>NC_080071.1:39374612-39713606 GCF_949987535.1 Balaenoptera acutorostrata
ACTGCCAGGTTCCTGTGATCCAGGGACAACTTCCCCGGGAGAACGCACGGCGCGCCTCAGGCTAGTGCAACGTCACGCCAGCCTCTGCCGCTGCAGGCTCGCCCCGCCTCCTCCGTACCCCTCCCTCCCCCCGGCCTGAGTGAGCCAGAGCCCCCGAAGCAGCTGCTCCTTTAACCCCGTCCTGTCTGAGCAAAGAACAGACACCCTCAGGCGACCTACACGCAGAGGTGGGGCCAAATCCAAAGCTGAACCCCAGGAGCTGTGCGAGCAAAGAAGAGAAAGGGAAATCTCTCCCAGCAGCCTCAGGAGCAGCGGATTAAATCTCCACAGTCAACTTGATGTACCTGCATCTGTGGAATACCTGAACAGACAACGAATCATCTCAAATTGAGGAGGTGGATTTTGGGAGCAATGATATATATATTTTTTCCCCTTTTTCTCCTTTTGTGAGTGTGTAGGTGTATGCTTCTGTGTGTGATTTTGTCTGTATAGCTTTGCTTTTACCATTTGTCCTAGGGTTTTGTCTGTCCGTTTTTTGTTTGTTTGTTTTTTTAGTATAGTTTTTAGCACTTGTTATCATTGGTGGATTTGTTTCTTGGTTTGGTTGCTCTCCTCTTTCTTTCTTTTTTTTTATTACTTAAAATTTATTTTCTTTAATAACTATTTTTTATTTTAATAACTTTTTAATTTTATTTTATCTTTTTCTTTTGTTCTTTTTTTTCTCCCTTTTATTCTGAGCCGTGTGGATAACAGGCTCTTGGTGCTCCAGCCAGGCATCAGGGCCGTGCCTCTGAGGTGGGAGAGCCAACTTCAGGACACTGGTCCACAAGAGACCTCCCAGCTCCACGTAATACCAAACGGCAAAAATCTCTCAGAGATCTCCATCTCAACATCAAGACCCAGCTTCACTCAACGACCAGCAAGCTACAGTGCTGGACACACTATGCCAAACAACTAGCAAGACAGGAACACAGCCCCATCCATTAGCAGAGAGGCTGCCTAAAATCATAATAAGGCCACAGACACCCCAAAATACACCACCAGACGTGGACGTGCCCACCAGAAAGACAAGATCCAGCCTCATCCACCAGAACACAGGAACTAGTTCCCTCCACCAGGAAGCCTACACAACCCACTGAACCAACCTTAGCCACTGGGGACAGATACCAAAAACAACGGGAACCACGAACCTGGAGCCTGTGAAAAGGAGACCCCAAACACAGTAAGATAAGCAAAATGAGACGACAGAAAAACATACAGCAGATGAAGGAGCAGGGTCAAAACACACCAGACCTAACAAATGAAGAGGAAATAGGTAGTCTACCTGAAAAAGAATTCAGAGTAATGATAGTAAGGATGATCCAAAATCTTGGAAATAGAATAGACAAAATGCAAGAAACATTCAACAAGGACGTAGAAGAACTAAAGAGGAAACAAGCAATGATGAAAAACACAATAAATGAAATTAAAAATACTCTAGATGGGATCAATAGCAGAATAACTGAGGCAGAAGAAAGGATAAGTGACCTGGAAGATAAAATGGTGGAAATAACTGCTGCAGAGCAGGATAAAGAAAAAAGAATGAAAAGAACTGAGGACAGTCTCAGAGACCTCTGGGACAACATTAAACACACCAACATTCGAATTATAGGGGTCCCAGAAGAAGAAGAGAAAAAGAAAGGGACTGAGAAAATATTTGAAGAGATTATAGTTGAAAACTTCTCTAATATGGGAAAGGAAATAGTTAATCAAGTCCTGGAAGCACAGAGAGTCCCATACAGGATAAATCCAAGGAAAACACGCCAAGACACATATTAATCAAACTGTCAAAAATTAAATACAAAGAAAACATATTAAAAGCAGCAAGGGAAAAACAACAAATAACACACAAGGGAATCCCCATAAGGTTAACAGCTGATCTTTCAGCAGAAACTCTGCAAGCCAGAAGGGAGTGGCAGGATATACTTAAAGTCATGAAGGAGAAAAACCTACAACCAAGATTAATCTACCCAGCAAGGATCTCATTCAGATTTGATGGAGAAATTAAAACCTTTACAGACAAGCAAAAGCTGAGAGAGTTCAGCACCACCAAACCAGCTTTACAACAAATGCTAAAGGAACTTCTCTAGGCAAGAAATACAAGAGAAGGAAAACACCTACAATAACAAACCCAAAACATTTAAGAAAATGGGAATAGGAACATACATATCAATAATTACCTTAAATGTAAATGGATTAAAGGCTCCCACCAAAAGACACAGACTGGCTGAATGGATACAAAAACAAGACCCATATATATGCTGTCTACAAGAGACCCACTTCAGACCTAGAGACACAGACAGACTGAAAGTGAGGGGATGGAAAAAGATATTCCATGCAAATGGAAATCAAAAGAAAGCTGGAGTAGCAATTCTCATATCAGACAAAATAGACTTTAAAATAAAGACTATTACAAGAGACAAAGAAGGACACTATATAATGATCAAGGGATCGATCCAAGAGGAAGGTATAACAATTGTAAATATTTATGCACCCAACATAGGAGCACCTCAATACATAAGGCAAATACTAACAGCCATAAAAGGGGAAATCGACAGCAACACAATCATAGTAGGGGACTTTAACACCCCACTTTCGCCAATGGACAGATCATCCAAAATGAAAATAAATAAGGAAACACAAGCTTTAAATGATACATTAAACAAGATGGACTTAATTGATATTTATAGGACATTCCACCCAAAAACAACAGAATACACATTTTTCTCAAGTGCTCATGGAACATTCTCCAGGATAGATCATATCTTGGGTCACAAATCAAGCCTTGGTAAATTTAAGAAAATTGAGATCGTATCAAGTATCTTTTCCGACCACAACGCTATGAGACTAGATATCAATTACAGGAAAAGATCTGTAAGAAATACAAACACATGGAGGCTACACAATACACTACTTAATAACGAAGTGATCACTGAAGAAATCAAAGGGGAAATCAAAAAATACCTAGAAACAAATGACAATGGAGACACGACGACCCAAAACCTATGGGACGCAGCAAAAGCAGTGCTAAGAGGGGAAGTTTATAGCAATACAAGCCTACCTCAAGAAACAGGAAACACCTCGAATAAACAACCTAACCTTGCACCTAAAGCAATCAGAGAAAGAAGAACAAAACACCCCCAAAGCTAGCAGAAGGAAAGAAATCATAAAGGTCATATCAGAAATAAATGAAAAAGAAATGAAGGAAACAATAGCAAAAATCAATGAAACTAAAAGCTGGTTCTTTGAGAAGATAAACAAAATTGATAAACCATTAGCCAGACTCATCAAGAGAAAAAGGGAGAAGACTCAAATCAATAGAATTAGAAATGAAAAAGGAGAAGTAACCGCTGACACTGAAGAAATACAAACAATCATGAGAGATTACTACAAGCAACTCTATGCCAAGAAAATGGACAACCTGGAAGAAATGGACAGATTCTTAGAAATGCACAACCTGCCGAGACTGAACCAGGAAGAAATAGAAAATATGAACAGACCAATCACAAGCACTGAAATTGAAACTGTGATTAAAACCTTCCAACAAACAAAAGCCCAGGACCAGATGGCTTCACAGGCAAATTCTATCAAACATTTAGAGAAGAGCTAACACCTATCCTTCTCAAACTCTTCCAAAATATTGCAGAGGGAGGAACACTCCCAAACTCATTCTACGAGGCCACCATCACCCTGATACCAAAACCAGACAAAGATGTCACAAAGAAAGAAAACTACAGGCCAATATCACTGATGAACATAGATGCAAAAATCCTCAACAAAATACTAGCAAACAGAATCCAACAGCACATTAAAAGGATCATACACCATGATCAAGTGGGGTTTATCCCAGGAATGCAAGGATTCTTCAATATACGCAAATCAATCAACGTGATACACCATATTAACAAATTGAAGGAGAAAAACCATATGATCATCTCAATAGATGCAGAGAAAGCTTTCGACAAAATTCAACACCCATTTATGATAAAAGCCCTGCAGAAAGTAGGCATAGAGGGAGCTTTCCTCAACATAATAAAGGCCATATATGACAAACCCACAGCCAACATTGTCCTCAATGGTGAAAAACTGAAACCATTTCCACTAAGATCAGGAACAACACAAGGTTGCCCACTCTCACCACTATTATTCAACATAGTTTTGGAAGTGTTAGCCACAGCAACCAGAGAAGAAAAAGAAATAAAAGGAATCCAAATCGGAAAAGAAGAAGTAAAGCTGTCACTGTTTGCAGATGACATGATACTATACATAGAGAATCCTAAAGATGCTACCAGAAAACTACTAGAGCTAATCAATGATTTTGGTAAAGTAGCAGGATACAAAATTAATGCATAGAAATCTCTTGCATTTCTATACACTAATGACGAAAAATCTGAAAGTGAAATTAAGAAAACACTCCCGTTTACCATTGCAACAAAAAGAATAAAATATCTAGGAATAAACCTATCTAAGGAGACAAAAGACCTGTATGCAGAAAACTATAAGACACTGATGAAAGAAATTAAAGATGATACAAATAGATGGAGAGATATACCATGTTCTTGGATTGGAAGAATCAACATTGTGAAAATGACTCTACTACCCAAAGCAATCTACAGATTCAATGCAATCCCTATCAAACTACCACTGGCATTTTTCACAGAACTAGAACAAAAAATTTCACAATTTGTATGGAAACACAAAAGACCCCAAATAGCCAAAGTGATCTTGAGAATGAAAAATGGAGCTGGAGGAATCAGGCTCCCTGACTTCAGACTATATTACAAAGCTACAGTAATCAAGACAGTTTGGTACTGGCACAAAAACAGAAATATAGATCAATGGAACAGGATAGAAAGCCCAGAGATAAACCCATGCACATATGGTCACCTTATCTTTGATAAAGGAGGCAAACATGTACAGTGGAGAAAAGACAGCCTCTTCAATAAGTGGTGCTGGGAAAATTGGACAGGTACATGTAAAAGAATGAAATTAGAACACTCCCTAACACCATACACAAAAATAAGCTCAAATGGATTAAAGACCTAAATGTAAGGCCAGACACTATCACACTCTTAGAGGAAAACATAGGCAGAACCCTCTATGACATAAATCACAGCAAGATCCTTTTTGAGCCACCTCCTAGAGAAATGGAAAAAAAACAAAAATAAACAAATGGGACCTAATGAAACTTAAAAGCTTTTGCACAGCAAAGGAAACCTTAAACAAGACCAAAAGACAACCCTCAGAATGGGAGAAAATATTTGCAAATGAAGCAACTGACAAAGGATTAATCTCCAAGATTTACAAGCAGCTCATGCAGCTCAATATCAAAAAAACAAACAACCCAATCCAAAAATGGGTAGAAGACCTAAATAGACATTTCTCCAGAGAAGATATACAGATTGCCAGCAAACACATGAAAGAATGCTCAACATCATTAATCATTAGAGAAATGCAAATCAAAACTATAATGAGATATCATCTCATACCAGTCAGAATGGCCATCATCAAAAAATCTACAAACAATAAATGCTGGAGAGGGTGTGGAGAAAGGGAACCCTCTTGCACTGTTGGTGGGAATGTAAATTGATATATCCACTATGGAGAACAGTATGCAGGCTCCTTAAAAAACTAAAAATAGAACTACCATACGACCCAGCAATCCCACTACTGGGCATATACCCTGAGAAAACCATAATTCAAAAAGAGTCATGTACCACAATGTTCATTGCATCTCTATTTACAATAGCCAGGACATGGAAGCAACCTAAGTGTCCATCAACAGATGAATGGACAAAGAAGATGTGGCACATACATACAATGGAATATTACTCAGCCATAAAAAGAAACGAAATTGAGTTATTTGTAGTGAGGTGGATGGAACTAGAGTCTGTCATACAGAGTGAAGTAAGTCAGAAAGAGAAAAACAAATACCATATGCTAACACATATATATGGAATCTAAAAAAAAAACCAAAAAACTGGTCATGAAGAACCTAGGGGCAAGATGGGAATAAAGACACAGACCTACTAGAGAATGGACTTGAGGATATGGGGAGGGGGAAGGGGAAGCTGGGACGAAGTGAGAGAGTGGCATGGACATATATACACTACCAAATGTAAAATAGATCGCTAGTGGGAAGCAGCCATGTGGCACGGCAAGATCAGCTCCGTGTTTTGTGACCACCTAGAGGGGTGGGATAGGGAGAGTGGGAGGGAGGGAGACGCAAGAGGGAAGAGATATGGGCATATATGTATATGTATAAATGATTCACTTTGTTATAAAGCAGAAACTAACACACCATTGTAAAGCAATTATACTCCAATAAAGATGTTAAAAATAAATAAATAAAATAAAAATAAAAAGCATATGGCACTAAAAAGAATCCAAATATCAGCTAAAGGAAAGAAAAAAGCTCAAACACACAAAATCCAGCCTAAGTAATTGAAATCATTTACAATACATGGATAAAGTATTGCCCAAATAACACTAATAAATAACTTCTCTTTTAAGAATAAGATTTAGCCTATAGATTGAGGAAATATCATTTGAAGAAGAGCATTTGACCTTTTCTTAATAGAAGACAGTCATATTTTCAAAGCACAGCGGAGAATTGAGAGTTTCTCACTGAAAATAAATAACTGTGATGGAAGAAGTGTCTGACCAAGGCTAGAAACACTTATGCTGAGTGAGAAATAGAAACACATGACTCTGTTAGGAGCTGGCTTTAAATAAGTGCCACAGAAGTACAGCGAACCTATACATCAGATATAGAAGAATGATCATTTCAATCCTCCTTAATGTGGTGTTAAATCTAAAAGCTCTATTGCATTAGTGGGAGAGACATTTTGTATCTCAGAAGAATGGACTACAAAGAACACTCAAGAACTTCAAGTGTAGAGCTTCTTCACTATGAAGTATGCCAATAATGACTGACTTGCTACATTTCATGTAATTTGTGTATACTTTGCCATTTATCCTCTTGACAAAAACGAAATAATATCAATAACAATTTTTGTACCTGAAAAATCCAAGTATCACCTTTCTCTCTAAACATTTTCAAATTCTGTGAAATAAATGTCATTTTTGAGTGTTTTAGCAGATATCCAGCAGTGAACATAATTCCATAATGGTTAAACATATCTTGAGTTGATGAGTTTATGGAGAAATGAGAACCTCTCATATGTTGCTGGTAAAAAGAGTAAATTAGTAAAATCTTTCCAAAGAGCAATTGGACGATACAATCAAAACCTTGTAACATGCATCCCCTTTGGTCCGGCAATTCTGCTTTAGGAAATTATCCTAAGGATATAATCATGAAAAGAGGCATGATGCATGAACTTAATGACAATAATAGCCAAAGCAGCATTGTTTTAAAGCAGCTGAGTAATTTTTAAAAACAACATTACAACACAGATAACATTACAACAAGAAGAGGATACCTCTTCTATCAACTCCTGGAGATGCTCAGTCAGGTCCAAATTCTTCCTGTAATCTGTCACAACTTTGTCAAACTCATCCACATTTTTCTGCAAATCCCTCATGGCTTCCAAAAGGACATTCACTTTATTATTTGGATAATTTAAGAAAAAAGTTTTATTCTCAACTTTTCCCATTTTCCTTTTCAAAGCCTGTGCAAAAAAAAAAAATTTAATGACATTCAATTTTTATTTATGAGGCTAGTTAGTGATTAAATATTGAGGGAAAAACTTGGAAAAACTTTTGTAGTTTCCTCCATTTAATATGTTAAAATCATATTAAAACGCATTTTGGAAAGAATAGGTTTTCTTTCAGATAGTTTATTGATTCAGCAGCAAACAGAGAAAATTTACTGCATAACAGGATCTATTCCATAGTTTGAGAATGCTACTAATGATTTTTAAAAAGACAGTGATCATAAAATCAAATATTTTATTGTCCTCAGTTAGCTCACTGTCTCCTGAGAAAGGCACTCAAATAATCTAGCCGTATAAGTGATAAGGGGCTGCAGGAACAGGGGAGGAAGCTCCTGACATAGGTGGGTACAAGGAAAGAAAGAGGGATATACAAGAGGGGGATGTGTGTGTGTGTATATATGTGTGTGGGGGTGGGGGGAGAGTGGAAGGGGAGAGGCTGGGTAGATTTGGCAGAAATCATTTTGGAGCTGCTTCAAGAGATAAATCAATTAATTATGTATTTTACATGAAGTACCCAATTGTTATAAAAATTAAAGATGATCTTTTCAGTCCTAATGCTATAAAAAAGCCCAAGGGTTAGGCATCTAGAATTGAAATGCAAAATAATTTTGCAATAATTGTAGTAGCACACACACACACACACACACACACGTACTTTCTCATTACCTGTAGTTTTTCAGCATACATATCTACTTGTTGAATTTGATATTTGAGAGCTTTTAGATTTCGAGCTTTTTCATTTTTCTTGGTGTAATTAAACTTCAAATTGTTGAATTTCTTTTTGATGTCTTTGAATGACTCTTTGAGCTGCAGTTCAATAAAAAGAAACAGGTGATTTCCTTAAAATGAGAACACTAATATTCACTTGAAATAAGTCAAGATATCTACACTTGAAAATATTGATAACCTTCGAAATGTATCCAGAGTGATTTTCAGTAGAAGACAGGTCTGCTAAGTGAATATATAATGTGAATTTAAACATATCCCCCAAATATAGGTAATTATAAATTGTTCTTAGTATTTTTTGATTTGTAATTTATAATTAGGATTACAGTTATAGAATATCCTTTGGTCTTCAAAAAAGAAAGTTTTTAACATATGATAGATTTTAAACAACTCTAATTTTCTTATTTGTATTTATTTATTTGACATCATTTTACAACTCATTCTGTTTTCTGTGTGCTAATATTTGTTCCATATTCCAATGCTCTTATAGCCATCATGAATAAATTTATTAAGCCTCCAAGGAGCTGTCCATGTTGCAGAGGTCAATGGAGTGTTGACATTTAGACCAATGAGGACATTAGTGGGGTGGAAGAGGAGACCCAGTATGACAGTCAGTAGGAAAAGGACTGTATTTGTCCAAATCCAATTAAAAATTATTTTTCATGGGCAGTTTCCAGAAGAGATTTACTTCTTAGATATAAGCCATTAACTTCAGAGGTCCTTAAAAAATGGAATGTAAGGTGACAGTTGTTGCCTGTGGTGGCAATGCTAACTTGTATATAAATAGAGTGTATGGCTATACACTGAAAACGGGGCATAGATGATGACTTTCTTAAGAACAAACAGTCCAACTTTACCAGTGAGCCAAAATTCTAAGCAGTCTAGTTCCATTAACAACAACGCTTTCTGTGCCCTTCTCCAGATTCAAGAAGGATAAACATATTGACAGGCAACTCACTCTATATTATCAGTAAAGAGAAGTACAGAGAAAATATAAACCGTCTCACATTATACGGAAGCATTTAACAGCCAAGAATAAACAATGTCATGGTTGATAAATTTGAGCTATGACAAGAAAAGTCAGGAAGACATTAAAATTCTTTTCAATGACAGCAAGTAAATTATTTGGGAGGGAATAAAGGCTGGGCACATGCTGGATTTTAAACTTATAATGCAGAAAAACATATCTGCCCTAGAAAATGCTTGCTTTCTCAAAATGCTTATTTCAAATTCTGCATATTGTAAAAACAGAACCTTGACCTTATCTTCAACACTTTCTGAAGACAACAATCTATAAAGCCCTAGCCTATTTGCATACATGGAAATTATTATACTGATGCAATTTTTGCATTTGCCACAACTATACTTCATCAGTGTTGTTTATTTTATATGATAAATGAAATTGTTGAGCATTAGCTTTAAATTATAAGCACAGAGACCATGTAATATATTTAAATTGATAAATCAGTAATATTATAAAGGAGTGGAAAGAACTGTGACTTCAAAATTTGAAAATGATTTCTCTATTAGAACTCAGAAAAATATTTAAAAGATAATATTCAGTTGGTATATTTATGAAATAAACAATATTTAAATTTTTTGACATTTGATGTTTTAATATGCATATATTTGTTACTAGTGGGAAAGGACAAATGAAGTTGATTTGATGGGATTAAGATACGGACTTCATCCTTAGTTAATCACATAAAACTTTGGCAGGAACTTTTTTCCCTTGAAGTCATAATCTGCAACAATAGGTGCAATAACTACCACATCTGAGGAAACCAGAGATTTTTGTATTAAAAAACATGTCCTCAATAGGGAGTTATTGTTTAATGAGTACAGAGTTTCTGTTTGGGATGGTGAAAAAGTTCTGGAAATGAATAGTGGTGATGGTAGGGCAACAATGTGAACGTACGTAATATCACTTAACTGTACTCTTAAAATGGTTAAGATGGTAAATTTTATGGTATGTGTCTTTTACTACAGCTAAAAATACAATTTTTATTTTTAATAAAAATAAAGTAAAATAAAATGAAAGGAAAAAATACATGCAGTCACTAACATGTATCCACTGGAAAATAAAATTTTATATCCTTTTTTCCCCCTTACTGTAACATGACGTATATTATAAACTTCAGTCTAAAGAAAGGAAGAGGGGCTCTGTCATCAACCAGATAACCACTGGGTTACACCCGCTTGTTTAAATGGGAAAAAATCAACATCTATTTGAAAACTATATGATAAATGAAGAAAGGCTGAGCCTTAACACTTTAATTCTAAGCCATGACATTTAAAGTCTACTTTGGATTAAGAAATTTAAGACTGATAAATGATGACTGCAAACTTATTTCTGTTTGCCTCAGAATGTATGCACTTCCACTGAAGATGATTTATAAAGCCAAAGATGTTCATGGCGATCTGGGTATGTGAAATGGGATCAGTTTCTTTCTGACACATGAGCTCCTTTGACAAGTTGCTGGCACTTTTCTCTTTTGGTCCCACTGGAAATCCATTTTAAATCCTGTACCTTTCCCAGCTCAAATTCAGGACTCTGCAGATACAAGTGGAAGGCAGCAAGCATGAACTACCTTCAGCAATCAGATTTTCAGAAAAAATCCAGCCATGCCTAATTTTCTTACCTGCACATTCCAATACGAAAACTTAACTTCCCATCTAATCTCCACATAACTTGTGATCATATTTTTAAAGGAACTGAGTGCCATGGTTGCTCGGCTGTGGTATCATTGTTCACGCAGCTGTTTCTAACTTTAGTTAGCTTGTCAACAATGGGGAATGGTGTAGATGGCCAAGACAACTGCTCAACTGGAGCACAGAAGCAGGAAAAAACACCCAAAGCTTGGGGCAAGAAAACGTTTACCCTATTCGAAATCTTTAAATGTTGTTATAATTCATACTGATAAAATTTCTGAAAGTCTTAAGACAATCAGGAGAAAGATATTTTTTCAAATGAACAGTGCAATTTTCCTCTTTCCATATGTTCAGCTCCTACATATTTGCTGTGGAAGAAGCGGACTAATTTAATACAGATATAATTAGAAAAAAAAATCATTAAGACTTTAAAACTGCAGTTCTTCTGAAACTAGCATAATGAGCATCTTCACCAAATTTCCCAGGAAGCAGTAAGCCTCTCTCAGGGTTAGGCGTAAACAAAAACTTCTTAGAGAAGAAGCAGAGGGAACAAGATGGAAAACAAGGAGGCTGGCTTGCTATTTTTAGTCTTGAGGAAGCCGGTTGAGGCAACTTCGGCACAAGAATGTATTATCTGTGAGTCTGTTGCTGGCAAGGCCAATTTAAGTGAGGGACATGAGACATTTTAAAACTAAGAAAATGTATTTAAAACAAGAGCTTTTCATTAGAACTATGGCACAAAATTGTCCAGAAGCAAAAATACAAAACAAATAGTCCATTTCTCTTAATGTCCCTTTCACGAGCTTAATTTCTTGCCCACCATTTTGCCTACTCCAGAAAAAAAAGCTTTCTGATTCTCATTTTCAGGAACAGAAAGAAGGCTGCAATGCTATCACTTCCCAGGGATGCCTGTGTTTGAAATGAAGGGACCCAAAGACTCATAACTTAACCTGAATGATTTGCTACAATTATTAACGGTAGAGTATTTAGGCTTAGTGTTGGAGAGATTTTGGGACAAGACTTTCTTGGCCTCCATCCGTTCAGTAACCACATGGCTGTCTACCCGTGCTTACCATCAGTCTTGTAGAAGCAGGAAATGGGGCCGCTTGGAAGGAGAAGACAATTGCTCCATTTTAAATTGCAGGTGGCAGCACATCTCAGTAATAGCTATTTTATCCACTCTGCAAGTTTTGTTTGTTCATAATATATTTACGTTTCATTTTCTGGACACGATAACCATGATTTTAAACTTTAGCTTTCTATCTTCTTCAGTAAGAAGAGTCATTTTGCAGATGTTACACACAAAACTTCTAACAGATTCTAACCCTATGGGATGGACATTTTCAGAACAAAATATAATCTTTCCTATCCTCTTACATATACCAATGAAACAGACTCACAGTGGGGCCTGGTAATGAGCAGTCGTGACTGTGAAGTCCCCTGGGCTTTAAGTTGCCTAGACTCTTAGTTTCCTGAGGACTTTCCTGTTCTTATGGCCTGGCACACAGTAGTCATATTTGTTGAATGACGATAATTTAGTTTTTTTCTTAAAATGATGAATTAAGGTCATCAATCTGGAAAACAGTAATTATCTGTACTATACCATAGTGCTGCCTCATCTATACCCTCTTTTTCTGCTTCCTTTCTTACCAGATGGTGGTTGTCCACAGTCATTTTGTCAATAGCAAAGCACTATACAATATCAGGAGGTTTAATGTTATTGGCTGTGTATTTGTCTAAGGCAGCAGCATTCCCCTATTCTACAACAATTTATTGCTGCTAATCTGCCTTATCTCCCTGGAACTTAGATGACCGTTTTATCCAAATTGACAAAAGAACAAAAGAATCTGTGTGACTAGAACAAGAGACTTTAACATATGGAATATATATATATATATATACACATACATATTTCTGTTTCCTTCCTGATGGGTAAGATGTTGCTACAGTGTAGAAATTTCAGGCTGAAGTAATATAATTATATGAAAGCTCCATCTGCAAAATTTATTTTGGGAAAATGAATAGCAACCCAATTCTGTCATTACTATTCTTTTCATCAAAGTAATTGTTCGTGACCCATAATGAGACTCCAGTGACAAATTTCCATTAACATCATGTAAATGTAAAGGTAATTTTTTTGGTCAGGTTGCAAGAAGAAAACATGCTCAATATTAATTTATTACATTTCTAAAGAATAAGGAACTGATGATGTTCTGTCATGTAATATGGCAGAGAATATCTATAATGCTCTGTGTATTAAAAGCTTATTTATATTGCCAGGCAAGAAAATGTACAGTGAGATTCAACATTCATGCATACAAATATATCTTTGTGTGAACTGAATGGGAAAAAACTCCCAAAATCTGGCAGTCTGAAGGCTGTGTTTTCTAGTACACATGGAGAAAATGAGGTTTTACAATTAACTATGTCTTATATAGTATATAAAATTAGAAAATAATAATATTTTACCCAAAGAGAATCAAGGCACAAAACCATGGTTCTTTGTCGTTAAGGAATATCACATCACATTAAAAAAAAAAAATCACATTTAGAATACCTCACTTTATTTTACCTTGAGATACTGAGTCCTTTTCTTTTTTTTTCTGTTATTTTTTGCTGCGCAGCTTGCGGGATCTTAGTTCCCCAGCCAGGGATTAAACCCAGGCGACAGCAGTGAAAGCCCTGAGTCCTAACCACTGGACCACCAGGGAACTCCTGAGTCCTTTTCTAAGGGCCTTTAGTGCAATTAAAACCATGCAATAAAGTAATTTTAGTTGAAATAACCAAATGAACTGTGCTATTATATCAGATCATACAAAGAGTTTGTAACGAGTATGTTAGAAAACAAAGATAGAAGAAGAAAGCATAGTAAAAGGATACATTAACATCAGACCATGCAGTGGTTGAATGGGTTCAAACATTAACTGAATGGTGAGCTCTGAGTTTAGCAGGTGACAAGCTGGTGCCCAGTAAAAGTTGGTCCCCAATAAATGAGCCTCTGGCCCAAAGCTGACTCCCTGAAACCCCACAGTCCTGCAGCACACTGCTCAAGTGAAAACTGTATACTCCTAAGTTTCCTCATCTGGAAAATGGAAGTCCTCCAAAACCAGTTTCAGCTCAGATCAGTGAACTTCCAAGAAGCACTTTAAATGCACTGGATGCAAAATAATGCATTTCAAACTCAACTGAAAAAATCAAATGCTATGCTTGGTCTAGTTCCCTGGTGGGCTATCTGACTTTATTTTTTTATACAAAAAAAATTAGTGTAACATACAGCTTTTAATTTTACATAATTTTTAAGCACTTATACCAAATACTAATAATGATAATAATAATTAAAATATCAAATATTATTACAACTTAGAATCTGGCTCTGACATTCACAATACAAACTAGACCACACATCTCTTTATTTTATTAACGGGCACTGAAAATATTCCTTTGAATTATTTTCCCATTAAGCTTGTAGTTGGAAGATCCAGGCTGTGCATGATATACTGTGGCATGCCTTGTATATCTCTACGAGGAAGGAAAAGGGAAAAGGGCCAAAATTTGTCAAAGATCCTTTGAATATGAAACTGTGACTTATATCAAACATTAGTTGGATTTGAAGTAGAAGCAAATGGGAAGAATCACTCTCTTAATACTTACGATCATGTTAAAGTGATATTTGATTCCTAAGTGAAACCTGCACGTATCTGGTTTCTGGTTCCTGTTACAGTACAGACAATCCTGGCGTGTCCCTACTATGACTGGAAGGGCCATCTGTCTTCCCAGCCGGCTGGCTCCCAGCAAAGGCTCATCACGAGGCAGCCCTGGAAACAGAACCACTGTGGAAAGGGCCTGAACAGGGAGACCCATCTCCATAAAGGCCACCATGCTTCAGGAAGAGGGAAACTGAGACATGGGCAGCTGGGAATAGCCCTTAGCCTGCTCTCTTGTGCTTTCAATAAAATATGGTTGAACGTCACAGCAGAGAGAGAGATCTTCAGCAAGAAAAGTTTACAAAGAAAAAAAAAAAAAGGAAGAACAGGAAGAAAAAGAAGAAAGAAAACAACTTTGGGGAAAGATAGTAAACAAAATTATTTCCATGGCTGTGAATCTAAATTTTATAGCCTGAGGAGAATTAAGATTGTTTCCCTTAAAGTGATCTGGCTGAAGTCTTGCTAACTGCAGTACAGGAACCGGAAGAGGCCGTTCTACTACACAGAGGGCAGGCTACACTAGGGGTTTAACACTGAGCGAATTAATGAGTCTCTCGCCCACAGTGACTCCTGAAACACAGACGCAGAGCAGAAACTCTACAGTCCTGTGGCACACTCAACTGAAAACCCTCCTTGATGCTGCTTCCTGTTTCCCTCCTGCTGAATGGGATCCAAGAGGCCTCTCCTGCTCTCGCCCTCTTGCTTTCCTTCCAGCCATGCTCCTTTCCTGCACTTCTCTGTGGGGTATGAAAGGGCGAGACCACTTTCTAAGTTTAGTTACTCATACTTAAGTCCATGCTCTAATGTTGTTTGATAATATTTGATACTCACTGGTCCTAAATTGTGTAAAGAGGGCATAAACAGAAAAATCAAGAAGGTTCACCACGTCTTTTTCCCTCCGCTCACTTTCCTAATGGGTTTGTGATTAATGAACTTAGAAACGTCTTGCTCTAAACAGAGATAAATCTGGAATTGTGGTACCTTTTGTTCTGCTGTCAGTTCCAGTAAGGAACCAGGACCCTCGCTAACCTATATTTTTCTCCTAGAACAAGTAAACCTTTAGATGGAAAGTTTAACTATGGGAGGGTGTGGCTCTAGTTCAGTATGTGTCTGGGGGTTGGGGGTTGGGTAGAATTGAGGAAGAGGAGGTGGAATTAACTGTGTATGGAGGAGGGGCATGGACTAGGAGGATACCTATCACCTGTTATTTCTTTTTCTCTAGGCGTTGTTTTGCCAGAGAAGCCACTCAGTTTGAGTAAATATGAAACCAGCCACTTGACTTTGGTGATAATACTTTGTAGCCTCTGAGGCAACAAGCCTGCTCCCCTTAGCACCCCCTTCATCATGAGTCAGTGGTACTTAAATAGCATCTCAGCAGGCGGGAGCTGGCTGAACCGGGATGCTATCACTCTGCACTGACGATGTGTATCCACTCAAGCAAAACAACTGCTGTGAGGGTTTGGGGTGGGTGGGGAGGAGCAAACAAAAAACCCTAATACTGCATTCTAGGTTCTTCCATGCTTTGACAATATACTGACCTCAAAAAGTTTGGGAGCTTAAAGTTTACTCAATCTTTCTGAGCCCTGAGGCCATTGCTTGGTGGATTAAAGGTCAAGGGTAAAAAGAAAGTCTCCTGATTCACTGTGTGTGTGTGTGCGTATGTGTGCGTGTGTGCGTGTGTGTATGTGTGCGTGTATGTGCGCGTGTGCGTGTACGCATGTGTATGTGTGCGTGTGCGTGCGTGTGTGCGTGTATGTGCACGCACGTGTGCATGTGTGTATGTGTGCGTGTGCGCGTGTGTGTGTGTGCACGTGTGTTCTCACCTCGCTCATCTCACCCCTTGCGGTACAGAACTCCAGGCTGTGGGTCAGGGCCCGCTCGTGGTCCTCAGCCTGGGCACGCCAGTTCAGACTGTCCCCCTCAAGGATGTCCAGCTGCTGCTGCAGGTTCTTTGCAGAGACATTAGAGCAGTTCTAAAAATGAAAGAGAAGTGGAAGTGATGAAGGGAATTGGCAAAACAGCAATGAGAACAACATGCTATTTACCTGCATTGTGAAACTCATAAATGACATAAAAAAATAGGCTCCTGATTTGTTTTACCTTAAGCTTCTTTGAATATAATGATTTCAGAAAGAAGCCAGACACCCAACACCCAATGTTGGGAAAGACAAACCCCTACATTTCCAGTCTTGAAACTTCAGTTTTGAAGATTTGCTCATCACACCCAACGCCTCAGAGACACTATTCGTTATAAGGTATAATTTTTACTTCAAAAGGCATAAAATATGCATTAGAAACATTTGGCTTCTGCACTATAGTTTTCCTGTCAACTTGAGCGTAACCTCAGGTTTATTATGCAAGTGCTCCAACCTCTACTCAGCGCAGAGGGCTGCCGAGGCCAAGGCCAGATGCGGACTGGAGAACAATTTACATTATTTGTGCAAAGTGAGACGTCTTACTTGTTTTTTTTCTTTTAAACTAAATTTACTAATAAAACAAAACTCTTTAAAAAGAAAGGTCTTTCTTGGGAAAAACATTCTGTTAACAGCAACAGATATCTTGTATTTCTATGTCCTTCAGTTAAGAAAATACTTTAGATCCATTGAATTCCATATAGTTTAGTGGATATCTTCAATGAACTTTGAAATAAAATTGGCCATTATGATTTTTATTAATGTTATACATACTGGATAGAATTAACATAATCTTTTCTTCCCTCAAATTAAGAATTTGGAGAAGGAGTTTTTTTAAAAATCAGAGCCCAATGTGTTATTTAGGGAAATTTAATCTGGAATTATTTCCATCTCTTTTAGGCTCCTTTGGTAAGGTCAGTCCAGTGGAATAAAGCAGATCCAGTGATGAGTGCCAGATCCCTGGGTGGAGCCAGGGTTCTTGGGCTTTTCTACCCTGGGGTTTTATGGATAAAGCAGCTTCTCTGGGATAAGACTCTTCACCTATAAAACGAGGGTCCTGGGCCTGACGATCTCTCAGCTACCTTTTGGATCTGACATGCTAAAGCAGCATTGTCCAACAGAAATACAATGTGAGCCACATAAATAATTTTAAATTTCTTAGTAGTCATATTAAAAAGTAAAAAAGAAACAGTTGAAGTTAATTTTCATAATATAGTTTGTTTAACCAAACACATACCCAAACATGTAACCAAATATAAAAAAACATTAATAAGTTTTTTTTCATATTAAGTCTTTGAAATCAAGTGTGTATTTCACACTTAGAGCGTATCTCAATTGTTGCTAAATTTCTATCAGAAATACTTGATCTGTAGTTAAATCTCATAGAGTTTAGTAGACTCACATACCCAAATTGTTCCCAATATACTTAAAAGTTTTACAATTTGGGGTATCAGTTTTAAATTTAAATTAATTAAAGTTAAATAAAATTAAAAGTTTAGTCCCTTAATTGCATATTTAGGCATATTTCAAATGTGAAAAACTAACTGCCATTATAGATAGCACACCTCTATGATTTTTTTAAATTAGCATGAGAATAGATGTATCAAACCAGGCTTTTAAAATCAGATTTTTCTCCTTGAAATTTTTTTCTCTGGACGTGGTAGAAACTTACCACAAATAAGTAGCCCAATGGTTTAATGTATTTTTTAATTTAACGTATACCAGGCAATCTGCCTGGTTTCTTTCATACTACAGGCCAACTGAGAGCTACATTAGGTATAAATGATGGTGTTCTAAGTTGCTTACAGGCCGCTGAACTGACGAGATGACGTCCACCCCCAAGGAAAGCGCCAGTTTATGCAGATGGTCTATGTGTGCCTGCTTTTCCCGAGAGCGACTGAGGAGAACCTGGACACCGTGAGCATCACCCATTTCCTTTGGCTGTTGTAGAAACTCCAGTTCTCTTGATCTGAAGAGTCGTCCCAGCTGGAATTTAGGCCATTAACAGTTAACCTTCATATTTTTACGAAGACAGATTTTTAAAACTGAGGTATAGTTGATGTACAATATTATATAACTGACAGATGTACAATATAGTGATTCACAATTTTTCAAGGTTATACTCCATTTATAGTTATTATAAAATATGGGCTATATTCCCTAAATTGTACAATATAACCTTGTAGCTTATTGTATACCTACTAGTTTGTACCTCTTAATCCCCTACCTCTGTACTGCCCCTCCCCCCTTCCCTCTCCCCACTGGTCACCACTAGTTCTCTATATCTGTGAGTCTGCTTCTTTTTTGTTACATTCACTGTGTTGTTGTATTTTTCAGATTCCACATATAAGTGATATCATACAGTATTTGTCTTTCTCAAAGATAGCTTTTTTTTAAAAAAAAGACTTATTTCCTATAACATATTTAACTAGCAGGTCAACACTGACAAGCCCATCTAAAATTATTAGTATTATAGACAAATAAGTGTTACAATGCTGCAAGTCAATAGGGTAAAATTGAGGGACTAACACTGTCAGTTCTATTAAAGAAGAAAACACTGTTTGCTCATAGCCTAAAACTTTAGCAAGATGAGGCCTGTGATCTGAGTAAACTCAGAGGCTATTTTCAAGAGATTTCAATAAGTCTCCATTTTCTGTTAATAGAGGCTAAGGACTCTGAAGTTTTACTGAGCACTCTACTGATACTTGAGATACAAAAAACATTGTTTTCTTCCCTCAAAGAGCTTACACTTGAGTTAGGGGAACAAAAGTAATTAAGAATCAAGGTGTTAAAAATGACAGATGTGTGGAATAAACAATAAGAGTTCAAGGAATTTTGAAGAGAGAAAAATCACTCCAAGGGAGGTGGATTGTTGGATGGAGGGACAGGGCCTAGACGGTAGAGAGGAGGCAGAAGGACCTGTCAGATAATGGCATCCCAAGAGTCAAGGCTTGGAATTAGGGATGTGGACGCCATCTTTGAGGGACCAAGGAGAGCTCAGTTTGGCTGTAACATTGGGCAGGATGGGGCCCAGTGAGAGAAAAGTCAGGGGCCAGACTGAGGAAAGCTTCTAATATCAGAATAAGCAATCTGGCCTTAATTTATTATACATTTATTTTTAATTTCATACTTTAAAACTGAGAGTCTTCCAAACATCCATGATAACTGTTACCTCTTCTCTGACTTGGTGGAACTGGACAATCTTATACAGGATCTCCTCGTAATCTTGGATTCTCTCTTTCTGGTTTTGATGGAGGTGAATTAGGTCCTTCAGCTGTTGAGACTTCTCTTTCACAGGGGCTCCTTTGCCACTTAACTCTTCTGACTCTTTTATAATGTATTGAACCTCATCATTCAGTTGCTAAAAAGTTGTAAGCAATAAAAGAAATACAGCTTTTAGAGAGCTTTTTACTTTACAACTGACTATATGAAGATCTCAATAACAAATCACTCTCTTATTTGTTAACAAATACTTATTGTGAGCCTCACCCCCATCCCTGCAAATCCAGGCATTGTGCATGATGCTAGGGATCTATTATTCCATCCTCACCTCCTCAGAATTTTTTTTAAAAATTAATTTAAATTAATTAAATTAAAAAATTATAAAAACACAAAAAAGTGTTTCAAAGTTAGGTGGCGAAATGGAAAGTCATATATTTCTATGACATACCAAATATTCTGGTCATCTGTTAAGTAAATATATTCTAGATACTCTATGAGGCTGTGACCATCTGTGATATTTAATACAACCAGAATCAGATGGTATGATAAGAACACCAAAAGAAGACAAGCATAAAAATATATTGGGGGAATTATTTGTCCTCTGTGATAAAAGAATGATCAAAATGAACCACCAGCTGAGCAGCACAGTAGCTATGCTGCTTTAAAAGCAGTCATCCCAGAATCCACAAATAGCCACCACTTGTAGGGAGGGATAAGCCACCTTCTTTTTACCCAGAACTGCTCAGATAGCCCTTATAGGAATCTAGATCCTGGTGCACAGCTTAAAGAGGAAGCTGCTATAATTTCAGGGCTCGATTTTATGTCAAGGATAACAGTAATGGAAATGATTTAGGCTAAGGAGATAATTTGCAGAAGAGTGACCTAGTAAAGGTCTTCATGTTGAAATCAAGTACGTGGGCATCAAATATATGCACATCACAGTGACAGAGCTAAAGAAGCTTGACAACAGTTCCTGATTTAGAGGAATTTAAACATATACACTTACTCATGTGCAGGGGCATGTGCACACACGAAATGCAGATACATATGATACAGAGTATAACAAAGAAACCAACAGATAGGCTAGGAGAATTTTCTAAGAGTTTGGAGGAAAGAGTTCACTGTGGGCCACAATGGTGTGTGTGCTTTTTGTGAGTGCGGGGTGGTTATGTATTGCATTAGTTTTGTCTTAAAGGAACATAAGTTAGATATTCCCTAAAGGAATCTTCAAACTTCTGTTTCGGGGTTTCTTTAAAGCCAATACTTGCAAAGTAGTGACAAACAGAAACACAGGTATCTTAACTTTGCAGTAAAGAACAAGAATCCAGGCAGGAGGATAACATGACTGGCAAACTTTTTTGGCAGCTGTGTCAAGCTCAGGAATGGCAAGAGGTGGGGGGGTATGGAATGCACTAGCAATCAGGGCCTGGGAACATGACCCATGGTTTTTTCTCTCACATCCTGAGGGCTCTCTGAGAGGGAGAAAGGGAGAGCACAGCAAAATTCTTGGAATGGTGGTAGGAGCCTGGGGTGCCAGTGGGTGGGCACAATGACATCACAGTGATAATTTCAGGGACAGAGGACAGCAGAACCTCTGTGTCAGAGATTGCCCATCCTTGTTTTGAGATGTCTGAATCGAAATCATGTCTATACCCCTTAGGAAAAGAATTAGAGTAAATATATATGATAAATACATTAATAAGGAACTAACTTAAATTAAAATAATCTAAGATAAGACTATATTAAGGACCTTTTGTAGCCCGAATGTTTGTGTATCATCAAATATAGCACACTGCACTTAAACAGGAAGAAAAATGTGTTTTAAAAGTGGATTTTTAGACAAGCAATGCTTTTGTTTTTTAAAAATTGTAATTCATCAGACTGTAAAAATTAATTAGGTGAGCATCGACTGAAGAGTTTTTTTTTTTTTTTTTTTTTAATTAATTAATTTATTTATTTATTTTTGGCTGTGTTGGGTCTTCGTTTCTGTGCGAGGGCTTTCTCTAGTTGTGGCAAGCGGGGGCCACTCTTCATCGCACTGCGCAGGCCTCTCACTATTGCGGCCCCTCCCGCTGCGGAGCACAGGCTCCAGACGCGCAGGCTCAGCAACTGTGGCTCACGGGCCCAGCCGCTCCGCGGCATGTGGGATCTTCCCAGGCCAGGGCCCGAACCTGCGTCTCCTGCATTAGCAGGCAGGTTCTCAACCACTGCGCCACCAGGGAAGCCCCTCGACTGAAGAGTTTTTAATATTTTTCATTCACCCAAGGCCATCAATTTGTTTCTTCACCTGGAACTGAGGTTTCATTTCGTTCCATTTCCTCTGTAGACCTAAAATGGTCTGGAGACTCCCTCCAAGGTCAAGTGCAGACACAGGCATAAGTGCTTCCTGAAGAAGTTTTAAGTTGTGAGTAGTCTGAAATAGACATTAGATAGTTATGCATACATTTTCTTTGATACCACCAGCAAATACGTCATAATCATTCCAGTGATGACATGGTGTGTCATCAAACTTTTCAATGACCATGAAAGCACTCACTACCTAGAGTGAGCTTGTGGTTCTAAACCACCAATGAACAAAAGCACAGGCCCTCTTTTTATTGTGGTAAAATATTAACAAAATCTACCATTTGAACCATTTTTAAGTGTGCAACTTAGTGGCATTAGTACATTCATACTGGTGTGCCACCATTACCACCAACCATCACCAGAACTTTCTCATCTTCCCAAACAGAAACTCTGTATTGGTTAAACTCTAACTCCCATTTCACCCTCCCCTCAGCCCCCTGGTATCCTCTATTCTGCTTTCTGTCTCTATGAATTTGACTACTCGAGGTTCCTCACATAAGTGGAATCACAATATTTATCCTTTTGTGTTCATCTGATTTCACTTGTATTTCCAAGGTCCCTCCATGTTGCAGCATGTGTCAGAATTTCCTTCCCTTTTAAGGCTGAATACTACCCATTTGCCTGTTCCCTCACCTTTCTAAGTTGCTCTTTGAATGCTCCCCACTGCTGTTTCATGGGCTTGCTTGCAGCGGCTTTAAGTTGCCAGGCTATCCGAAGGCGGCTGAGTTCTTCCCTTTCTGCCTTCTGGCTTTCCATAGTATTCTCCATAATGTGTACTTCATTTTTCACATTTAATATTTCATTTGCTTTTGCCTGTGAAATTAATAATTGTATAATGGCTTTTCTTTCCCAAGAAATACAACACTTTGCATACAACTATTTGAGGAGGCAAACGTTTCATCATAGCCAAAGCAGAGCACAGTTCTGATATCAAGACAAGTCTGAAAAGTCTGTGCACAGGCACAGCTGGGCTCTCAGAACCCATAATCTATGCTTGGACGTCAGCTCCCGAGTTCTTCATGACCCCACTGGTGTTCGAGTCCTCTCCTTTAGGATCTGTTCATTTCCTGGGGCTTAAAGGGTGACTGAATGAGCACAGGGATCCAGAAAATTTGAAGTTGAGATTATTTTAATGCATAAGTTTTGAAGTGGATTCCACCTTTTATTTTTTTTTATTTTTATTTTTTAAACATCTTTATTGAAGTATAATTGCCTTACAATGGTATGTTAGCTTCTGCTTTATAACAAAGTGAATCAGTTATACATATACAATATGTTCCCATATCTCTTCCCTCTTCACCTTTTATTTTAACACACATTAGAATATGTCAATATCTGAGTATCAGGGACCATGAGGAAGCAGATTGTTCTGGGTCTGTGTTTCTTTCTAAACTATCCCATTGTATATATTGGGTGGGCCAAAAAGTCCCTTTGGTTTTTAAGTAAAAATAAAAGACACATTTTTCATTTTCACCAAGAACGTTATTGAACAACGTAATCACCCTTTTGGTCCACTACCTTCTGCCATTTTTCAGGGAGCTTCCTAATTCCATCTTCCCAAAACTTTTTATCTTTTTGAGCAAAGAACTGTTCCAGGTGCCTTTTACAGTCTTCGAGGGAATTGAAATTTTTTCCATTAAGAGAATTTTGTAAACACCAAAATAAATGGAAATCCGAAGGTGCAATGCCTGGTGAATATGGCGGACGAATCAGAACTTCCCAGCCAAGCTGTAACAGTTTTTGCCTGGTCATCAAAGAAACATGTGGTCTTGTGTTATCCTGATGGAAGATTATGCATTTTCTGTTGACTAATTCTGGATGCTTTTCGTCAAGTGCCGCTTTCAGTTGGTCTAATTGGGAGCAGTACTCGTTGGAATTAATTGTTTGGTTTTCCAGAAGGAGCTCATAATGGAGGACTCCCTTCCAATCCCACCATAGACACATCACCTTTTTTGGATGAAGACCAGCCTTTGGTATGGTTCATCTCGCTTGCCCCATGATCTCTTCTGTTCCACATTATTGTACAGTATCCACTTTTCATCACCCGTAAAAATTTGTTTTAAAAATGGAACGTTTTTGTTATGTTTAAGTAGAGAATCGCATGAGGAAATACAGTCAAGAAGGTTTTTTTCACTTAACTTTTGTGGAACCCAAACATCAAAGCGATTAACATAACCAAGTTGGTGCAAATGATTTTCAACCTTGATTTGAATATTTTGAGTATGTCGGCTCTCTCCCATGTGGTATAACGTTGATTGTTCTCAACTAATGTTTAGATTTGATCGCTATCAACTTCAACTGGTCTACCTGACCATGGTGCAGCATCCAGCGAGAAATCTCCAGCTCAAAACTTCGCAGAACACTCTTGCCATGTTCCATCAGTCACAGCACCTTCTCCATACACCGCACAAATCTGTTTTTGCATTTCAGTTGCGTTTTTACCTTTCTTGAAATAATAAAGCATAATATGCCGAAACTGTTGGTTTTTTTCTTCCATCTTCAGTATTAAAATGGTTACACAAAAATTCACCAATTTTGATAAGTCTTTTTTTAAATGACACTGATATGACAGCTGTCATATACAATCTAACAAAATTGTTTCAAATGAAGTTAAAGACAACTAAGTGCTACTAGAGCGATTTTACAGAAAAACCGAACAAACCTTTTGGCCAACTCAATACTACAATTATTTAAAATTTTCATTGTGAGCAGTTCCTCAGGTTACTCCGTTTTTTGAGAACTGAAATGTACCTGTATATACAGTTGTCCCTCGGTATTCACGGCAGCAGGGTGGCAGGGGGGGACTGGTTCCAGGACTCACCGTGGATACCAAAACCAGTGGATGCTCAAGTCCCATGGTTGGCCCTACATATCCGCAGGTTTCAACCAACTGTGGATGGTGTACTATGTTTAGCTCTGAGGTTGGTTGAATCCAGGGATTTGGAAGCCGTGGATATGGAGGGCCAACTGTATCTCTATATTTGTATCTCTATTGTGCACCAGAAGAACAATATCTAAATTCCAAGACTTCTCTTCCCAACTTTCGTATGTTCTAGATCTCTGATTTGAAATCCTTTAAACAATGATTTTAAACTACTGGAAATTCAATCAGAGGCAGAAGGATAAGAGAGGTAGAAAGTAAGACAATGGGCTTTTTTTATGTCAAACATCAAAAAAATGCAGAAGAATATTTGTTTGGCAAAACAGTAATTTTTACTTTGATGGCCAGCTTTTCTCAGTAAATCCTTGAATTTCTAAGGAGCAATTGCACATTAATTTCTACAATGGCAATGACAGCTGGGTATCTAAAAGTCAAGGGACCCTTTAGATTATAGTCAGAAGATAGTGCCATGAATATGTAACAGGATATTTTAAATCACAGGCCATCTTATTTTAAAATTATTTTAAATGACATTAATATTGCACATTTATATTTTTATATTAATGTAGACATTATAAAGTGTCGTTTAATTGAAAAAATACCTGCAGGTGCTAAATGTGACTTCTCCTATGAATTTGGGGATCTAATAGTAAAATGATGTATTCTGTAATTATGATGAACAAGACACACATATTATGAAAGGTATTAGACAGCCACAGCAGGCCCTAAAGCAAATCATATTTTTATCTATGCTATAAATAAAGATAGGGTATCTTTCACATATTATTAAGAAAATATTAATCAAAATGTTATATAATACACAATTTAATGTAAACTTGGAATTTGTAGCATGTCAATGACAACTACAATAGGAAGAGTATATGCTCTGAATGAAGCCTAGAAAAGAGAGCTATAGTAGGATTTGTTGATGCCTAGCTAGCAGGATTCAAGAAGAGTGATTATGCATTTGGCAAAGAAATATTTTGGTCACTCAGAAAGATTAAATAATTTGCCTGAGGTCTAGTTAGTAAACACACTACTCATTCTACTTCTGAATAAGGTCATTGGAAAATTTGCCATAATCTAGTCTAAACAGGGCACTAAATTATCCATTTTCCATGTGCATTCACACACAATGAGTGGTCTTCTGACATCTTGCTTTTCAGATATCTTGATAACTGGAAGGCAGTATTCCATGTAGCATTCTTGGTATTTGCCACTATAAATTAGTAAATTGGCACTTTCATCAAGATGTCTGCCAGATTTCTGCCCTAAATCAGTTTTTCTAATTGTGATGATTTTTAGATGAACTGAAAAAAATTTCAATTTCAAGTTTGAAAATCTGAGCCTCAGCAACCCAATCAAGAGCAGAACACTCAGTGGAAAATGCCAGCTACACTTCTTCCTTCTTAATAACCAAACTGGTTACCACATTTCAGCAATAATGTTTGCTTAAAAGTCTAATGGTTCGAAAGATATGAAGAGAATAAAAATTGTGTTATACTGGCTTTACCAAATGGCTTTACCATTCATATCTCAGAATGTCACTGAACCAATAAAGTTAAGCATTATGTGGACCTTAATTCTTATCAATAAGGAGGAATTTATTTATCATATGACAGTGGTAAGGACCTTGGGGTAAAGTAGCCATGTTTATAATGTCAAGATAAAAGATCACCAAGGTATGTAGTAAAATACACACTGTTGCTGAGAACTCTAAATGGACGTTTGAATATCATGAAACCTAAGTTTATTTAGACAAAGATACAAAATATAATTTTGAATGGATTCCTGCTACAGATCTTAAATGAAAATCTGACTGTACAATCTTAAACATTCTAAATAAGTAATAAAGGACCTCTGTTTCTGGGTAGGATGGAGTAGCTAGTGGCAGAGCAGTGCTTCTGCCTAGAACAACTAGAAAAGCTGGAATAAATGCAGAAAGTATCTATTTGAAGGCAAAAAGAACTAAAGAGGCCAAGACTCCAGAGAAGGACGAACCTGAGAGTGGTGAGCTCACCTGTCACCTCTCCTACCCCAGTCAGGGGCATTTCCCAATTCTGTATGCCGACAGGAGGCTGATCGTGAGGCTTTACTGGGGAACAGAGAAAACAATAGAACTTTTGACAGACAGTAGTGGGGATGGGGGTTCAAGCACACAGCTCATCTTCATCTCAGAACATTGACAAAATACTGGGGCTGAACAGGGCAGTGGATTAAAAAACCCAAGCAAAAGCCTCTGAAAAGCAGAGTGGAAGTTCTTCAGCTATCTCCCAAGACTCCCCAAATTGGAGACCTGCCAGGGGGAGAGACCTCAGAGAATGCACCAAGCTCTAACTTGAAAACGCTGAGAGCCCAAGGTCAACAGAATAGATGGAGCATTGACAGGACTGTACTCTGGACTCAACTCCACCAGCTCCTGATTGGCTTAAGTGATCTTCAGCCAACACCCACCTAAGGAAAGAAGATAACACCATCTGGAAATCCTACAATTTTTTTATACATAATACTTGGCATTTGATAGATATTCGCTCATCATCCCAAGATAGGATGACACAGCTGGAAACCGAGAGAAAAAGTAGACAATAGAAACAATTCCAGATCCAGATGTTGGACTTAGCTGACAAACACTTTAAAATACCCATGATTAATATGGTCACAAAAGTATAGGAAAGATGGAGAAAGAGAGGATAAAAAAAGGGAATTTCATTGGCAATATAAATCTAATAAAAAAGAACCAACTGGAAATTCCAAAACTGAAAAATATAATTTCTCAAAAGGAAGTTAGTAAGAAAAAGGATAGACCAAATAAAGTGCAGTTTGCAAATATGTAAACTCCCTTATGAGTGCAAATTGGAGAAGTACACAATGAAGAGATGGATATAAAGATATACTGAAAAAGAATAAAAATCTTAAAGATAGATAGATAGATAGATAGATATGTTCTAAATGTTCCAAGTAAAAAATAACAATTTTTTTTTTACAGTAAAGCTCCAATATAACATAAGAACATAGGTAAAATACTCAGCAAGTTTTCTCTGATGCATATGGATAGTATTAGATAAATTAGAATTATTTAATGCATATTTTGTTTCCATATAGATTTAAGAAGATGGGTCTTTAAACAACAAAGTTTGAAACAATGAAGATAAAGAGGAAATCGTTGCTCAAAGTAGATGAGGGTAGTTAGAGCCCAACTCTTCCAAATGAATTCAGGCTCCAGACTGAGATTCATCACATGTCAGAGTACTGAGAAAATTGCAGATATCAGTCATCTTTGCAAATCTACAGAAAATAGGAGAAGGGCCAGAAAATTAGAGAAAGGAAAATGCCCTGATTTTCAAATGGGGGAAAAGATGGTCTATGTGATTTACCTGTCAGTAAGCTTTACATTGAAAACCAGGGCAATAAAGTCATCATTGATCAAGCAGATTGTGAGCACTTTGGAAAGAACCCTATGATCACTAGGAGTCAAACTAATTTTTGCCAAATTATATTATACATTTGATAGGATACTAGGTAGACAGACCTTCCTTTGAGCAGTGTCTTCCATTATAGACTTAAGAAAAAGTGGTTAAAATAAAGTACTACTGGGAATGTCCATGACTGTTTAAAAGACTGGTTAATCAATTGACTGCTTAATGGATTGGGGTAGCAATCTGCCCCTCAGACACTTTTATTAAAGATCTAATTGCAGCCACAAGAGGCTTACTTATTAATATACAGAATTAAACCCAGGAGAGATGGCTAATGCAATAGATAGCAGGCTCAAAATTAGTTTAACAAGATGGAATCATGAGTCAAAACTAACAAAGTGATATAAAATAGGAATAAATATAAAGGTTCACATTTGTATGTAAAAGATAAATAGGCGACATGGATATAAAATGGGAGAGACCTAGCTTGGCAGGAACTGCAATAAAAATGTAATGCAATTGCAGTTTTCCCATCACAGGCTTAATATGAACCAACAAAGTGAAATTATTGCTAAAAGTGCTAGTACAATCTTAGGTCTCATTAGTAAAGAATGATGTACACTTTGTACTCTGTGTTGAAGTTGTACTTTACTTCTTGTTTACATGTTATGAATGATATTGACAAATCATGGAAAATTCTGGGAGGGAGGATTAGGATGAAGAAAGAGAGAAAGCTACCTCCTAAATGATAGAAAGGATTTATATCTAGTTCCCTGCAGAAAAGACTCAAATTAGATTTTGCAACTGTTTTCAAGGTTTGAAAAACTTTCATGTGTAAGAGAAATGAAATATGCATACATTTTTTTCCCCTGTGGAGCTACAGAGGGTTAGAATCAGATATGAAGACAGATTCAACTTAACATTAAAAAAAAAACAACCTTCCTAGCAGCTGGCATTTTCTAACAGTTTCGTAAGGAAGATACTTGAGATATTGAAGGAGAGGTGGATTAACCATCTTTCAAGAATTCTGTGGAGAACTTTATATGGGCCTGAGGTTGATATAACGATTCTAGGATACTTTACAGATATAACTTAACAACTAAAGTTTAGGGCACATTTCTAAATATAATGGAGCTTTGCTATGAAAAGATCTGGTATTGTAAGAAATTCTTCGAAATGAAGATTCATCCTAGATGTTATCTTTTGCCTCTGGAAATCTTGTAAGGATCTTGTTGCATGCTTTCAACATAACTCAGAACTTTTGGGTGATCTTCTGAGGACTCTATGTAATAATAATAATGTTACATTTGGATTATAGTCACTCTTTCTTGTTAATAGATAAAATAGCCTTCATGTGATAAACTCGCAAGAGGTCTAGGAGCAAAGAAGCACATAAATGCTGGGCTTCAGCACTATTCTAGGTTGAATGGAGCTAAAAAGAACTTCCTAAACTAGCACGGCTGAATAACAGACAACTGAACTTTTAAATTTATGATTCTGACTTTGAAAAGTGATCCTTGAAGAAGGTGTGACTCATTTAACGTTATTCTCACCATATTTATTAAATTAAGGAACTTGAGCCCGAGGTCTTGAGTTAAAAAGCTCCTCTTTAAAAACAGCTGCCACTGCTTCTCCACTGAGTCAGAGTGACGCTCGGTTTCAGCGTCACCCTCTTCCTTTCGCAGGGTATCAGTTTGGTAAAACTCCTTTAGGCCCTGACATTGCTCCTCTACCTAAAAAAAAAAAAAAAAAAACAGAATATAAATGAAAGTTAAGAACACTTAAAAACATTTTTAAGGAGAAAAATACTAGATTCCAATAAAAGCCTATATAAAACTTAATTGGAACCTACATTTCAGAATTCTTTAAATAATTATTAAATATTGTCAACTTACTGAAAAGACATGAAAATCTATTCAGGTTGTTGACAGATCAGACTGACTGCCACTGGGTAGTAACTTGACCTGACAAGTTTATTATCCAGAAGCCCTGTTTACCGTAGCCAAAATCATATTTGTGTATTATATATGTGTATGTTTTGCAATTGGAGACAGCTTATGTCAAAGACCAATGGGGTTCCATTTAAAGCTGAGTTTTATAATTCAGGAGAAAGATAAACATATACAATCAAGGAATACAAATCAGAAAGAAATGTCAGTGAAAAGTTATTCATAATTAGTAAATCACAATTTGCTTCTCATCAGTGATAAACCAGAACAAAAGAGTACAAATAATTATGAACTTTCTGTACATGTATTAATATTAAACTGCCTCCATGAGCAAATCTAACTGAGGTTCATTACTTCACCACCCTAGAATTATATTTTCTCATGTGCTACCCAAGGTAAGCAATACTCGATTATTTTAAATCACTCTCTTTGGACAGAGCTTATATAAACTCAGATGTGCCTGCAGAACTAGATCATTTAACTGGGTATTGTAGAAATGGTAGAAATTTTTGACACAAGTTTTTATGCATTTTGAATAATACTTAATGGCCAATAGGATACTCAAAGAGCTCATAACTACTGAAAGCAATATAAACGGGATAGAAATTTCAGGCAATGGTTAGTCACTATATTTTCAAGATTTCAATATCATTCTTAATTTAATGAGCGCTGCAAAGGGCACTTAGAAACAGAAGTTGTCTCCTCTTTTTCCATATCCCATTTATTCATGACTCTGTTTTCCTGATGCTTGTTTCCTCAGCCCAGGATGATCTTTCCTCAGTTTTCTGCTCCTACTTAATCCTTCATGAGACAGTTAAAATACTACCTCCTCCATGGAGTCTCCTAAGATTCCGTAGTAAGAATTAAGCAGTTATTTCCTTGGGTTCCCAAAGATAATTCTGGGAGAAAGAGAACCATAAACAGATTATTACAACACAAAGGCAAGTACGCCCACAGTGTTCTGGGCACACTGAGGAGGGACCACCAGCTCTACATAAAGTAAACAGGCAAGAATTTCCCAAAGGAAGCGACATTTGATCTGTGTCTTTCAGAATTGTCCAGGGTGAGAGGGAACAGGAGAAGGGGGCCCCAGATGGAAGGAATAACGAGTGTGAAGGCACAAGTGTGTAACACTGGCTGGTTCAGAGCACGATAAATGATCTTGGTGTGGGTGACGTCCAGATAGCACAAGCTGAGTGGTAAGAAAGAAGTGAGAGTGATCATTGTGTTGGCATAAAGCCGTCATTAGGTTTCAACTTGTTTGCTACTATACTCAACACAATGTGACACACTCTCGTTAGTTTGAAACAACTGACAGCTATCACAATGACTCGGAATCAGCATGACAGCCATCAGTACTTCAATGGGATAGTATGCTACAGGCGGGGGTGTCAATATCATGGGCTGTCAGTTACGTGAAATTCTTAAAACATAAACTTTAATTCATCCTCCTTTTCCAACTGCTCAAAAAAGCCTCCTTGAATGTAAGTGAGCATGATGTCATTATAGGAATTCCCTTGAATCTGGACTAGTTTCTTTTTTAAGTGAATTAATGATCAACTTTAATACGTTACCCATTTTGGGGTAAAAGTTATAACTTGCTTCATAAATTACATTTGTCATATAACCTGAATTTCAGGAAATGATATGATCAGATTTGCTTTAGAATGACCATTTTCCGAAAGGCATAAAGGGGAGAATTACAGGAGGCAGAGAGAACAGGCAGATACAATTTCTTTAAGCTGGGCAAGGGATGATGAGGACCTGAACTGAGAAGGTGATGGTACAAATGAAGAAGGGGAATTCAGAAATCTCTTAGGTTGTCTCTAAAGACAGACATGGGATAGCATGGCCTTTGATGTTTGAAAAAACAAAAGGGAGGAGATTGGGAATTAAACTTCAGCTCTGATGTTTACTACCTGTTTGGTCTTACATACCTAACTTCTCAGAGCCTCAGTTTCCCTCATTTGCAAAGTAGGGATAATAGTAAATAAACATAGGGATATTATAAGGATGAAATGAGATCAGGAATGAAAAGTTCAGGGCCTAGTACAAAAATAAGTGCTCATTAAGAAAGGGATCGGAACAGACTTCGAGCTTCTACATAGGACTTCTGAAAGACAGTGGGGTCATTAATCCAATGCCAAAATACAGAAGGAAACACGTTTGAGGAAAAGATAACCAGTTGTGTTTTGTTGAGCTTCAGGAAGCTACAGAATACATAGGTAATTAGTATGATTGGAAGTTGAAAGCATTGGCCTGGAGCTCAGAAGAGCTGGGGTTGAGGAACCAGTTTTGAGTTACTGGTGAATTGAAACTATAGGTGTGTTTGTGGGAGGGCGGGTGATTTTTGTAGGGAACGTGTATAGAATGTACAAAAGAGGGAACACAGGCAAGAACTCTGTAACCCACCACACTTCAGGAACAGAGAACTGAATCAGGAAAAAGAACAGATAAAGAAGTAGACAGGATAATTTCACTTATGTGAAATATCCAAATAAGGCATATCTATAGGGACAGAAAGCAGATTAGTGCTTGCCTGAGGCTGGGGGCAGGGGGGAGGGGCAGTGGAAACCAGGATTGACGAAAAGTATTCCCCAGACCTCTTTTTTGGGGTGATGGATATATATCAAAACTGGAGTGCAGTGATGGTTACACAACTCTATAAATATACCAAAAATCATTACATCCTAAAATAGGCAGATTTTATGCTATGTAAATTATACCTCAATAAATCTGTTTTTCTTTAAAGTCAAAGCAGGTGAATGTGAGTAACTGGGTTAAATAAATACGGCAGAGGGATTAAGTGGGATAAAGACTGACCGTTTCACCTGTCAACTGGTAAGTAGTAAGTATAAGCTCATAAGAATGCAGTGAAGAGGTGCAAACGGCAGGATTGAAAAGGGGATAAACCAAATGGCAGCGGGTGAGGATTAGGGAGGATCAGCAAGAAGAGGAAAGAAATGTCATCTTCCCATCGCAAGAGTGCAGTTGTGAATGGAAGGAAAATTACAGAGTGGTAGCCTTAGTGAGGGCACGACTATTTGGGCAGAACTGTAGACCAAAGAGAAGGAAGCAACGGAAAAAGCAAAGTTATAAAATTAGAGGATGGATGCTGAAGCTAGATTCTGAAGGATGTAGGAGCAGACAGGGAGGGACTGATGGCTGATTAGTGCAGCACACATGCAGAAACTCCACTTCACTGGTGACAGTGGAGGAAGGGTGACTATGTCAGTGGGTTTGGAAGCTGAAGGAAGTCAAGGCAGTTAAGCTCAATGGACTCATTTTTTTTCAGTCACATACAAGGTAAGGGCGTAAGCTGACATTTAGGCATGGAAACTGCAGTAAGAAGTTTGCGACTCACTACTGAATGGGCACCAACTAGAGAGCATATGGGGGTCTCAGCTGAGCCAAAGACCCATAAATTTGTAAGAGCACCAATCAGCACAATTGTATGATTTTCCACAGGAGCGTCTGGAAGCTTGGAAAGAGAAGCTGAGTAAACAGAGTGTTGGAGTGATCTAGTATTGGGAGTTGGCAAGTCAGGGTAGAAGGCAGGGAGTTGAGGGCATGGGGAATGGAATGGAATTGAATAAGCACAAGCTGGTGAGAAAAGAGAGAAAGCCTGAAGGGGTAGGAGATTGACAGACTGAGAGCACTGCCAAGGAGAGGACACGAGGCTCTGCCAGGTAAGAAAACAGATTAAGTGAAAGCTGGGAAGATGAAAGGACATGAGGTCCTTCTGGGAAAGTTCTGTTTGCAAAGCTAAGGTTCCAGCCCTAGTCCCAAAACTCCTAGTCCCAGAGGGGGCCATGGAAGTAGGCGCTGAGCTAGAAGCTAAGAAGGTACATTTTTGGCAATGAAGATGCAGAAAACCAAGCACTACTTTGTACCTTCACCATTTCAAGTTGAGATAAAAATGTTCATCGAGGGACTTCCCTGGTGGCACAGTGGTTAAGCATCCGCCTGCCAAGGCAGGAGACACGGGTTCGAGCCCTGGTCCAGGAAGATCCCACATGCTGCTCAGCAGCTAAGCCCGTGTGCCACAACTACTGAGCCTGCACTCTAGAGCCCGCAAGCCACAACTACTGAGCCCGTGAGCCACAACTACTGAGCCCACATGCCACAACTACTGAAGCCCACATGCCTAGAGCCCGTGCTCCGCAACAAGAGAAGCCACTGCAATGAGAAGCCTACGGGCAGCAACGAAGACCCAACACAGCCACAAATAAGTAAACTAAATTTTAAAAAAGAGATTCTTTCTTTTTTAAAAAAAATGTTCATTGACAGAACAACCTGTCAGCTGTAATACCTCTGCCTAACCCTGAGAGTTCCAGGATAAGAAAAAATTTAAAAAAAAAAATCCAGAATAAAGAAAGATGTGGAAAAGGAGGCAGTGGTTCCCTGAGATTTCCAGGGCCTGGGTGTGGCCCTCCTCCAGAGTGGTGAGAACTCAGACTCCTGGAGAACGAGAGCTGGCAGAGGAATGTGGGCAGGCAGGATGTGGTCGTGCGAGGTAAGGGTGAGAGTGTTGGGAGGGTGGCGGGAGAATGCTACCTAACTTGGGTTGGCTTTACCCCTGAGTGAGCCTCGATGGCTCTACCTCCCACTCAACCAGCAGCCCCTCCCTGAAAGGAGAGTGAACCACGCGCACCTGGGTGCATTGGGACCAGAGTTAAATGAGGTGGGACTCCAGCGCTTTGCTATGACTGATGTCACCTTCAAGAACCTGGGACCTTTGAGAGATGGAATTCTAGTCTACCAGAGGGAATTTTACAGATTATTTAGTACAAACCAGTCAAAACAATGCCTCAGAAAAAGCTCTCAGAGGAAAATTACTAAAAAGCATCAAAAAAGACAGATCTGAGACTGGACCCAACAGCCTATAATTTCCAATTGTGTGGATTTTAAATAAATCACACAAATTGCTTAGGTATTCAAAGAGATTCATGACTTATTTTAAAATAGAAAATGACTTATTTTTAAATAATTTTGTTTTATGTTTAGGATATTGTAAATATTTGTTGCCCATAGTAAAAAGGGTTTCAACACAGCCACTTTGCTTATTTGTCTGTATCTACACATACACACTTGTATTATGTTTTTAGTAAAATAACTGACTCTTTGAGCCTGTATATGGTGCCTTGGAGAATAAAGGAGCTATAAGTGAGTACATGCACTGGGGTGGAGGATCTGGAACTACCCACGACGTTTCTATCCCCTTAGAAAGCAGGAAGATGGGCAGAGGCCATGTTGCCAAAGAGGTCAGCCCATAGGTACCGTACCTCCTCTGATAACTTTAGAAATGCCACATAAGTTTGCAGGACTTGTGACCTGGAGCTGATGCTTTGGCCAAGTATGTTTAATTCTTCCTCTAGCCACTTAGCTTTAGAAGAAAGCGATGCCACTTCATCAGGTTCAAAATCATTTTTCTCTGTCAAGAGTTTTGCAGCTGCTTCTGATTCATGTGATGTCTCCTATGAAAACAAGGCATAGGAGGTCAGAAGCTGACAGGGGAATCATGAACACTCACATTCCAATACCTTCTGTACAGCCATCTATTACGATTATTAATTGAACTTGTACCAAAACTCTCCTCAACGAAAAAGGCACGTATTTTAAAATTCGAAAAAAAAAGGCACCGTAAAATGAAAACCACCTCAAATTATTCTTTCAGTCTATCAGCTACACGTCTTATTTAGAACATTCTATTTTCTGTGCCACAAATAGAAGAAAGTTTGTTTAGTAAGAAAGGTTGTAAAACACATTGGCAGAAATGCTTAAAATAATTTAAATAAAATAATTATACATGATGATTGCTTTATGAAATTTAACAGTAGCTCTAGAAAATTCTTAAACTAATTTTGTTATATAAGAGATGACAAGTTTATAGAAATTGTTTACTCATTTTTTAATTTACAAAAAAATGCCATATCAAGTATGCAGTCTTCTTAAAGTCTCCATCTACAACAGTTTTTAAATAAGTGTAGGGAAAATGGTACAGATGAGGTGTGAATAACCTAAAGAGTCAGCGAATTTGACTTGCTAGGGTTGCTCTCCTATGTTTTCTTTTGAGTGCAATTTTTGGCACGTGAAATCTAACCACTGATTCAATGGACGAGTAGGTATTGTAGGCACTATTTACACAACTGCCACAGAGCTGTGTAAAATTTCACATGAGACCAAGCTAAGATTCAAGCAAACATGAAAGACAGAAGACCCACTCTCATTTAGAGCAAGGAGGCATTGCTCTCCTACTTGTATTTAATATGCTTCCCAGATACTCCACTGAATGAAGGTAATTTTAATTTACAGGCGCTGCTCCCAGAGAGCACTCTGGGAAGGAGGAAATGGAGGAGTTTCTCCCCTTGAAATTTCCTCCTTCCCTCTAAAATTTTTTAAATAAAAAAATGAAGGGACTTCCCTGGTGGCGCAGTGGTTAAGAATCTGCCTGCCAATGCAGGGGACACGGGTTTGATCCCTGGTCTGGGAAGATCCCACATGCTGCGGAGCAACTAAGCCCATGCGCCACAACTACTGAGCCTGCACTCTAGAGCCCGCAAGCCACAACTACTGAGCCCGTGTGCCACAACTACTGAAGCCCTTGCTCCTAGAGCCCGTGCTCTGCAACAAGAGAAGCCACTGTAACGAGAGGCCTGCGCACCGCAACGAAGAGTAGCTTCCACTCGCCGCAACTAGAGAAAGCCCGTGCACAACAACGAAGACCCAATGCAGCCAAAAATAAATAAATAAATAAATTTATAAAAAAAGAAAAAAGTACTCTCTAAATAAAATATATGAGGCTTTCTTTTTAAAAAAAATGAAATTGAGTTCAGGCATGCATTTCATTTTAGACATTTTAAAAAATGAATTAAAAACAGCCCATTAATAATTGGTTCATCTGTGAGTTTCAGGTGGCAGTGTTGTCTGTGAAGGAGACTCTTGGATAAATTAGGAGTTTTGGATTAACATATACGCACTACTATATATAAAATAGATAATCAACAAGGACCTACTGTATAGCACAGGGAATTCTACTCAATATTCTGTAATACCTATATGGAAAAAGAATCTGAGAAAGAATGGATATATGTATATGTATAACTGAATCACTTTGCTGTACGCCTGAAACTAACACAACACTGTAAATCAACTGTAGCCCAATATAAAATAAAAATTAAATTAAAAAAAAAGAAATGATGGAATAGCGAGGCCGTTTCCTAGAGACCTGGGCACTTGCCTCGCCTTCCTAACCACCTGCTGGGGCAGGCAGGGACTTCATGCAGGTTTGGAGCTGCTAGCAGGAATATCTGAACCTAAGTCCCATGTGAAAGCAGTGAGAGGGTGCTAGAGAAGGTGCCAGGCAGAGGAGGGGGCAGTTTCTGTCTCTAAACATTGGGTGTGCAAACAAGATTGTGATTGTTTTGCCTCCTGGAATCTAGCACTGTTGCATGTTGCTCTTGGTAATTTTCTCTTGCAACTTAACTCTAGCAGAAAATCACAAATAGCCTTGGAGAGGCGCTCTCCCTGCCTCAAGGAGCTGCTAACATCTCCTAGGCTAGGAAAGAGGGCCAAATGAGTGTTTAGCACCAGGCTATAATGCTGAGCTTCCCTGAGCTCAAACGCCCTAATAAATGCACCTGTAAATATAAATAATTTAGATACACAAAATGGTAGGCGTTTTTAAGTCATTATCTGCCAGAAGACTAATTTAGAATTGCAGCCCTCAAGGGACCTAGGATTAAGTTTTATAGCTACTGAAAATAAAGAAAAATCATATTTACAAAACCATAACCATAATAATAACTCTCATTTTATTTACCTTAGCTTGTTTATCTAGTTCCAGATATGTACTCAAAATCTTCTCTGATTCAGAAAGGCTGGAACCGACATCCATTGCATTAGAAATTACTGGGCTGATTTTCTGAATGGACATTTCCACCTTTAGGAATAAAGAATATATTGCACCCTTAGTAATATATATTGGCATATATGTATGCAAATGTGTAGAGGAGATAAATATTACTCTCTACATTCCCATTATACTTTAAATGTATATCAATTTTAATCTAAAAATAGTTTAATATTTCAGAATTTCATACTTAAATTCATAATGCTGCTCTTCCTATGAGGTAATACTACTGACTCACCAATAGAGGATACATGTTTACAGATATTTCTTTTACTAACAGCGATGAGATATAGGCAATAATCCACATTCTCTAAGAATTTATTATCTATATTACCCAGAGAGGATAATTCACTTGTCAACACATCAATAGAGATGAATTTTTCTGGTGCATTAAGTCATGATCATACACTGTGCACTGAAAGGGGCCCAATTTACAGGTATATTTTGAAGCAGAGGTCCAGCATAGGTATTAGATCACTTTATGGATTACTATATTTAGGGCTGAGGGGCCCCGGGGCAGCACCACGTGCTCTACATGTGATAACAAAACACAGAAACACGCTTAGGCATTTAATTGATGAACGTGGGGGCCTATGATTTGATCTTCAATACATATGAATTAGTGAATATAGTGAGCTTTAAAGGGTTCCATTCAATTCAAGTTACTGCCTTGCTCTGACTAGAGTTCATACTTCCCAAAGTCAAACTGGCTCTGACTTAGCAGTAGCCACACAAGCAACAACAGCTGTTTGAGTTTCTACTGTGTTTCCCACCACCAACAAATTCGCTTGAATCTCAAGCTCCAGGGAATGCAGCACTACAGCTGCCACCATGTTTGTAATCTCCCTGGACCCAAGCATCAGAACAAGGTTCAAATTCCCATCTCTGGATCAATAACAGGAGAGGAGGCAATTTAGATGGAGACTTGGTTATTTAATGACCTCTCCTGTGAAGTCTATTAATTCTACTTGTGTAAGTCAGGTATATAAGTCCATTGTAGCAAATGAAAAAACATCATTGAAAATTTGAGACCCAGCCTTTACAACATGGTTCATTAGCATTAATGTAATTGAGATATTACTAGTTTTTGCTATAACCCCACCTACAGACAAGTAACTTTTTGTAAAATTTATTTATTTTATTTATTATTTGTTTTTGGCTGCCTGGGGTCTTCATTGCTGCACGCAGGCTTTCTCTAGTTGCGGCGAGTGGGGACTTCTCTTCATTGCGGTGCGCGGGCTTCTCATTGTCGTGGCTTCTCTTGTTGTGGAGCACGGGCTCTAGGCTCGCGGGCTTCAGTAGTTGTGGCACGAGGGCTCAGTAGTTGTGGCTCACGGGCTTAGTTGCTCCGAGGCATGTGGGATCTTCCCAGACCAGGGCTTGAACCCAACCCATGTCCCCTACGTTGGCAGGCGGATTCTTAACCACTGCGCCACCAGGGAAGCCCCCAGACAAGTAACTTTTTATTTAGTCAAATAGTAGCTGCCTGGTTTTATTCCTCTTTGAAAATGGGAAATAAAATTCTTCAAACCACTATATTCACTACAATATTCCACTATATTGTAGAAAGGATTTTCACACCTATGGTTTTATTCAGAGTAGCCATGTCCTTTGCACTGTCTTGGTTCAATAAATTATGATAATGGCAATTTATTCCTGGAACCCCTAAAACTCAACATTCTTGGTATCTATCTGCTGTTCTTGTGTTGTGTGGTGCCGTGTTAACCAAAATGTGCATGTTGGAAGCATGCACAGAACCATGTAAATCAAGGAGGACACAATCGCTATATACACGTGCTTCAATTAACACAGTTCCGTGCAAAGTGAGAACTGCCTTTGTGTAAACATGTTCTGGGCTGGGAGGCACGGAGGATGACACTTCTAGTTTTGGCAACCTGGGGCAGCGATGGTTGATGAGCAGTAGTGAATTACAACTTCATCCTGTTTGAATATAAAGCCTAATGTGGGATGAAGAGAATCCTAAGGAGACACACCCCTATCCTCCCACCGTGCCCACACGCTGCAGCTCCCATACCATCATCTATTATCACCAGGTAAGGAGCTGCATCTAAATAGTAGCTTATGCATTAAATAGATAACCAACAAGGATCTACTGTATAGCACAGGGAAGACATTTAGGCTTTCTATACACTCCACATTATGTAAAAACCTTTAATGGAAAAGAATCTGAAAAAGAGTATATATACATATATATAAAACTGAATCGCTGTGCCGTACACCTGAAATTTACATATCGTAAGTCAACTGGACGTCAATGAAAAAATAAAAATAAAAAAACTTATGCAAACCAAGAAATAAATAGTAGCTTAAGGAGGACACATTTTATGAAATTACCTTTCTTAAATAGCCCTCCACTGAGGCTGTTAATTGCTGTCTATTAAGAGCAAATTCCCTGTGCGCTGAACACCGTTCAGTCAGATGATCAACTCGCCTCCTGATGCATCCCATCATCTCATGGACACCGGTCACCCGAGAGCTGAATGGAACAAGCCAGCTGTTAGTTCACTCCACCCTCATAGAGAGGCCCCAGGAACAGGGAACATTTGAAAATGAACCTTTCATGATAAGTATGACTTGATAAAAGTTATTAAGCTTCAGGCTTTAGGATAATAGAAGTTAAGAAGCTGTAGTCCTGGTACAGCAGAGAGCAAAACCAAATTATGTTGTTTTGTTTAAGTCAGTCAGTCCCGAGGGAAAAGATGAGTTATGGGTTTTTGTAACCAGGTCTGGTCTACTCTTCTAAAGGTTCACTTTTTAATATTTCTTTAAGACATTCTGAGAAGCTTATGGCAAAAAACACAGTATGTTTGCCAAGAGTTTTCCTGGGGGTGTTATTTAAAAGTTTCATTTATCTAAAGATGCTCTTTGAATAGAAATGTAGATCAGCCAGTTAACAAAACACTGAATGATCCAATAGGGTAAAGTATTTATGTAACACTAAGGTCCTTGTTCTGGATACTTACGAATGCTCAAGGCTGTAATCATTAGGTGAAAACCAAGGTATCACCAACAATGAGGAATCTGATGTACTTGTTCATAAAAAGAAACCAAGCCTCACATTGTCATTTTGTACCTGTGCTGGCCTCATAAGAAAAAGAAAAGTGACATGACAGCTCATAAAATGAAAATGTCTTTAAAACAACAAATGAACTTCGAGTTGGACCCCATTTGCTGTGGTCTAAAGACACATTAGCAAGTCTCCTAACCATTTCCAACATAGGCTTACTAGCAATGCGAGACAATGAAAGGACATTGCTGATGCAGTGAGCACTTTAGAATTTTTCAACCTATCCCTGAGATAGAGCCTCTCCCAGCATATAAGAAGTTGAAGCCTTTAATTTCCTATCAGTCATTTCCTTCCAGTACTCATAAAGATGAGCTGATAACTCTTACATTTAATTACCCAGAGCTTTAAAAGATCTTGGAACAAGATACAGATTTCAGTAGTTTTACCTCAAAAAATTAATTTATGACTCTGTAAAAATGAATTGAATTAGTAATGAAATGAGGGCAGGATCCCAACTGCCTGAGAGGGAACGTGACATCACAGGAATGGCAATGAGGCTGCCAAAGAGTTTAGAGGTCATCAGGCAGTTTGGGAATCTTGTTGAATGCACATAGGATTCAAGTGTGTCCTGTGGGACCACCGGAGTCCCAGAGAAGTTTAACTGGAGGGGAAATCTTATTCCTGATGCCTACGGTCCCACAGATGTTACACTTGAAACAACTTGTTTCACATTTTAATAACTCAGAGACCGTGAAGAGTATAATCAAGAAATCAGGAGAGTTTAGCAAATAATCCTTGTACTTATATCCACAAACTCTGTAAAAATATTATATTGGTAACAGTAATCATATTTTAACTACATTTTAGACTTTGCATGCTAAAAAGGCACTTAAAAGCCCAGTTGTCCTATATGTTATGGTTTTTCTGTAGGACATGCAAATTTGGAATGAGAAAGATAAAAAAGAAAAGGTGAATAAGCACTGTGGAAAATAGGTACAGAGAATAAAGCTTGTCAAAATAAATGGGTAAACATTTTCTAAAAATAATCCACTTACTGTGACAAGGAACCATTTTTAATGTTTTTTTTAAATTAATTAATTTATTTATTTATTTTTGGCTGTGTCGGGTCTTCGTTTCTGTGCGAGGGCTTTCTCTAGTTGTGGCGAGCGGGGGCCACTCTTCATCGCGGTGCGCGGGCCTCTCACTATCGCGGCCTCTCTCGTTGCGGAGCACAGGCTCCAGACGCACAGGCTCAGTAGTTGTGGCTCACGGGCCCAGTTGCTCAGCGGCATGTGGGATCTTCCCAGACCAGGGCTCAAACCCGTGTCCCCTGCATTAGCAGGCAGAGTCTCAACCACTGCGCCACCAGGGAAGCCCCATTTTTAATGTTTTAAGTAATCTCTTCTAATTCTCATAACTACCCGATGGTCTGGCTGTAACTGTCATCTCTGTTTTGCAGATGAGCAAAGTGAGTACAGAAATGCTCAGTAACTTGCCCAGGTCACATTTATTAAATGGCAGGGTTGGGATTTGAACCTATTCATCTGATCCCAGAGTCCACACTCTTTACCACCTCATAGTACTTTTTCTGGGTCCATGACACATGAAGGGGGGTGGGGGGGAAGTATTCTAAAATTTCACTTTCCTTTGAACTCAGTGTTGATGGAAACAGGATTAGCCCGGCTGGCATGCTCTTTTGAAATTGGCTGGCTTCTCTAGGTAATGAAATGTCTGTCTGTAGTTTGCAAAGTGACCACTAGAGGGGCACGATATCTTGTTCAAATTCACATCTTGAAGGCCCCTCCAGCACAGAAAATGGAAACGGGGAGACAAAAACAAATCAAGCATTCCTTCCGTAAAAATATTGCTCTCTAGCAACTCACAATTTTAATTTAGATGAATCACAACGAGCCAAATAGGATCTCTCGCTGTCTTTGGATGGATCATTCATTTTTAATTTTCCAATGACCTAGGAGATCAGTCTTATTTTGTGCTGATTTATGCCTTATCCTGTATATCTATTGCATTATAAATTAAGGGAAAAATACGACATTCTTTTCATTCATTTATCCTCTGTAGCCCTGAGCACATAGCCTTGTAAGAAGTAGATCAATGCATATTTTCAAATTAAATAAAGTACACCTTGATCAATATTTAAGGGAAGACAAGACACAGATTTAGGAACACGAACATATGCACAGATAGTTACTGTATTAAAAATGTCACTAGTAACAGTTTCTAATTGTTTTTAGACAAAGATGACTTTGCCCTTTGCCCAGTTACAGAAGTTTTAGGCTATCCAAAGACTGCCCAATTTCTTCTTCGATGGTTTAGGATTCATAGTTAGGTTGACTGATACTTCCCTCCGCTGTTTCAAGCCTCATAGGGACAGACTGAATTGCCTGTCCCATGTGCATTCCCTTCTTATTTGTGGCTTGGACCCCTTCCTTAGTACAAGAAGTTCTCAATTATCTTGCTTACTCTAGCCAGCTCCTATTTTCCTCCGTCCTCAGCTAGATCATCTCTGTCTGATCAGGCATTAATCCCTTCCTTCTACCTGATTACCAGCTGGAGTATATCTGTCACACTCCTAACCCCAGGGCCGCTCCTTCTCCATTCCTCCTTGGTGAAAACCTAGTCTGCAGGTTACAACCAGCCCTATTCTATCATTTTCAGTTGGAAACTTGAAACACTGATGCCAGACATTTCTTCTGAACACTCCAAAACATTTTAAAACATGTATAGCATGCATATTGCCAATTTCCTCAGAGCCTGAAATGCAGATGGTTTGATCAAAGGAAAAATATGACCTCACACTCTGCCAGCGATTCTTACATGAAGTGAAAATAAATTAATAGAATTCCATCAGCCACCCAGAAATGAGTCCTATTGCTTCACAGTAATATTAAATAAATGATGGGACAAGAACTGGGGGCGGATAACAGAAACCTGGTTGACGGGAGTGCCCGGGCATTTTGTTCTGACTCTGAAGCCACATTGCTCATGTGCTGCCTGATGGGGTGGGAGAGGAGCTACCAGTGGACCAGCTTTCTAGGCTTTCTGTGGCTCTGTAACTTGCATTGGAAATACTGCTTGATCTTTGGGCTGTCTGTCTATGAATGAATTAGATGGTTCCTGCCTGTAGTATGAGCATGGGGTACATCAGATTATTCCTGACATTGAATTTGACTTCTTCAAGCATCACAGATACTCTGGAGTGACAGACTGTGAAGGTTTCTTTAGATATTTGTTAGAAACTCCATCATGGGAGTATTTTCTCCCCTATTCATTGAGCCGGGAGAGGGGAGGGAAGGGGGAAAGAAAAATGATTGATTTTTTTCCCCTCCCAGAGAGCAGAGACATATTGACTTCTGGCTCAAAAATAGACTGTTACATTTGCTGTATGGAAGCAGTTGCCCTGTCTTTGCATCTGTTACAAACTAGGGCTGGGGGAAGAGAGTAAATCCCAATGTTAATGTGTTCTAATGATTCTTTCCTGAGAGCAGCAAGTTGCTTTCAAACCTTTCATAAATTACTATTGGCAGCCCATCTGGATTAGGAGCTGAACCAGATGCTAAGCACGCACCAGGTCACTCTATCTCATCAGAAGGAATCAGTTGATCATATTTTTCTTTCTGTCTATGGACAAATTATACTTTGAAAATGGGAAAAAATATCTTCCTTATCTCTTGACAGGAACGCTTCATGTTTATCATCTCTATTTTGGAGGAAACAATCGTCACTATCTAGTTTTCATCCCTACTTTGAAAAAGTGCCATTCGAACTGTGGAAGTGACATGTATGTTTTTACAATAATTTTTTTCTGACTTAAGTTGTACACATTGAGAATCACTGCCCACCAAACATATCACACCCACATGTATCTCTTGTATACACATGACAATAAAGAAACAGCAAGTAGTAAGTGGGGCTGAAACTACAGGGTTCCTGGGTTCTGGTCCAGATCCATGCAGAGATGCCCACATGTTCCATTCCTATGAGGCCAGAGAGACCAAAACATATCTTACATGAAGGGTCCCATAGCTGGGATTCTCCCTGAAATCAGTAACAGGGATGGGATTCTCCCTCTTGTAAAAGGAGTTTGAAAAACGCTATAGCCCACTGCTGCTGAAGCCAAGGAATCAGACATAGCAGAGCAGTCAGGAACCCGCACTGCTCCCCAACCTGGATTTCTGGCTGCACCTCTGAGAGCCCCAGTAGCTCCATGGGAGCTCAGGTGACCCTGATCAAATAGCAGAAGACTGATTCTGGACAGGAGACCCTGTGAGTTCAGGTGGAAGTCATTGCAAAGCTGCTAAGGAGGAAAGAAGAAAGAGGAGAGAACAAAGCAAGGACAATAAAGCTGAAGAACAAGCACTTCCCATCCAGAAGGACAATCTAAAATTTCAAAACACATGAGGAAAATGAATCCTAAGAAAAGACACTCAACAATCAAGGGCTAAATGTACTCTACCGGAAATGAAAATTAGTAGAGCAATCTGAAAGTGACTTTATAAATATGTCTCACATCACCAGAAAGATAAAGGAAAAATGAATACCCATAATAAAGAAACAAGAAACTCTGAAGCAAAAGCAGTCAGAAATGAAACAAAATTGGATAGGAAAAAGAATGAGTTAGGAATCCTAGAAATGAAAACAATATAGTTATGAAAACAAACAAAAGAATTCAATGGCTGAAAACAAAGGGAAATTAACAAAAGAGAAAAATCAATATGAGATATTCATTGGGAATGCAATGCAAAGAGATAAAGGAATGAAAAATATGAAAGACAGTTCAGACATCTAAGTCAGACTGGGAGCCTCCAACATTCTTCTACTGGGAGTTACAGGAGGAGAGAAAAGAGAGAAAAACAGAAAATCAATATTTAAATTGCTGAACATTTTCCCTGATTGATGACATAAATCCTCAGATAAAAGGGGCACAGTAAGAGCTAACCAGACAAATATTCTCATTTGAGGTAATTTAGAAGATATAAAAATACATTTTAATGTATTTCCTTCCAAAAAGTTTTTCTCTTGGCAGTCCTTTCCACCCCTTCCCCTCCAAAGTTAGTAAGATGCCATATATGTGATTTGGATCCTACTTTATCCTCTTAACATTTTATTGTGAGGATACTCTCTGTCTTCAGATATTCCTCAAAAACACTCTTCTGCTATTGGCTTAGATTATTCTATACTGTGCTTGCCCTTAAGCTATTGAAACAGTTTCCTATTTTCTGAAAATATCTAGGTGTTTTTCAGGTTTGCACTATTATAAACAACACTGTAATGAGCAGTTTATTCATATATTTGTCCACTCACATCTCTTCCTCTCTTCTTTCTGCTGTTCTTTCCTCTCTAAGCCCTCTCATTGGAGAGTAATCCCCCTCAGCTGTCCAAGGCACAGATTTCTGCCCCTTTAGTCAGGCTTCCTCTGTAGACCCTGCAGTTTCAAACCTTCTTACTCTGGGATCCTTGCTATTTGACATCACATCATCAGTATCATAAATGAATAAATTCATATTGCAATGAGTGACTCCTAGATATTTTACAAGAACCTAATCTAATTAGTCCTACATTTAATAGAAAGGGTAAACTTTGGGTGCATTCTATACTAAGAGTTTCAGAATTATACAAGCCTTAACAATGGTAACAGATCCAGATTGCAATTATGATGTTTACTCAACCCCTAAAGAGAACAACTTAATACAGACATGAAAATATTTGGAAAGTGGCTGAGTTAACACTGTCATAACTCAACTTTGCAATTTCCTAAATTTCAGTATCTGATATTCACCATCTAAATATATCATCAAACTCTTTTAAAAAAAGTTATTTTAAGTTCTTAAATGCTTGGTAGAATTCCTACAAAATGTGACAATAGATGACTCTGATACGAAGGGATTTCTGATTTTGTTTTTTTGTTTTGTTTTATGTTGTTGGAGGGTGGGGATTATTTTTGTTTGTTTTCCATGCAAGATCTTTTAAAATATTTTTGCTATGACATAAACTTTCCTTTATGCCACACCAGCCCCTTAACATTTCAAATCAAGTCACCTAGTATGTAAATACCGAGATAAGGAGCATAAAAGAGGTTTCCTACATGGTTGACCTTGAGGGCTGACCTCAAGCTGATGTCATGGTCTGGATGGGGAGATGATGCTACCACAAGTCAAACAACTAAGAAATGAGTCAGAACACCACAGAGTAAAAAGTGAGATAGAGCTGACAAACACAAAGGAATTAAAAAGCTATTGTGTGGTAGGTATTGATTAGGTTCATCCTGGCTGGAAGATGTAGACCCTTCACCAATCTTAGATTATCAAATTCAACAATGGTCTTCTCAAGTCTCACTCCTTCACTTGACCCATCCTGGTCACAGGAGCTTGGGATTGTGTATCTCTTCTCTGAAGAGGTAGCCCTAACACCCACTGTCCCCAGGGCTTCCTCAGACCTAGATCATACTCCCTTGACATGTCATTCCCTTACTGGCCTTTAATAAGGTTCTGAAGACTCAGGGCCAGGTTTATGTATCTTTGACTATCCTTGAAGCCCAGTGCTGGTATGTCATATGGATGCTCAATAATGTTTTAAATAAACAGAAAGAAAGAAAAACTTTGCAGGGAAGGTGAGACTTGAGTTGAAATTAGAAGATAGATGTAGCACATTTTAAGTGTGTTAGAATAAAAAAAAAAAATCCGGGGCTTCCCTGGTGGCGCAGTGGTTAGGAATCCGCCTGCCAATGCAGGGGACACGGGTTCATGCCCCGGTCCGGGAAGATCCCACATGCCGCGGAGCAACTGGGCCCGTGAGTCACAATTACTGAGCCTGCGCATCTGGAGCCTGTGCTCCGCAACGGGAGAGGCCGCGACAGTGAGAGGCCCGCGCACCACGATGAAGAGTGGCCCCCGCTCGCTGCAACTGGAGAAAGCCCTCGCACAGAAACGAAGACCCAACACAGCCATAAATAAATAAATAAATAAATTTATTTTAAAAAAATTTCACATTCACTAAGTGGTCAGGCTCCTTGCTAATGACTGAAGTTGAAAGAAAGGAGACAGAGCTAGCAACCTAACAGAGCAGTTCAGACCTGCACTCACTCTACCCCTTACCACTGTGGGACAGGTAGTAGGTAAGTTATTTGAACCTCTCTGAGCCCCAGCTTCCACACCTGCAAAACAGGGACAATGGTAATAGAAGTATCTGTATAACAGGGTGGCTTGAGGATAAAATTTGTTAATGTAGATAAAGCACACAAGCGTTGCCTTTATTGCCAACGAGCATTTGGACATAGTATAACTTCCACCCAACTATTTTATCTTGTCTTATGCCTTTTCCCCTTGTCACCCTCTCCTCCAGCCACACCGTACTTCTTTCTGCTACACCTTTGCTGTTGTTCTGCCAGGTCCACTCATCTTCCAGCTATTTGCATGGTAGCTCCTTCTCCTTAATCTTTCCCTGACTACAATGTCTAAAATGGTCCCCTCCCCACAGTCACTCTCTATCCCATTTCACTTTTTATTTTTTTCATAGTTCTCATTGCTGTGTAAGAGCATCTCATCTGTTGATTTATTTGTTGGTTGACTGCTTCTTCCCACCAGAATATAAACAGCATGAGGGCAGGCACTTCACCTATCACATTAGATGCTTGGGAGCACCTGATCTACAAAGACACTCACTAATATTTTGGGAATGAGCAAATGAATGACTGAATGAACCATGCTCTGTCTAAAGTTCATTATCATTCACAATATTAACCAGGGTAAGTAGTGGTAGTCAACATAAATGAAAATCGTGAAAAGAGAATGCAAAATCCCAACTTACCCCTGTTTCTATTTCTCTGTAAAATATGAAAATATGAAGAATCAACATGAAGTAAATAACAATAAATGTTACAGCAAAAGGGCAATACTTAAGGTTATATGAAAGCAAAGTATTCAGTCAGGATGAGGTTTATAAGCTTAAGTTCACCACAACAAGGTAGAATGAAAACTGGAACAGTCTTTTATGCAGGAACAGAAATTGAGTCAATGCTGAAGCAAGTTTACCTGTAAATCTTAAATTAATTTTAGCGACAGGAAAAGCCAAATGAATACTTTATAAGGTAGCCTGGTCTTAGTGGGTGTTTCTATGTTTTTGAGTTTTGTATCTTTTTGAATTATAGTCTTGTCTGGATATATGCCCAGGAGTGAGATTGCTGGATCATATGGTAGCCTTTTTTTTAGTTTTTTAAGGAACCTCTATACTGTTCTCCATAGTGGCTGCACCAATTTACATTCCCACCAACAGTGTAGGAGGGTTCCCTTTTCTCCACATCCTCTCCAGCATTTGTTATTTGTAGACTTTTAAAATGATGGCCATTCTGAATGGTGTGAGGTGGTACCTAATTGGAGTTTTGATTTGCACTTCTCTAATAATTAGCGATGTTGAACATCTTTTCATGTGCCTGTTGGCCATCTGTATGTCTTCTTTGGAGAAATGTCTATCTAGGTCTTCTGCCCATTTTTCGATTGGGTTGTTTGTTTTTTTGTTATTGAGTTGTATGAGCTGTTTGTATATTTTGGAAATTAAGCCCTTGTTGGTCTCATTATTTGCAAACATTTTTTCCCAGTTCATAGGTTGTCTTTTGTTTATGGTTTCCTTGTTTTTGAGTTCTGAATTGGTAGCTCACTGAGAAACACAAAAAAGGAGGTTCCTAGTTTTTGTCCAATTATGGAAAACTTCACCCTCACACAAGGTCTCCAACCCAGCACTTCCAATCACCACAGCTTCCTGTGGTTTAATAAATGCAGTATTCTGCTTGGCAGCAGGGTACCTTTGGGCTATCTTTACACTCGATGCTCAGAGATGATGCCAAGCAAGGCCTAAGAGGAGGTGAGGGGGCCAGAATCCAGAGCTTTCAACCTCACTGTAAGCCTGGTTTGACCATTGTCAGATCCCATGATAGGTAACTCGCATCATAACTAAATGCAAACGAATGCGCTAAAATGCCTTTGATGTTAAAGTGTACTTAGGTTATGTCACAGATACCACACTCTGAAAAGATAATAAACAATTTAACAATGACTCAGAATTATCACCTGAGCATTAGGGAGGAAATAGAAGGGCAAGGAAACATGTAAATAACCATCATTTATTTTGTGAGGCTGCTCCAATTTCAAAGGTATTTGATTCCAGGATAGAAAAACAGTGTGGATCTGTTCCTAAAATAATGACAAAGTTCTCAGATTTACTGGGAAGCTTCATCTTAGATAAATGTGAACTTCTGAAGTCCTATTTTATTAACTAACTGGAAAAAAATTATATCTAAGGGTGTCTGAAATTCCTATCTGCCCCAGTACTAAATTTTGTCTTTATTATCTCAAGATAAATGTTTATCTGCTCTATTTCTAATATAACCTTCCCCAGTTAGTGAAAATGAATATGATTTGGTACAGCTGACTCTGCCGTAGTCATCTGAAGCAACCATGTAACTCTTAGTATTTTGCTTTTAAAACTCTTTGTATAGGGCTTCCCTGGTGGCGCAGTGGTTGAGAATCTGCCTGCCAATGCAGGGGACACGGGTTCGAGCCCTGGTCTGGGAGGATCCCACATGCCGCGGAGCAACTGGGCCCGTGAGCCACAACTATTGAGCCTGCACGTCTGGAGCCTGTGCTCCGCAACAAGAGAGGCCGCGATAGTGAGAGGCCCGCGCACCGCGATGAAGAGTGGCCCCCACTTGCCGCAACTAGAGAAAGCCCTCGCACAGAAACGAAGACCCAGCACAGCCATAAATAAATAATTAATTAAAAAAAAAACTCTTTGTGTAGAAGGTAAACACATAAGTGAACCAATTATTTATCGGGTGCTCTCTATATGCCAGAGTGGTGTTATCGCATTTGATTAAAACATCCTCTACAAAATGCATATTTCCATTTTACCGATGAGGAAACTGAGGTTCAGAGAAGTTAAAAGTCATGGCATTAGTTTGGCTCTCAGAATGCATGAAATAAAACTCCTTTGATACTAAGTCCTAAACTTCTTATCCACACCAGTTTTCAAATGTCTGATAGTAGGAATTTTAGTGTTTTGTGTCCTAGTAGTGTGGCTGGCATTCAGAAGTCTAGGAAGCCATTGTGATGTTCAGTAACACATACTTTTCTCTGTGGAACTTATGTTTATTTCCATTGCCATTATTCTAAACTCTACCTTCACTCCAGCTGTGGCTGCAACTTGAAATCTCCTTCTGCTTCTCTCGCATGGTGGTGACCCAGGTCGTTGAACAGATAAATCATTAGATGAGGAAGGGAAGCAAGTCCCAAATGGAATGCATGGGATTGAGGTCAGTAACTATGTGTGGCTCTGGGTTGCGACTAAGATTCTAATGCGTTTCAATTCAGCTTCTAATGGATTTCTATTCTACATCTACCCTCTAAATCAAAAATGTCCTTTGCCAAGTAACAATTGCACTTTACCTTCAATTCCTCCTGCAAAATGGAAATAGTATTGATTTGTAAAATACTGTGAAATCTCAGGGCAACCAAACACCTTGGAACTACTGTGAACGCTCATATATCTAGGATGTTGACAGAAACCACACTGCTAATTTTTTTTTTTAATCCAGTTACCTACCATTAATTCAAGTTTCTTGAAATGGTCCCTAACTATTACTTCTTCTGTTAAGACTCAGTCTGCAACCTGAAGAACAGAACTATAGATGTCCCTTTGAAAAACAATATATATGTAAAATTTAAGACTAGAAAGAGCAAAGAACACAAAAAGAATGAGACTAGCTAAGTAAATAAACATGTCGACCATTACAAAATGGATGGCCAAAAAGAATCACTAGAATCCTGAAAATAGACTGTAAGGTAAAATAAAAGCACTTCTCTTATATTTAAGTATTGAAAATAAAGCATTACTGATTAGAACAAACAGGATAAAGTTTAGCAGTAATAACTTGTGACAAGCTTTCCTACTCTTAAGACTTAAGCATGAAAACTAAATATGGAACTTCAGTTTCTGGTCAAGAAGCAGGGACTGGATTTATCCTCATGCCTTAAACAACTCAGACATTGAAGGACACGTAGCACAGGACAGTGATCCCTGAGAGAAGGGAAATGAATGAGGTGAGCCTTACGACAGCATCAGCCTGCTGCCTGGGAGGTAATTTCCAGACCAAAGCTCAGGGAAGTGGAACAAAACAGAGTCCAAAGGATGTACTGTTTTGAAGATACAGAGATCAGACTTAGGGGAGGCCAAGGCACCTAGAATTCCTGGGGCAGCGTATCAGTGGCAGATCTTCAGATCTGGGGAGGGGTCTTTGGCTGCTTTCTGATCCACCCACGCATGAAAGGAAACTGTCTAAGGTCAGGGAAAGCACCACAAGTAAAGAGTGGCCTGAACAGAGAAATAGTATGTATCTGTGCTTTGAGACCTACTTACTAAACTGACATGAGACCATTCCCCAATTACAACTGGAGACCTCACCACTCAATCCATCATCACATGACTCAGATCAATGTCAAACAGGTACACTGAGTCCAGGCACAACAAGTCCAGGCACCCCACAGGATATCTTCTGCCTGATCCAAGACTCTTATACATTCTAGAAGACTGGACCTGTAGCAGGGGAGGGGAGGAAGGAGCTCTCATACCCATAGGGGCCAGACATGAGCACACTGGTTCTCCTAGAGCCGAGTGGACACACCATTACCCGATGCATGACATGGAGCCAAAGTAAGGAAACTTAGTAACTACAGCTATTGTTAGTTTTCCAAAGGTGAGAATTATTTGCCCTTTCCATAGCCTCAGCTTTTTAGCTCCTGCTGGAATATCTTGGATTATTTCTGATCTTGACTTTGCATGGTCCCATAGCAACCATCACAAGCCCTGGTTCAATGTATCTGTCTGGACTCAGATTATCTTCTGAAAAGAAAATTCCCTAAACCCAAACTTACCAAATCAACCCTTGTAAACATGTCTAAAATAGAGCAGAATGAGGGTTTAAACAGAAATAAAATAATTTTTACCACATTTGACCTATTTCATAGTGTCTCAAATTGAATGTCTTCGAGTTTCAAGGGGATTGTGGATATGGAAGATAAAAACAGGGCTTACCCCATTTGCAGAATTTTTTTTGTCTCTCTCTGTCAAAACATAAGCCCTGCCATCATTTCTTCCTAGTCAGTATCTGTTCCATCATCTGCTCTTTCTGTCATCTCCATTTTGTCTTCCAATCCCTATCCTTGATCATACGTTCTCACTGCATTCTCTTTCTGCTTCTCAAGGTCCTTCTCTCTCCTCAAGCAAGTGTCTCAGTTGCTTGTAAAAAGAGAACGTTAATGGTATATTCTATGACTTGTAGAGTTGCTGTGAGGATTAATGGGATAATGCTTCTAAAGCTGTTGAGACAGTGCCAGGCATGTGGTGGGCTCTCAATTTTTTAAAATGTAATTATTATTAATTAATAATAATGTCATCTTTTACTTAGGGTTTTGCTTGGTGAGCCATCAAGCTCATAAATGAAAGGGAATTCTAGAACTTTATTTTTTCCAGAAAGGAAAAAAAGGGACAGAGTAGACTCAAGGCTTACAAATTAAAAGGGAGGAAGAAATCCCACGGAGATGCTAGGATATAAAAAGTATACAGAAGGAAAGTTCTGTGTCTTCTTTTGTTCTTTCCCTCCTCCCTCCTCAGAAACTCATAGAAAGAAAGCTTTAGCATCTTCATGTCCTCAGGTCAGAATATAGCCTCACTTCTGGATGAGCAATGCTGTGTTCAGAATTACTGTTGACCAAAATTCAATAGAACCTTTTAAGCCATGTCATAATGCAGTAAAACATCAGAAGTAGGGAAAAAAATCATGCAACTTATTTTTTAACAGACTGTGGAAGCTGTGAAAAAGCTTGTCACACTGAGGAAGAAATAGATTTCATTTACCTGCAGGAGGCTAGTTCGTTGATTAAGGCTTGTCCCTCTTGCAAAGCATCAGCTGTGCAGTCTTTAATTTCTCTGTGTAATTCCTCATGCCTCGCTGCCAAGACAGGCAGACTTAAACCTTCTGATTTAAGGAGCTTAAGGTAAGCTTCAACTCTTCCAAGTACATCAAATGCCTGCCAAAGAAAACATACTTTCATTTTCTGCTCATCTAGTTTAAAGTCTACATCAATGTGCACACAAAATACTGGAGATTAAACCAGCCTGTTCAATTTATTGGTTTGATCATAACCAAAAACAACAATCTGAGTCTTAGAAAATAGCTGTAGAGCTTTAAGGCTCCATTTAGGGAAACTGATCGTAGTTTAGTTCAGCACAGATAAATGTCAACCCCATAAAATTACCAAAATAGTTTACATTGAGAATGTACCTATACAACACAGTTATAACTATATAAAATTTGGAGAGCCAGATTTATTTTTTGCATATTCTGTACTGGATACAACTAACGGATGAGATGTTTTAAAAATATTACACAGACTTTCATAACCTGAATATCTCTGTAATATTCCTTAAAAAACTTCCCAATAAATTGCACTTTGAACCTGAAACACCATGGGGAAGTATTCAAAAAATTTTGGGGCTTTTGTCCCTTGCCTTTCTGAGTAAAAGATCTTCTGCTTGCTCCATCCAAGGCATCTGTCTGTCTATAGAGAAGATTGGAATTTGGTTCTGAAACAGTGCAAAGACTAAGACCAACGTAATGTTTAGCTTCTGACATGTAAAACAGGATTATGCAGGAAAAAACGTCACCTTGCAAACCAAGATACTGTCTTGAGAGAAGATTTTTGAATTTCTTTATTTTCTTCCTTTATTAGCAGATCAACAACCAGGTATGGGGGATTAAGCTTATAGAATTAACATAGAGTAGAGAAGAGCTATCCTTTTGGCCATTAAGGCCTAGTTGGCATTAAGAAGGGGGAATATATGATATAAAAGCAGTAAAAGAGGACTGTGGCAATATGAGGAAAAAAGAGATCAGAGTGCCATGGTCTTCATAGGTTTCCTGATAGCCCATCTGTGAACTTGGGCCTGGAGAACAGGAGATGAGTTAGGTAAGTTGAAGAGAAGGTGAACAGCAAGGGAGCTCTTGCCACATTGCCCTCTGGCTGTACTGGAAGAAGCCACCTTACAGGGTGTTCCACACCACTCTGAAGAACAGTCCTATCCCAGGAAGGTTGACTGGGCCACAGTCAGCAGGGGCCTGAAGCCTAGCCTTCCTGGGTTGTTACAGTGGAAGCCAGTGAGCTCAGCAGGGGGCCACCAGGTGAACTAGGAAGACCCCACAATGAGAGCAATGGTCTCGTGAGTCGACTACCACTGAGACCTGAGAGACCAGAGAGGGGAGCAAGTCTGGGTTGATGCTGAGGGAACACAGTTTAAGCCAAATGTAGAGGTTACAGCTGTGGACCTGTGTAACAGCACCCATACCTCTGCACCTGGCCACCTTTGAAGGGAGTGAGTTTTTTTTTTAACTTTATTGAAGTATAGTTGATTTACAATGTTGTGTCAATTTCTGCTGTTCAGCAAAGTGATTCAGTTATATATATATCTATATATATATATATAGATAGATAGATAGATATATATATATATATGGGGTTTATCACAGGATATTGAATATAGTTCCCTGTGTATATAGTAAGAACTTGTTTATCCATGCTATATACAATAGTTTGCATCTGCTAATCCCAAACTGCCAGTCCTTCCCTCCTCCACCCGCCTTGCCCCTTGGTAACCACAAGTCTATTCTCTATGTCTTTGAGTCTGTTTCTGTCTCATAGATAAGTTCATTTGTGTCGTATTTTAGATTCCACATATAAGTGATATCATATGATATTTGTCTTTCTCTTTACTTACTTCACTTAGTATGATAATCTCTAGGTCTATCTACATTGTTGTAAATGGCATTATTTCATTCTTTTTTATGGCTGAGTAATATTCCATTGTATATATGTGCCACATCTTCTTTATGAATTCATCTGTCGATGGATATTTAGGTTGTTTCCATGTCTTGGCTATTGTAAATAGTGCTGCTATGAACACTGGGGTGCAAGTATCTTTTCAAATTATAGTTTTGTCTGGATATATGCCCAGGAGTGAGATTGCTGCATCATATGGCAACTCTATTTTTAGTTTTGTAAGGAACCTCCATACTGTTCTCCATAGTGGCTGTACCAATTTACATTCCCACCAACATTAGGAGGGTTCCCTTTTCTCCACACCAAAGAGAGTGAGGTTTTTTTTTTTTTTTTTTTTTTGAGAGTGAGTTTTAATGGCAGAATTGGAACTGGACAAAATTTGAATTTACAAATGAAATCTTTCAGATACTGTCATATGACTTATATGTTGATATTCTGTTTTCCCACCAATGTCCTCATGTCTTCTGAATCTGCATTTACTGAGTGTATAAAGCAAATTCATTCCCATTTATTTAGTAGATGATAGGAAGTAATACAAATAATCACTACAGTTTAATGAGAACTATGTGCTTCTTCTCTATTTCATGTTTCACAATTACTTCTCATTTCATCAACAAATATTTCTGATCGTCTGCTGAGTTCCAGGCATATTGTCCTTAAGAGCCATGGGAGGGAGCAAGAAATTATCCCCTTTATATGACTGAGGAAACTGTGTCTCAGAGAAGTTAAATAAATTTCACGAAGTCATACTTGTGCTAAGGGACAGATTTGGTATTTATACTCAATCTGTCTGGCCCCGAGGGCTCTGCTCTTAAATCCTGGGCTATGGTACCATGTAGCAAAGAATTTCTATGGCAGGCTTATGAGAGAGGGGCATTTCCAAGAAGACCGTTAATCTTACGTGGAAAAGGTAGGATTTAAAAACTTACTTTTTGTAAATAGTGTCTACTTTTCCTTCTTACAGGTGAGAAAGGATACAGAGAAAGATTGAGCTATTTCTCTTATGTTTATAGGACTGTAAAAGAAAGATAGCTTTATTAAAGGAACTTTGAACCTGAAGAACTCTTCCTTATCTGATCCTTTTTCTTTCCTGCAGTTGGCAACAGAGCCAAATGTCTCAAGATGCTGATGTTAGAAAAGATGATTTGAATTGCTTCCTGGATTTTTCCATAACACACTGAAAACACCACTAGGCAATAACCACTGTTTCTGGAATTTTGTTTTATATTTTTAATTTTATTGCTTATTTTGAATAAATTGGAGTCCCTTGTTAATCAAGGGTTAGTTTTAAAGTCAGTGCCTAAAGCAAAAATCTGGTATAGTCAAAATAATCATGAACTCCCTTAAATCATGTTTAAAGTTTAATATATGTTTACAGTAATACATACTCACACTTAGGACTGAGAGCCACCGAGCTAGGATAAAGGAAGAAATAAGGATAAATCTATACTTAGATGTCAGGACATTCACTTCATTCTTTCTTTAAGATAATTCTCAAGTTCTTACTGTGAATGGGGAAAGGATACAGACTTCAAAAGTGCTTTTTCTTGCCTGTAAGTTTAAGTCCATTCTATCTTAACATTAAGCCATTATAACCTTACTAAATATCATGTTTATTGTTGAGAATTAAAGAAGGAAAACATATGAAAATTACAAGGGCACGATGGTGGAAATGTAGTAAGTACTCAGAAAATATTTGCTGGTTCTTACTCTAAATGTTGATTGATCAGACACATCTTTGAAAAATCACTGAGAAGAGCACGGCCACCTGCTGCCCGTCACTCATCCTACGTGGCTTTTTCTCCTCGTGTCCCCACTGAACAGCTGCTACTCTCAGATCCTTGGCCACTGGTCTCATCTTCAGAGGAGTTGGATTCTAAAGCCACTTGTACATTAAACGCATGCGTGATGTGACTCCACCCTATTGAAGGTTATCGTAAAAGTATCGCTTCCTAATGGCACGGAAATAAATCGAAGAGCTAAACATTCACTAGAAGGAGGAGGTGGTAGATCAAGGACCAGTATAACCCATAACTTACAATTAAAATAGCCAGAGTTTCTTCCAGAGCTTTTTCTCAGAAAGATCAAAGTGTCAGGAAAGTATTTATGAATTGCTCTATGTATCACACTTAATAGAACTATAGCAGTAGAAAGGAGGTGAGTCATTTCTTTCCTTCATTGGCTCAACGAATATACTTACAAAGATCTACTGTAGGTAAGATGGGCTGGATGCTGTAAGAGAGCTTATCCCTTACCCTTAATCCTAACTTAACCCTAATGGGAATAATCTACAGACACAGATAGAGTTAAATTTCTTAATTTTAAGAGGAGACCTCTTTCAAAATTTTACTGTCTGCGATTGTCTGAATCACATGCAAAGCTCGTTTCCCTTATTCCCACATAGAAAATGATCTAAGTATCATTGTTCTCACTTAATCTACCCCCAGAATAGAACTGAGTGCTTGTGTATTTACCAGATCCGTAAGGAACCTGATATACTGGATCCAGTCTGGAAAGAATCTCTTTGTTGCACACATGGTACAGAACAGGTTATTTCCAGCAAGAACACTGTGACCTCCACATAAACGTCTTTGGAATTAATATTTTACATTTAGGTTTTTTTCCTTCACATCCCCTCTTTCTTCAAACCTTGTGTGAAGGTCAAATAGAGGTTTTATGAGTGGACTGGAATAAACAAGGATATAGGCACAAGGATAATATTTTCTCCCTCTGGGTTCTAGCTCTTCTTGACTACTTTATATAGCACCACTCAGTTCTCAAGCAGACAAGGAGGAGACGAATCAGCTCTTTTGGCCCTGGTTTGGGAAAGAGTAAGGAGTTGCTTAGGTTTTGTGTTCTAAGATGCTAATAAATATCTTTCCTTTTTCCCTTGTTAAGCACAGGATCCCAAGCAGGCTGCACCAAATCAAACAGAGATGATATCAAGACTTGGCACATTTGATTCCTTTAAAAATATCTATGAGATTAATACGTTTAGCAGGAACCATGAATCATGCAGCATAATTCTTATATCGTGCTGTTTCACAAAGATGTTTAATAAGTAATATTGTTTACTTCTTGACTAATTTGAAGAGAAACAACATTAAAAGAAAGAAGACAAAAACCACTGTAGAACCCTGAACATTTCCTTTCATGAATCCCAAGGCTGGAGAATGAGTTTGGTCAGAACCTTTATAATTAGCAAGGATGCAAAACTTAACTCAGCTTCTAATTCGAGCACTGAACTCCACTATCTGCAGAGATTCAATTTTCCTCTGGGTTCAGTTTTTGAAAAGACCAAAAGCTTCAGTGTCTTTTCCTAAACATTACCTGAGATAACTTCTGGTGGCTCCCAGTTTGGCAAGCTGATTCCTAATTCAGGTCCTGTGCAAGCTTTCAAATGCCATGAAGACGGGGGCAACAGGGTGATGTAATTTTCATCTCCTGATAACTTGCTGCCTCCTACTACTGCTCTGGCTTATTCCTTGCCTCTTCAAAGTTGTTGCTTCTGGGCCCCAGAACTCCCTCCGTGTTACAAGTGTTACAAGGTTGATCAGTGACGTTACTGAGAGGTGTTTAAAATCACAGGCACCTGAAGCAGGGTTTTACCTCACAATTTGAAAAGCTAAAAAAAACACTGGACCAGAAGGCATTTGGGATTGAAAGTGGAGTGTATCTGAAGCCTTTGATTAACAAGGAATTGGAGGAACTTTATGTATTGACCATTTCTTACTTTTTATGAGATGAGTCCATCTTAGAGATATATAAACTAGACCCATAGGTAGAACTTTAGTCAGCTAGTCACTTTATAATTTCTGGTTTTCTTTTATCAAAATTGACCTAAATGGTTTTAGGATGATCTGGGGAATATTAACATGGAATATGTCCATTTGCAATGTGCAAAGCACTTTTTTTTCATTTATTCAACAAATGTTTATGGAAATCTGTGGAGCAGGTATGAAAATGAACAAAAGCACTGAGGTCATGTTAAAGTGGCGAGCGCAGTATTAAATGCATATATAATGACAAATAATGGCTAGCACGTAGACGTGCTTGGCCGCTCTATGCACTAGTCATGTATTAACTCATCTAGATAAAGCAAGGACTCTGTGAGGCACATATAATTATTATTTCTATTTTACAGATTAGAAAGCCAGATGCACAGGAAAGTTAAGTAACTGCCCAAGGTCACAGAGCTAATAAATGTCTGAGACCAGATTCATACCTAGGCAGCCTGGTTCCAAAATCCATTATATTATGTTACAAAAGTGTCATCCTAGCAAATGTTTCTATATATTCACTTAATACTCCACAATTCCATTTATTTGTTTACACTCCAATTCTCCCCTGCAAAGATTCTGTACATTTATCACTGATTTTAAGAACTTTCATTACTGAATGTTCCCTGAAGTAGAATTGTTAGACCATTTTATTTATTTTTATTTTTATTTTTATTTTTTTTCCTGTTGGGTGATACAGTTGATTGAAAGACAAACTCGCTTTCTCCAGGAGTTCACTTACATGGAGGTAGCTGCCTAAGAATATCTCTTCCCCATGACAAACCAAGGCAATCAAACCATACCCAAAAGCAGAAACCCAACAGAATAAGGCTATCGGCATTGTCAGATGACACTCAGAAGCAGGAAAAAAAATATAAAGCTATATGATGATTGTCTCTTCAGCACTGCATTTGGCTACATACTTGTTTATTAAATATTTTTTTTCTTTTTAAACTAGCTAAAGAAAATACTCTCGAGTAGGGTTAGTTCTTAAAGCAACAAACAGAAAAAAATACATATGTGGGGCTTCCCTGGTGGCGCAGTGTTTGAGAATCTGCCTGCCAATGCAGGGCACACGGGTTCGAGCCCTGGTCTGGGAAGATCCCACATGCCGCGGAGCAGCTGGGACCGTGAGCCACAACTACTGAGCCTGCGCGTCTGGAGCCTGTGCTCCGCAACAAGAGAGGCCGCGACAGTGAGAGGCCCGCGCACCGCGATGAAGAGTGGCCCCCTTTTGCCGCAACTAGAGGAAGCCCTCGCACAGAAACGAAGACCCAACACAGCCAAAAATAAATATAAAAATAAATAAATAAGAATACGACTCTTGCCAAAAACTGTCCTTTAAAAAGAAAAAAAAAAAAGTCTGTGTACATAGTAAAATCAAAGAATGCCAGCACGTCAGAGCTGGCGAGGACCTTGAGCCCTGGTCCTCATCCGTGTCATCTGCCGCTCTGAGCACAGGTCTCTCAAGGTCACCCCGTCAAGGTGTTAGACCATTTTAGAAAAGAGTAAACTCAAGCTCAAAATGTAAATTGATTCGTCACATAGCCAATCATTTATTCATTCATTCAACAAAATGTTTTGAACACTAGGTGTCATACAAAGATGATTAAGACAATCTCTCTCTAAGGAGCACAGAGAAATACTATGGGAATAATAAGAAATAAGCAATTAATGCTGCGTGAAGACCTCTCAGAGGAGGTGATACGGGTGATGACAAGTCTCTTTCTACATCACTACCCTCCTTCTCAGATATGACACAGAGATTGAACTTGAAATTTGTGTTCCTGTTTATTAAAGTAATTAAGCTCTTCTCTTTCAAAATGATCTAATCCCAACTACCTTGGATCAATATAATCTCTTATGAACAATATAATGTAGTTAGTTGGCCTTGAACCTCCACAGTTTCTAATGTTCCACTGCTTTAACTCATTCAAATAATTATTGAGCATCTACTACCTGGAAGACACTGTTCTAGGTGTTCTGGTGAACACAAAGTAAAATTGACATGTTACTTACCCTAAAGGAATTTTAATTTAGCAAAGGGAAGTAAATCTACCCAGAAATATCTGTAATACAAGGAAGAATATATTTACTGCCAATGGAGGGGAGCAACAGTCTGAAATTATGCACAGAAGGGAAACCAATTAATACATTCATACCTTAGTATTCAGTTGATAGCGTTATTGTGAAAGATATTCATGAGTGAGTGACAACAAAACTGAGTGTCTTGATGATAAGACTATTAAATGTAGACTGAGTTGTGGGCTTTCATGAGAAATGTAAGATGTTACAGGTATTCCTTGATTTTGATATTTTTTCTATTTTAGACAGATATTTAATAATTGTATGTTAATAGTTTAGCCATCTTTATCAAATGTTTACTGTGGTTTAAATAGCCTGTCCCTCGAAGTGAGAGCGTGGCATTGACATATATACATTACCAAATGTAAAACAGATAGCTAGTGGGAAGCAGCTGCACAGCACAGGGAGATCAGCTTGGTGCTTTGTGACCACCTAGAGGGGCAGGATAGGGAGAGGGGGAGGGAGACGCAAGAGGGAGGAGATATGGGGGTATATGTACACATATAGCTGATTCACTTTGTTATACAGCAGAAACTAACACAACATTGTAAAGCAATTATACGCCAATAAAGACGTTAAATAAATAAATAAATAAATAAATAAATAGCCTGTCCCTGAGCTCGAAAACCACGAGTTTTAAAACCATCCTCAGAGGGAGCACAGGAGCAGATTAAATTAAGATATCATCTGCGTCTACAGGAGGAGGTTTGCCTCATGATGATTTTTGCAAGACCTTAATATCTCTGCATATTTAAGGACAGGTTTAGCATAAGACAGAAACTTCCTAGCATGCTATTCAAGACCGTTCCTGACCCCTTGCCTCTTCTACCACTTTTTGCCTCTCATCACTCCCAGCTTATACCCTATGCTCCTGGCAAAATAAATTACCTGAGGTTCCCCAAGCAACATTGTACCATGTAGCCTTCCCCTAATCCCTTCTTGCCCAGCCTTCCAAATTTAGCTCACTGGTCCCTCCTCTAAGAGAAGCCTTGCTTGATACCTTCCCTGGGTCAGGTTAAGGATCTCTTCTGTGTTCCCTAATGCTCTAGGCTTACTCCATCATGGCTTTTCCCACAGCACACAACACTTCTGTTTCCTTGTCTCTCCTCTAAACAAGGCTGATGGGGTCTTAAAGGCAAGGATTGTATCTTTCACTGCTTTAGCTCAAGTACCCGTATGACGCATGACAACATACTAGCTGAAGGCAAATGTGGAAGAAGGGAGGGAATAAAAGCAAGTTGCTTTTCTAAGAGAAATGGAAGTTGCTCTGGAAGTGAGAAATCGGAGACAGGCTGCTTAAGAATTATGAAACTGAAAGTAATTATACTTTCTTTGATGTCTAGTGACAATTAGCTTAATTTCTTGAATTCATTTCTGTCACTTCAACAAATTCCTTCTGGATAATATTTTTTGGATCTTCTACTTGGACAGGTTTCTTCTTTCAATCTGTAGTACAACTGGACCATTTTATTTAATTGTTTCTCACATCTTGGCTAAAATGTATCTAATTTGAAAAAGGTAGAATGGTATGTATATAAATTTTTTAAAATGTACCAAACTCAGTGCTTAATTATTTTGTTTTTGTCTGAAACAATAATGTTGCTGTAGGCATTGCTGTTTTGTATCACTGTAAATATCTTGAAAAAGCAACATCATCTTTTTAAAAGACATCAACTTTTCAGCAGTGATGGCAGAAGCAGTAGAAGCCATAACAATTATTATATTTCAAAGTGCTTCCATTATGTTCCTCTGGCTGCCCCAACTTTTGCTTCACCTGTGCTTTCAGGCCGATCACCCAAGAACCAGACCATGTAGTTTTGACCTCGGTCTCCCCTGCTTGCTTTCCCCAATGAAATCATATGGCTGGGAATGGAAAGCATGGGAATGAAACTTTGTGACCCATCAGTCATGTTTTACAGCTTTAGGTTCAATCATCGTTGTCATATAAATACAGGCTCATACTGTTCTGCTCTTGAAATATATTATATATATTTATCTCTGATTCAAACCACATTCCCTAAACAGTGATAAATAGATTTTGGGTTATTAATACATATTAACCAGAGCTTCTTTTTTGTGAATGTGCTAGAAATATAATAAATGAGATCATCTATAATCATGAAGGATGAAAACTTGAGGGGATCAAGATGAGTTATGATAACAGGTGCTATGTTCACATTTCATGCATGTCCTCATAACTCTTAGCAACATCTGGTAACCAGAGAAACTCTTCTCCAATCAGCTATCATCCAGTGTTGACAATCAACCCATACTTGTATTTGTGGCTAAGTGATTTAGCAAATAGGTTCACCGAATGCAGCATATAACTCTAAAATGAAAAGGGAGTATCTCGGGTTCTTTGAGTTACATGCCTCAATCTCCACTTGAATCTGGTTTATGAAAAGCATCAGCAGCATTCAGTAAAGTTCCAGGATACAAAATTAACACAGATAAATCTGTTGCTTTTCTGTACACTAATAATGAACTATCAGAAAGAGAAAGCAAGAAAACAATCTCATTTAAAATCACATCAAAAAGAATAAAATACCTAGGAATAAACTTAACCAAGGAGGTGAAAGACCTATACTCTGAAAACTACGAAACATTGATAAAGGAAAGTGAAGATGTTACAAAGAAATGGAAAGACATTCCATTTTCTTGGATTGGAGGAATTAATATTATTAAAATGTCTATACTACCCAAAGCAATCTACAGATCTAATGCAATCAATACTCACGACATTTTTCACAGAACTAGAACAAATAATCCTAAAATTTATATGAAACCACAAAAGACCCTGAATTGCCAAAGAATCTTGAGAAAAAAGAACAAAGCTGGAAATATCATGCTCCCTGACTTCGGACTACATGTTACAAAGCTGCGTAATCAAAACAGCATGATACTAGCACAAAAACAGATACATAGATCAATGGAACAGAATAGAGAGCCCAGAAATAAACCCACACACCGATGGTCAATTAATCTACAACAATGGAGGCAAGAATATACAGTGGATAAAAGACAGTCTCTTTAATAAGTGGTGCTGGGAAAACTAAACAGCTACACGCAAAAGAATGAGATTAGAACATTTCCTCACACCATATACAAAAATAAAATCAAAATGGATTAAAGATCTAAATGTATGACCTGAAACCATAAAACTCCTGGAAGAGAACATAGGTAGAACACTCTTTGACATAAATCATAGCAATATGTTTTTGGATCTGTCTCCAAAGGCAAAGGAAACAAAAACAAAAATAAACAAATTGGGACCTAATTAAACTTAAAAACTTTTACACAGAAAAGGAAACCATCGACAATAGAAAAAGACAACTTACTGAATGAGAGAAAATATTTGGAAATGATATGATCGATACGAGGTTAATATCCAAAATATATAAACAGCTGATATAATTCAACATCAAAATAATCTGATAATAAATGGGCAGAAGACCTGAATATACATTTTTCCAAAGAAGACATACAGATGGCCAACAGGCACATGAAAAGATGCTCAACATCACTAATCATCAGAGAAATGCAAATCAAAACTACAATGAGATATCACCTCACACCTGTTCGAATGGCCATCATCAAAAAGGCCACAAATAACAAAAGTTGGTGAGGATGTGGAGTGCACTGTTGGTGGGAATGTAAACTGGTGCAGCCACTATGGAAAACAGTATGGAGGTTCCTCAAAAAACTAAAAATAGAACTACCACATGATCCAGCAGTCCCACTCCTGGGTATATAGCCAAAGAAAATAAAACACTGTTTTGAAAAAATTCATGCACCCTAATGTTCATAGCAGCATTATTTACAATATCCAAGATATGGAAGCAACTTAAGTGTCCATCAACAGATGAATGGATCAAGAAGACGTGGTATGTATATACAATGGAATACTACTCAGCCATAAAAAGAATGAAAGTCTGCCATTTACATCAATGTAGATGGACGTAGAGAGTACTATACTTAGTGAAATAAGTCCGAGAGAGAAGGACAAATACTCTGTGTTATCACTTATATGTGGAATCTAAAATATTAAGCAAAGGAATGTATATAACAAAACAGAAGCAGACTCACAGATACAGAGAAAAAAACCAATGGTTACCAGTGGGGAGATGGAGGCGGACTGGCAAGATAGGAATATGAAATTAAGAGATACAAACTACTATGTATAAAACAGATAAGCAATAAGGATATATTGTACAGCACAGGGAAATATAGCCATTGTTTTGTAATAACTTTAAATGTAGTATAATCTACAAAAACGTTGAATCACTATGTTGTACACCTGAAAATAATATAATGTTGTAAATCAACTATACTTCAATTTAAAACAAAGAAAAAGAAAAGCATCAGTAGCAACACTACTCCTGAAGTCCTGTGTGCTAACATCGCCACCTATTGCTCATTCCAGGTACAAACCGTCACACCTCAAGCCAAAGACTAGACATTCTCTAGGTAAGAAACAGACTCTTGAGCCTTGGGTAATCATTAACCCCTAGCAGGATTAAAAGGTAATCAATTTCACTCCTGAAACTACAGAGTAAAGGCAGTGGGCACTCTTGCCAATGTGGACAATTAGGTGATAATTATATTTTATTGAATTTCACATACTGGAATTACATTGGCTTATCGATTTTTTTTGGTATGTTTTGTTCTCTGCTATATCCCCAGCATTTAGAACAGTGCCTGACACATAGTAGTTGCTCAATAAATATTTATTAAATAAATGAATCCGTAAAGCAAAAGGGTAATTATTCTCATAAATTTGCCACACTACTTATTTAGCAACTTCAATTTAAAAAATTATTGTGACTTTTTTCTAGTAAATAACAATATCCCTAGATATTGATAGAATTGGTAGAGAGAGAGGGACAGGTGACAATAAAAGGAAAGAAGGGGAAAAGAGGAGGGTTTCCAGATGATTGCAACAGAAAATACCAGAAACACATGATAAAAATCTGGATGAAAAAGAAATAAATATGATATGGAAGGCTTACTAACAGTAGTCCATTCTGCAGATGAGATTATGACATTCATTTCTTTTTATTTTAACAAAATTTTAAAAAGTTAAAGGTTATCTTAAAAATCATATGTTTTGGGGCTTCCCTGGTGGCGCAGTGGTTGAGAATCTGCCTGCTAATGCAGGGGACACGGGTTCGTGCCCCGGTCTGGGAAGATCCCACATGCCGCGGAGCGGCTGGGCCCGTGAGCCACAACTACTGAGCCTGCACGTCTGGAGCCTGTGCTCCACAACAAGAGAGGCCGCGATAGTGAGAGGCCCGTGCACCGCGATGAAGAGTGGCCCCCGCTTGCCACAACTAAGAGAAAGCCCTCGCACAGAAACGAAGACCTAACACAGCCAAAAATAAATAAATAAATAAATTAATTAAAAAAAAAAAAAAAAAAGAATCTTAAAAAAAAAAAAAATCATATGTTTTGCATTTTACTGAGCAAAAACACTCAAGCTGTTACATTCACTAATTTATATATTACCCATGGCACTAACATTTTTTCACACTGGTATTTGACACAGAAATTGAAGAATATTGACTTAGCTTTAACAAATTTGGAACAAGATGTTGTTTGCTAAAAAATGATTCCATTTATCAAGAGTGAAATTGGTTTTTGAGGTACGTTTCTTTTTTTAAAGCCCTGATGCTCTCTTTTTTTTTTTCACAGTGCTAACATCCCTATTTGCATGTGTGGGGCGAGTCTCCATTGCTCCTACCCATCTTACTGGTGTGTCAAGAATGCCTGACTCTGACCCCTCTTTATCTGGGCCATTCTCAGTGTTGGATTTGCAACCTTGAGGGTTGAAGGAACATCTTCCTCTGAGACAAAGAGCAGGCTTGCTTACTGTTTGCTATAAAACAGCCAATTCCCCAAGTTTAGGATTCTTTCCCTGCAGCGGTGCCCTCATCCATTGGGGTCCATCTGCATCGCCCCCTGGGGAACTGGGACTTGGGAACTGATGTGACATGTGACACTCTGGTTACCTCTTTTGCTTTGAGTAATAAAGTCTTTCAAAACTGAGTCAGAAGTCACATGTCTTCTGTGAGCATCCATGAACTGTGGCAAGTTAATATGTTAGCTGGAAGGTTGGGTGAAAAGTCTCAGACCCCTCACAGCTGTTGGCAGCATGGCTTCATCAAGGATGTAGACGATCACAATCAGAAAAACCCAGCGCCCTCAAGGCACAATAAAGTGAATTCTCAAAAGGAAAGTTCAGTGCTTCGGAGATAAATTGAAGATGTAAACTGAAAATACTCCTTCACTAGTGAAAACAAAACTTTCAGACTAGAAAAAAATATTTTAAGGGATTTTGAATTTATATTAATACCTTAAATCCAGTGCTTTATTATTATTATTTTTTTTAATTGATTGATTTATTTATTTTTATTTTTGGCTGTGTTGGGTCTTTGTTGCTGCGCGCGGGCTTTTTCTAGTTGCGGCGAGTGGGGGCTACTCTTCGTTGCAGTGTGCGGGCTTCTCACCGCGGTGGCTTCTCTTGTTGCAGAGCACGGGCTCTAGGCGCGTGGGCTTCAGTAGTGGAGGCTCGTGGGCTCAGTAGTTGTGGCTCATGGGCTCTAGAGTGCAGGCTCTGTAGCTTTGGCGCACGGGCTTAGTTGCTCCATGGCATGTGGGATCTTCCCAGACCAGGGCTCGAACCCGTGTGCCCTGCATTGGCAGGCGGATTCTTAACCACTGCGCCACCAGGGAAGGCCCTCCAGTGTTTTATTTTAACTAGGGTTATTTATGAGTGTTATGCCCAGAATGGGGTAAAATGGTAATTTTATAAAATTTGGAGATTCTACAATATAAATCAAAAAGAAAAATGCCATTTACAAGCCTTGAGAAGAATTTCCTTCTTTAATTTAAACGGATTTATTTACTATATTATTTCATCATTTATTGTTTCTTAATAATATGGTAAATAACTCATTTCAAGAGTCATGATTTAAACATCTACTTTCCAAACTCCATCTTCCATTTTTGCTGAGGTAAAAGTAGCCATCATCTTTCAAACTGAATTCTTAGATTTGGAGTTGGAAATTATTTCCCTGATGCTTTGAAAAGGGAAAATAAATTCTAAACCTTTCTAAGTACTACTTGGTTATAAAGAATTCTATAGTATGGATAAGTCCCAACTGAACTAATTATAATTTGAATGCCATGGGCATTCAAATGATGAAACAGGATCTAGAAGTCAAGTCTTTAGGGTTAAGAAACAGGATTTGTTAGGATTTGACCTTAATTACTGTATAAGCTTGAAAAAGTAACCACTCCGTTCTTCAATTTTTTAAAAATTACTATTGCAAGAGATATCATTCTTCCTCCCTCAAGGCCCAAGAATAATGTAAGAAGAAAAATTTCCCTGGCAAGCTACCAGACAATGACAGCAGAGAAAGCAAGAGTGAGGGAGTGAGAATGAGAGAGAGAGAGAAAAATTCTCCATTTTGCAGGACTATAAAGTATAGGGCTTATGCTAGAAGCATTTTACCATAGCAACATGTTCTATAACTGTTTTCCTTAGAAACAGCATTAACTAACTGGAAGATGACCCACTCATTTTGTAGAATGAGAGTGTAATGTAAGTTTAAAAATCTCTTATTCAAAAACAGAACTATTGAAGAGAAATTTAACCAGCACTTACCATTTACTTAGCTCAACAGCTCCAGAAATTATGTGTTTCTTCTCTTAAAACAAAGAAATCCCAAACAACAATAATTTGACAAATATTTCTTTGACATGTTTTTGTTTCTACCATAATTCTAGCACCTCTCTTTTGGAACTTTACTGTTCATGCTTTCCAAGTTTCCTATTAGTAAAAAATTCAAAATTAAGTAACAATTTTGATACCTACCAGGACACTGTATTCAGATTGCTGATGTTATGACTTTAAATCACAATATACCTACCCTCTGTGGGTTCCCCATTAATTTTCTGTCACAGTGCCCAGTTTTACGTCAGTGAAATTTAAGGTATTAATTCCAATAAGGCAGTTTGAAGGTGTATGTTCGATTGGGAAAGGCAGAAATTTTTTCAAACATTATCGCCATCCTCAGATACTCAAGTGATGTGAACACATGAACATTACCACGCAGTAAGAGCCACGTGCTACAATCAATCTTAAATGAAAATAGAGCACTTCTCCCACTCAAGAAGGCCTGGAAACAGTCCAAAGCAAGATCTCCCTTTGGCTGATTTACAAAGTGTGTGGGGAGAGATAAATTAGGAGTTTGGGAGTAACATATACCCACTACTATATATAAAACAGATAACCAACAAGGACCTACTGTATAGCACAGGTAATTATACTCAATATTTTTTAATAACCTATAAGGGAAAATAATCTGAAAAAAAAGATATATATGTATGTATAACTGAATCACTCTGCTGTACACCTGAAACTAACACAACATTGTAAATCAACTATACTCCAATTAAAAAACAAAAAGGCAAACCAAGGCAGGGCAGTCAACCAGAGCCTTATGGTTTGCATGCCAAAAGCCTGCAATATTTATGTATCTTTACCTAATAAATGAAAGAGGATTTTTAAAAAGAGAAAGTTTTTTTGGTAAAAGTTTCAAGGGTTTTTTTGGTTTTTTCAAGGGTTTTTTTTCAAATTATTTGTCAAATATATCAAGGTTATATCAATATAACCTTGATATATTTTATGATAATTCCATTCCTCCAGGAGAAACACTACCGTGTTGGCACAAATGTCCACCTCAAACAGAACAATGGGAGCTCTAAGATAAAATTCTCCTGTTTTTTGTTTTCTTTTTTCAGTGACCTTTTACACGTCAAAGCACAGAATCTCTTAGTTTTGAGTACAAAATAATGGCCAGAGTAGGAATATATTTTAAAAGCTCCTTTTTGCTGCTATCAATTTTGAAACTCTAAGTGGAGTCGAGATTTCTGTGACGTGCTCCAGCCTGTTGAAGTCATGGGTCTCTGACTGGTTTGCCTTGATGACCTAAAATCACCAGCTTCACCTCACACTGACCTTGTTTGCGCTGTTAAAAAAGTCATTTGCCTTTTTTAACCAGGTTTTCCTTTCCACCATGAGCCGACCAAATTCCTCTTGAAGCCAAGTCAGTTTCTGGTTAGAGAGCTGTAGGTGTTCTTTCTCCACATCCTCCTTGGAGAGCAGAATCCCCAGGGCCTCTGTCTTCAGCTTCTGCACTGCGGAATTCCATTCCTGCAAGAGATCACGCTTCAGTTTATTTTACACATCCTCCCCTTTGGAATCTCTGGTAAGACTCAGAGGACATTTACATGTGTTGAATGTATCAGCAACCTGTCATTATTTTCAAATCATAAAGGAGTCAATGCTACATTCCAGGTTTGAGTTCCGAGACATAGGTAAAAAAAGAAAGAGACACAGAAAAGAGGCTAAAAAGGGAGAGGGGATGATAGTAGAAAGGGGCAGGTCAATTGGGATACGTGATTGATGGAGGGTCTGGTTGCCCTGAATTCAGGTCACTTGCCATTTCCCTTAACAATACCTGAAAATATACCCAAAATATGGTCATCAGTGTTTTTCAATCTCTAACTCATTTTTACCTATTTTTATTCATTTAAGTATAAAAACATTTCTCTCCCACAATTTAGTCTCACTGGCAATGTGGGCAAATGCACACAAGAAAGGAAGGGAAATCTCATAGTCTATGGTTGTTTGTGCATCTGCCTACACTTAGAACTGAAATTAAGACCTGTTACTCTGCACAAAGTTAATAGCTGTTATTGTGCAGTATTCTCTCCTTCCTGACCCCAGTTTCACCTCTCAATGTTTCACTATTAATGATTTATAAACATTTCAACAAAGGAAAAGAGGTAGATTTTTACTTTCTATTGCATGAGGGTGAAAAACAGTAAATAGAGAAGAAAGAAAATAACAAGAGTTGAAGTAAATCAAACATATTAACATTCCATTTATTTGAAGGGAAATTCAAATTTCTTGCAAAAGAACTGAAGACAGATCTAGTTTCATAAAATAATGCTTATCTCTCACATAGGAGTCTTGTTAGCAAATTTTCTGGTACCCATCTCAGCTGAGACTGAGCAGTGAGCAGATGCTGCTTGTTAAAGCATCAGAAATTTATCACCAAATTTTAAAAATCACAGTCTGACTCCATCCTGGCTTGCTCCCCAGTGCAAAATGTCCTATTATTAGGTTACATTTGTTGCATTATATTGTATAAAATAATACAATTTTAGTGCAATTTACCGCTATCATTTCCATTCATTTATTTCACAAGACAACTAAATACTGTGTACCTGGGACCATGTTAGGATAGATGTCTTGGGGAATATAAACAAAGAATAAAATATAGTTCTTTCCTTTAACAATACATAAACGGCTATTTTACATAATTTTATATATACTGCATTATGAAGTGTATTAAATACATGCTGTTTCTACAAACACACAAATACACGTACATACACACAAAATGGTAGCATTTCAAATCGCAGTTGGTAGATGCTGAAAAGAGAAACTGTACATATTATTTTATGGACTTCATAGAACCTGTTCTAGTAATTGTGTAAGAGAAAAATAGTTTGATCAATGGACGCAAGAATAACTGTGGTAAGGGGGCAAGATGGCGGAAGAGTAAGACACGGAGATCACCTTCCTTCCCACAGATACAGTAGAAATACATCTACACGTGGAACTGCTCCTACAGAACACCTACTGAATGCTGGCAGAAGACGTCAGACCTCCCAAAAGGCAAGAAAATCCCCACGTACTTGGGTAGGGCAAAAGAAAAAAGAAACAACAGAGACAAAAGAATAGGGACGGGACCTGCACCAGTGGGAGGGAGCCGTGAAGGAGGAAAGGTTTCCACACACCAGGAAGCCCCTTTGTGGGCGGAGACTGTGGGTGGCGGAGGGGGGAGCTTCGGAGCCACGGAGGAGAGCGCAGCCACAGGGGAGCGGAGGGCAAAGCGGAGACATTCCCGCACAGAGGCTCGGCGCCGAGCAGCACTCACCAGCCCGAGAGGCTTGTCTGCTTAGCCGCCGGGGCGGGCGGGGCTGGGAGCTGAGGCTCGGGCTTCGGTGCTAGCCGGGAGAGAGTCCGGGAAAAAGTCTGCAGCTGCCGAAGACGCAAGAGACTTTTTCTTGCCTCTTTGTTTCGCGGCGCGCAAGGAGAGGGGATTCAGAGCGCCGCCTAAACGAGCTCCAGAGACGGGCGCGAGCCGCGGCTAACAGAGCGGACCCCAGAGACGGGCAGGAGACGCTAAGGCTGCTGCTGCCGCCACCAAGAAGCCTGTGTGCGAGCACAGGTCACTCTCCACACCGCCCCTCCCGGGAGCCGGTGCAGCTCGCTACTGCCAGGCTCCGGTGATCCAGGGACATCTTCCCCGGGAGAACGCACAGCGCGCCTCAGGCTGCTGCGACGTCACGACGCCTCTGCCGCCGCAGGCTCGCCCCGCCTCCTCCGTACCGCTCCCTCCCCCCGCGCCTGAGTAAGCCAGAGCCCCCGAAGCAGCTGCTCCTTTAACCCCGTCCTGTCTGGGCGGGGAACAGATGCCCTCAGGCGACCTACACACAGAGGCGGGTCCAAATCCAAAGCTGAGCCCCGGGAGCTGTTCGAACAAAGAAGAGAAAGGGAAATCTCTCCCAGCAGCCTCAGGAGCAGCAGATTAAAGCTCCACAAACAACTTGATGTGCTTGCATCTGTTGAATACCTGAAGCGACAATGAATCATCCCAAATTCAAGAGGTGGACTTTGGGAGCAGGATATATTAATTTTTCCCCTTTTCCTTTTTTTGTGAGTGTATATGTGTATGCTTCTGGGTGAGATTTTGTCTGTATAGCTTTGCTTTCACCATTAGTCCAAGGGTTAGGTCCGTTTTTTTTTTTTTTTTAACTTAAAAAAATTTTTTTTCCTAATAAATGTTTTCTTAATAATTTTTTCCTTATTTTCTATTTTTTAGAAATTAAAAAAATTTTTAATAAGTTTTTTCATATTTTTATTTTAAAAAATTAAAATTTTTTTCTTCTTAATAAATTTTTTCTTAATTTTTTTCTTATTCTTTATTTAAAAAAATTAATAAATCTATTTTTTAAAATTTAAAAAAAGTTTTTTCTGAATACATTTACTCTTAATAATTTTTTTCTTATTTTTTATTATAATAGATTTATTTTATTTTATCCTCTTTCTTTCTTTCTATTTTTTTCTCCCTTTTATTCTGAGCCGTGTGGATGAAAGACTCTTGGTGCTCCAGCCAGGCATCAGGGCTGTGCCTCTGAGGTGGGAGAGCCAACTTCAGGACACTGGTCCACAAGAGACCTCCAGCTCTACGTAATACCAAACGGCAAAAATCTCTCAGAGATCTCCATCTCAATATCAAGACCCAGCTTCACTCAACGACCAGCTAGCTACAGTGCTGGACACCCTATGCCAAACAACTAGCAAGACAGGAACACAGCCCCATCCATTAGCAGAGAGGCTGCCTAAAATCATAATAAGGCCACAGACACCCCAAAATACACCACCAGACGTGGACATGCCCACCAGAAAGACAAGATCCAGCCTCATCCACCAGAACACAGGCACTAGTTCCCTCCACCAGGAAGCCTACACAACCCACTGAACCAACCTTAGACACTGGGGACAGATACCAAAAACAACGGGAACTACGAACCTGCAGCCAGTGAAAAGGAGACCCCAAACACAGTAAGATAAGAGACGACAGAAAATGAGGTGACAGAAAAACACACAGCAGATGAAGGAGCAGGATCAAAAAACACCAGACCTAACAAATGAAGAGGAAATAGGTAGCCTACCTGAAAAAGAATTCACAGTAATGATAGTAAGGATGATCCAAAATCTTGGAAATAGAATAGACAAAATGCAAGAAACATTTAACAAGGACGTAGAAGAACTAAAGAGGAACCAAGCAATGATGAAAAACACAATAAATGAAATTAAAAATACTCTAGATGGGATCAATAGCAGAATAACTGAGGCAGAAGAACGGATAAGTGACCTGGAAGATAAAATGGTGGACATAACTACTGCAGAGCAGGAGAAAGAAAAAAGAATGAAAAGAACTGAGGACAGTCTCAGAGACCTCTGGGACAACATTAAACATACCAACATTCGAATTATAGGGGTCCCAGAAGAAGAAGAGAAAAAGAAAGGGACTGAGAAAATATTTGAAGAGATTATAGTTGAAAACTTCCCTAATATGGGAAAGGAAATAGTTAATCAAGTCCTGGAAGCACAGAGAGTCCCATACAGGATAAATCCAAGGAGAAACATGCCAAGACACATATTAATCAAACTGTCAAAAATTAAATATACAGAAAACATATTAAAAGCAGCAAGGGAAAAACAACAAATAACACACAAGGGAATTCCCATAAGGTTAACAGCTGATCTTTCAGCAGAAACTCTGCAAGCCAGAAGGGAGTGGCAGGATATACTTAAAGTCATGAAGGAGAAAAACCTACAACCAAGGTTATTCTACCCAGCAAGGATCTCATTCAGATTCGATGGAGAAATTAAAACCTTTACAGACAAGCAAAAGCTGAGAGAGTTCAGCACCACCAAGCCAGCTTTACAACAAATGCTAAAGGAACTTCTCTAGGCAAGAAACACAAGAGAAGGAAAACACCTACAATAACAAACACAAAATATTTAAGAAAATGGGAATAGGAACATACATATCGATAATTACCTTAAATGTAAATGGATTAAATGCTCCCACCAAAAGACACAGACTGGCTGAATGGATACAAAAACAAGACCCATATATATGCTGTCTACAAGAGACCCACTTCAGACCTAGAGACACACACAGACTGAGAGTGAGGGGATGGAAAAAGATATTCCATGCAAATGGAAATCAAAAGAAAGCTGGAGTAGCAATTCTCATATCAGACAAAATAGACTTTAAAATAAAGACTATTACAAGAGACAAAGAAGGACACTATATAATGATCAAGGGATTGATCCAAGAGGAAAGTATAACAATTGTAAATATTTATGCACCCAACATAGGAGCACCTCAATACATAAGGCAAATACTAACAGCCATAAAAGGGGAAATCGACAGTAACACAATCATAGTAGGGGACTTTAACACCCCACTTTCACCAATGGACAGATCATCCAAAATGAAAATGAATAAGGAAACACAAGCTTTAAATGATACATTAAACAAGATGGACTTAATTGATATTTATAGGACATTCCACCCAAAAACAACAGAATACACATTTTTCTCAAGTGCTCATGGAACGTTCTCCAGGATAGATCATATCTTGGGTCACAAATCAAGCCTTGGTAAATTTAAGAAAATTGAAATCGTATCAAGTATCTTTTCTGACCACAACGCTATGAGACTAGATATCAATTACAGGAAAAGATCTGTAAAAAATACAAACACATGGAGGCTACACAATACACTACTTAATAACGAAGTGATCACTGAAGAAATCAAAGGGGAAATCAAAAAATACCTGGAAACAAATGACAATGGAGATACGACGACCCATAACCTATGGGATGCAGCAAAAGCAGTTCTAAGAGGGAAGTTTATAGCAATACAAGCCTACATCAAGAAACAGGAAACATCTCGAATAAACAACCTAACCTTGCACCTAAAGCAATTAGAGAAAGAAGAACAAAAAAACCCCAAAGATAGCAGAAGGAAAGAAATCATAAAGATAGATCAGAAATAAATGAAAAAGAAATGAAGGAAACAATAGCAAAAATCAATGAAACTAAAAGCTGGTTCTTCGAGAAGATAAACAAAATTGATAAACCATTAGCCAGACTCATCAAGAGAAAAAGGGAGAAGACTCAAATCAATAGAATTAGAAATGAAAAAGGAGAAGTAACCACTGACACTGCAGAAATACAAACGATCATGAGAGATTACTACAAGCAACTCTATGCCAATAAAATGGACAACCTGGAAGAAATGGACAGATTCTTAGAAATGCACAACCTACCGAGACTGAACCAGGAAGAAATAGAAAATATGAACAGACCAATCACAAGCACTGAAATTGAAACTGTGATTAAAAATCTTCCAACAAACAAAAGCCCAGGACCAGATGGCTTCACAGGCGAATTCTATCAAACATTTAGAGAAGAGCTAACACCTATCCTTCTCAAACTCTTCCAAAATATTGCAGAGGGAGAAACACTCCCCAACTCATTCTACGAGGCCACCATCACCCTGATACCAAAACCAGACAAAGATGTCACAGAGAAAGAAAACTACAGGCCAATATCACTGATGAACATAGATGCAAAAATCCTCAACAAAATACTAGCAAACAGAATCCAACAGCACATTAAAAGGATTATACACCATGATCAAGTGGGGTTTATTCCAGGAATGCAAGGATTCTTCAATATACGCAAATCAATCAGCGTGGTACATCATATTAACAAATTGAAGGAGAAAAACCATATGATCATCTCAATAGATGCAGAGAAAGCTTTTGACAAAATTCAACACCTATTTATGATAAAAGCCCTGCAGAAAGTAGGCATAGAGGGAACTTTCCTCAACATAATAAAGGCCATATATGACAAACCCACAGCCAACATTGTCCTCAATGGTGAAAAACTGATACCATTTCCACTAAGATCAGGAAGAAGACAAGGTTGCCCACTCTCACCACTATTATTCAACATAGTTTTGGAAGTGTTAGCCACAGCAATCACAGAAGAAAAAGAAATAAAAGGAATCCAAATCGGAAAAGAAGAAGTAAAGCTGTCACTGTTTGCAGATGACATGATACTATACATAGAGAATCCTAAAGATGCTACCAGAAAACTCCTAGAGCTAATCAATGAATTTGGTAAAGTAGCAGGATACAAAATTAATGCACAGAAATCTCTTGCATTTCTATACACTAATGATGAAAAATCTGAAAGTGAAATTAAGAAAACACTCCTGTTTACCATTGCAACAAAAAGAATAAAATATCTAGGAATAAACCTACCTAAGGAGACAAAAAACCTGTATGCAGAAAATTATAAGACACTGATGAAAGAAATTAAAGATGATACAAATAGATGGAGAGATATACCATGTTCCTGGATTGGAAGAATCAACATTGTGAAAATGACTCTACTACCCAAGGCAATCTACAGATTCAATGCAATCCCTATCAAACTACCACTGGCATTTTTCACAGAACTAGAACAAAAAATTTCACAATTTGTATGGAGACACAAAAGACCCCGAATAGCCAAAGCAATCTTGAGAACGAAAAATGGAGCTGGAGGAATCAGGCTCCCTGACTTCAGACTATATTACAAAGCTACAGTAATCAAGACAGTTTGGTACTGGCACAAAAACAGAAATATAGATCAATGGAACAGGATAGAAAGCCCAGAGATAAACACACGCACATATGGTCACCTTATCTTTGATAAAGGAGGCAAGCATATACAGTGGAGAAAAGACAGCCTCTTCAATAAGTGGTGCTGGGAAAATTGGACAGGTACATGTAAAAGTATGAAATTAGAACACTTCCTGACACCATACAGAAAAAGAAACTCAAAATGGATTAAAGACCTAAATGTAAAGCCAGACACTATCAAACTCTTAGAGGAAAACATAGGCAGAACACTCTATGACATAAATCACAGCAAGATTCTTTTTGACCCAGCTCCTAGAGAAATGGAAATAAAAACACAAATAAACAAATGGGACCTAATGAAACTTAAAAGTTTTTGCACAGCAAAGGAAACCATAAACAAGACCAAAAGACAACCCTCAGAATGGGAGAAAATATTTGCAAATGAAGCAACTGACAAAGGATTAATCTCCAAGATTTACAAGCAGCTCATGCAGCTCAATAAAACAAACAACCCAATCCAAAAATGGGCAGAAGACCTAAATAGACATTTCTCCAAAGAAGATATACAGATGGCCAACAGACACATGAAAGAATGCTCAACATCATTAATCATTAGAGAAATGCAAATCAAAACCACAATGAGGTATCATCTCACACCGGTCAGAATGGCCATCATCAAAAAATCCAGAAACAATAAATGCTGGAGAGGGTGTGGAGAAAAGGGAACACTCTTGCACTGTTGGTGGGAATGTAAATTGATATAGCCACTATGGAGAACAGTATGGAGGTTCCTTAAAAAACTAAAAATAGAACTACCATACGACCCAGCAATACCACTACTGGGAATATACCCTGAGAAAACCATAATTCAAAAAAAGTCATGTACCAAAATGTTCATTGCAGCTCTATTTACAATAGCCAGGACATGGAAGCAACCTAAATGTCCATCATCGGATGAATGGATAAAGAAGATGTGGCACATATATACAATGGAATATTACTCAGCCATAAAAAGAAATGAAATGGAGGTATTTGTAATGAGGTGGATGGAGTTAGAGTCTGTCATACAGAGTGAAGTAAGTCAGAAAGAGAAAAACAAATACAGTATGCTAACACATATATATGGAATCTAAGGGAAAAAAAAAGGTCATGAAGAACCTAGTGGCCAGATGCGAATAAAGACACAGACCTACTAAAGAATGGACTTGAGGATATGGGGAGGGGGAAGGGTGAGATGTGACAGGGTGAGAGAGTGTCATGGACATATATACACTACCAAATGTAAAATAGATAGCTAGTGGGAAGCAGCCGCATAGCACAGGGAGATCAGCTCGGTGCTTTGTGACCACCTAGAGGGGTGCGATAGGGAGGGTGGGAGGGAGGGAGATGCAAGAGGGAAGAGATATGGGAACATATGTATATGTATAACTGATTCACTTTGTTATAAAGCAGAAACTAACACACCATTGTAAAGCAATTATACTTCAATAAAGATGTTAAAAAAAAAAGAAAAAAAAAGAATAAGTATGGTAGATTAATGCATTGGCATTTTTTTGAGCACCAATTACGAGCTTATGTTTTGTATGTATAACCCTCACAAACTTAGGTTAGATGTTATTGTTTTCCTAGTATTTACACAGGCTCAGAGGGGTATGTTATTCAAGGTTACATATCCAATAAGTGGCAGAGCTAGGAGTATTCGCAGGTTTGTATACAATGCTACATTCCAGGGAACTGAGGGTACAGAGACTCCAGAATCTCCAAATTTCTCAGTGAGTGCAAAAGCAATACTCTTAGGCATGAAGATGGGCTACGTGAGTTCTCAAGATCCTTCATTTCTTAAACAGCTATTTGTCCCCATTTAAGGACTGCTAATATGTGCCATGACATTATTTTGTAAAGCACTGTAAATATCCCTCCCACTTGAAAACCACTACTTTAATCTTATCGGGAAAAAGCAAATATTTCTAAAGCAGTTAGCATAATTTCTGGCATACATAATAGGCACTCACTAAATATTAGTCCCACTTTTCTTCCCGTCAGTTTTATCATGGTTCATTAGTGTCCCAAAATTTGTTCATTATTTATGGGAATTCCTGTTTCCCAGTTCTAAAATAACAATAGTGGAAGCCTTCTCCAAATGTACTGGTCAGTGTTATGTACTGATCAATAATATGAGATAAGCAAAATAAAGCAGGTTTCTTTACTGTAGTGCTTCTTAGAATTTTTACTATGTTAACATGCACTGAGACTCCTAGAGGAAAACGTGTGTGAAACGTTTTGGACAAACTCCTTTGACCAAGAAACCATTTGTTTGCTAATCATCTCAGGGGACCAATGCTCCGGTTGGAACAATGCTGAGAAACACTATAGTTGTGGCTAAAAGGACCTGAACCAGCTACGGATTCGTTTGCTTTCACAAGTCTTTGTTTCTTTTTTTTGTTTTGTCCCAATCCCTCCAGCTACCCAGTTAGTCCATTTCCTGTCTTTTGGGTCCATTCTCTCAATTTCTGTCTGTTAAGATCTGTGGGGCATTAATCCTCAATGAACTCAAGTAAGAAATGCTCAATAAAAAATGAATAACAAGCAAACACAGGACAATAGAGAATATAAATCAGTGAAATCACTTTTATATTCCTTGTACTAGAGCATTAGATCATTCCTTTTTTTTTTTAATTCAATTTAACTGCTTTACTCCATAATATGAATGTACCGCGACTTCTTTATCCATTCTCTTGCTATTTAATTTTTCAGCTAGTATTTTGCTGTTACAGAAAAGATTTTGTTAAACATCAAAAAAAAAAAAAAAAAAAGAAATGCTCAATATGTGAAGACATAGAGTAAAGCAGGTAATTCTTTCAAAAAATTGGCATTGACCAGAATCTTCTGTGCTCGTTAGAGGAAAAACACTTAACAAATATGGAGAAGCTAGGGGAGGCCCAGAGAGCTGGGGGAAGGAAAGTGGAGAGGAGGTTAGGATATGGAGAGATAGGTTACAGCCATTACGTGCTCAGTCTGGACAAAACTAAACTCTACGGTGTTGGTATCTTAACTGTCTGCAAGAACGTAAGGGTTGATTCTTCTTCCTGTATGCTAGCACTGTGCTAAATGCTTTACGTATAGTATCTCACTTAATCTTCACCACACCCCTACAAGGTAGGAACTATTATTATCCTCATTTTACAGATGGGGTAACTGAGGCTCAGAAGGGTTAAGAACTTTCCCAAGGTCTCAACACTAGTAGGTGAAAGAGCCAGAACTCAAATTCAGGTAGTTTGACTCTAGAACCTGCTTTCTCAACCAGTATCCTGGCCTCAGCTCTGCAGAGAGGTGATAAACAGTGCTTTTTACACCACGGAAAGATTAAACACATTAACTTAGAATTACAGAGGTGAAACTTCCATAAGGTCTGGATAAGACCTGAAACTGATAAAAGTCCTTATATGACCCTGGGATTTTCTGATTTGAAATTAGAAGCCTTATTATTTCTAAATAAACACAATGCCTTACATATATAACTGAGAATTTACAGCCAAACTCAAGCTATATTTTGCTTAGCAACTGGACCAAAATAATAAAGTTCTTCTCTATGAATAAGAAGAGAAATCCTTGTTCTCTAACAGAGTTCATAAATCTGCCTTTAGTATAAATTTTGCAAACAACATTAAAGAGAGACTTCTGGAGTAGAGCCAAGTCTTTGAAAACCCACTGTAACCTTGTGCTTCATAATGTGTTATATAAAGTGGGCTGTGACCTTCCAAGGAAACTGTAAAGGACTATTTTGTGCCTCCTATCTTTTCTTATTCTCCATCCCCAGTCTTTTTAATTACATTTTCACATGAACTCTGTGGGCAGTAAATGAAGTTGGGTCCACTCAATACTTCTATGCAATCTTCTCAGAAAATTGGTTCTGTTTTCTTTGGGCAATCTATAGGCAGTTTCTGATGCGCTTCCATACTGTTCTGATGATGTTATTTCCCCAGCTGTTTTTCTTAGGGGATGCTTCGCCTATTTTACTTTTGAGACAAAACTTTCCAGAGTCATCTGAATCCAGCGTGCTATTTTAAAAACTTAGCTGTCCCTGTTGTCCAGGCTGGAGGAGCCCAACAGAGAAAATCTTGGTCCTTTTTCTCTAAGCCATTGCTGCCTGCCTGCTAAGTATTAAACCTCTGACTGGGTTTCAGTCACTTTGCAATAAAATATTTCCAGTACTTGTCCCCACCAGCAGAAAGCCAAAGTCTGCCACTTCCTTGGCTTTTCAGCTTGACAGATGGACCTGTGTATCTCTGAGCCAATAAAGACGTGGGGCACTGTGTGTTCCTGGGCTCAGGGTGTGTCCACAGGTCACTCCATTACTTTCCTTCTTCACTCACAGTAGTAACCCTTTTAAACTGTGCCTTTCAGTATTCCATTTGCTGAGGAAATGGAGCTTCTCTTGCATCCCTTGATTGTAAGGGTACTTTTAAGAGGATTAGCACTGATAGACAAGAAGGCGAAAATGGTTTCTTCTTCCTCCACCCGTTTTTTTTTTTTAACAGTCCCAGGTTAGCTTTTCAAATAAAATTATGGATTGGTATAAAAATTATCCAGCCACTCAATTTAAAAAGTAAAAACATATTAGCTACTCCAATGGAAAAGAAACAAAATACTCCCAATATGTTTAGTAAGCTTTTATTCACTTGCAAACTTCCCTGATGAAGTGGATGGGGTGGGTTTAAATGACCCAGTACCACGTGGTAAATTATTTTCCTTATAAATTTGACTTCAGAATATAATTTTTAAGTGGGAGAAGATGGACAAGAAACAACAGGGAACATTTCTTTTAATTAATTAATTTATTTTATTTATTTATTTTTGGCTGTGTTGGGTCTTCGTTTCTGTGCAAGGGCTTTCTCTAGTTGCGGCAAGCGGGGGCCACTCTTCATCGCGGTGCACGGGCCTCTCACTGTCGCGGCCTCTCTTGTTACGGAGCACAAGCTGCAGACGCGCAGGCTCAGTAGTTGTGGCTCACGGGCCCAGTTGCTCCGCGGCATGTAGGATCCTCCCAGACCAGGGCTCGAACCCGTGTCCCCTGCATTGGCAGGCAGATTCTCAACCACTGCGCCACCAGGGAAGCCCCAGGGAACATATTTATAAACTGCTAAGAAGCTATCAGTTGTGAAGATGACTGGCCCAAATCACATGTGGCAGAAGCATGTGTCCGGCTCATGTGTAGGCCCCGTGCCATGGCCACTTCGGAGGACATCTCAGTAGATACAGCTCATTTCTCGTTCAGTCTTTTAAGTCTACAGTCCCATTTGGTTCAGCATCGAGGAGAATTAACTCACTGACAACAAATTATAGAATTTTACGTGACTGCATTAACAGATGGGACAAACCAAATAAACCTGGCGATTTTAATCAGAGAATATTTGAAAGTCTGCTTTGAGCAGAAATTTTTTGAGAAGAAATGTTTACGCTTTTGGAGAGCGGCAGTGAGCCCTTGAAAAGCTGAAAGTCTCTGATCATGCCGAGCTGGATGGCCAGCTGGGCCACAGTTACTTCTCATGCTCCTTTCCCAGGCATTTCTCACCGACATACACAAAAGCAAGGGTCATCTCACTCTTGGATGAGTACTGAGCTCAGTGTCCACAGGCCATCTGAACTCTGCCCTCACTGTGGTGTATTTCAGCAGAGACACAGACAGACTGCAAACAGGGAAGAACTGTGATTCTGTGTATCACCTAGAGATGAAAGAATTGTGGTGTTCCGCCTCCCGGCCATAAGGCAGAAATCATAGCTACTGAATCAAGGAGAGCCTGTGGGCAAGGGCAGAGAAATGGAAATACACTTTTTACTCCAAACTTAGTAAGTGGCCTCCGGCAGGGCATTTTGCTTTCCTGAGCCTTACTTCTCTGCAGTGCAGAAAGAGCCAACACCATTTCACATATGCTTCGGCTTCTCTAGTGAATCAGATGTAAATTCAACGGTGAATTGGCTGTGCTTCAAATTCCTGGATTTAAGGCCCTACTAAAATTTGGATTTTTAGCTATATTTTCCACAAGTACCCTACTGGATTTGGGACTGACAGATTATTTACAGCAGAAATGACAGATGTCACCAAAGCAATCTTTGAATAATAGTTGCTGCTTTCTTTTTTCTCAGTCCATGCAAATATTCCAAAAGGTGCAGGAAAAAACAGGGCTTGGAAGCTTCTTGTTTCCTTTATTCTGTTCAGTGCTTGGCCACCAAGTGCAGCCTGTGGGCCAGCCACACAGAGCAGGGTGCTTGCTGCTAATACTGAAGTAAAAGGACGTGTGGCAGAATAAATTTTTTAAATCAAATAAAATCATAACAAATTACACTCATAAGCAAGTCTTCAAAATAACGTTTGGAGCAGAAATACATTTACTTCTTCTTCCTTGGTTCAACATAGTTTTTAGATAAAAATTTAATTACACAGGAAGTCGGGAAGAAATTGTCCCAAGATTTGTGTTTTCTGAGAATCATTATTTTTTCTTTAGTGTCTTGTCCTTGTTTTTCTTAGATTTTTGTTCCTCTTGATCACATTTTCTTCAAGTTGATTAGGTAAGGAGTAGAGCCAGATCGGGGGCTATTGATGTTTCCAATTTTTAAATCAAAATTAATAAAGTCTGGCTGGCCAAATTATTTTCATCTAACACAATTTGCCTACAATCAGAGTGTGCCACTGGCCGGCTAGGTGATTGCAGTTTATATTAATGTCTTCAAAAGACTTACTTTTTAATTTTCTAGAGAATCTGTTGGAGATATCTTCAGGATCTCAACATGTAATTCAACCATGGGGAGAATTACTAGGTTTTGATGTTCACTTCTTATGAAGATTTCCCTAAATCAAGCAGATTAAGTTGGGAAGGGGGTATCCATATATTTTACCCACAAGGAACATCAGATATAGATTAGAACAATGACTTTTAGTTGTTATGTACAAGATCAATGTAAGAAAACCAATAACATTCCTAGATAGCAACAATAGCCAATTATCTTTTCTAATAAAGATCCCATTTATAAGAGCAATAAACATTATGAGGCAGTCATTTGTTCAACTATGTATTTGGCAGGTCTAGTCTATGCCAAGCAGTCTTCTAAATACGCCATCTAGGCCAGTGAATTTAGCTCCAGTGTTAGTGATGGTGGTGGTCCACCATGTATTTTATTTTGTTTATAACCAATAAACATGGTAAATCAGTACATTGTCTGGTTAGTTTGAAGACGACCACACTGTAGAACAGAGACAAGTAGAGCAGGTTAGGGGACTCTCAGGTGCCACGCAGGGCGGGAGTTGTGTGCAGTATTAAATATGGTGGTCAGGGTAGGCTTTTTGAGTAGTGAGATTTGAGCAAAGATGGGCAGGAAGTAAGGGGATGAGCCAAGAGGATCTCTGGAGAAAGAATTTTCCAGGTTGAGGGCACAGCTAGAATAAAGGCTCCCAGGTGGGAGTTTTCCTGCTGGGGTGGAGGAACAGCAAGGACACAGCACGGTAGAGCTGAGTGTCCCACGGAGGAAGCAGGAGGAGAAGCAGTAAGAGGGGCACGGTGGGGCCAGAGTGGGAGGATCCAGAGGCAGGGCCTTGTAAACACTGAAGTCTTTTATTCTGAGAGAAGTGTGAAGCTGTTGGAAGGTCTGGGGCATAGGGTCTGACATAACTTTAAAAAAAAATAATAAATAAAAGCACAGGGCTGTCGTTTGAGAATACTTTGCTGGTGGAGGGGTGCAGGGATGCATGCCCAGTGATTCCTGAGGAAGCTACTGCAATTAGCCAGGAAAGATGGAGGTAGGTCATTCCCCAGGACAGCAGTGGAGATCATGAGAAATGATAGGATGTTCTGGATCTACTGAGATGACACAGCCCAGGTGATTTCCTATGAGTAAGAGGAAGAAGAATCAAGACTCTTTTGACCTGAGTAACTGGATGGATTGAGTTACCCTTAACTGAGATATGAAGAACTAGGCAGAAGAGATTTTGAGTGGGAAGAAGAAGAATTCAGTTTCTGACATCCTCTTGAGCCTGTCTCTCTGGAAAGGCTGTGCTTAAGCTCTTGAAGTCAGTACCCACCACCCACTTCTACACACACACACACACACACACACACACACACACACTCACAAACTCACATTCCATTAGCAAATACTCTCACAGATTCCTCCCAAATATGCCCTAAGCCTTTTAGACTGGAACAGTCTATTTAAAGGACTATGAAGAATAAAGGCTTCAAGTTGCCTATAAGGAAAATAAGATCCCAAACCTAAAGTAGCAAGAAGAAACTAAATACCCAGCAGTTTCAAATGCATTTTCAAATGCACAGACATGCGTGTAACATACACAGCCAGTGGTTCTTATCGTTTCTGGAATGCAGAAGCAAAATGACTACAAAAGCCAGCTACCATGAGGTGATGCTGCACCTCAATCCCAGGCAGTAGGAATGTCTCAAAGAAATGGTGTGAAGCCAGTAACATATTCAACACACTCAGTTTTCAAAGGTACTGCATAGTGATAGGTAAGAAGTGACAGTACTTTTCAAAATGTGAGGGTTCGGATAAAACATACTGGTGACATCAATTTCCCTTTACTGTTTCTTGTGATAACTCATACAAAGTGAGAGGTGTCTAACCCTTTCTGATTACTCCCTAAAAGCCCCCTTGTGAGCAGTTCCTTTATGTCTTTCTCAGTCTGGGTTCTCAGGGGCTTACTGAATATGTGAAGAAAAAACTTTAAGTCTCTTATCACTTAGATGTGGAGTAAAAAAGTCAAACTCATAGAAACAGAGTAGAAAAGTGATTGCCAGGGGCTGGGGGGTGGAGGAAATAAGGAGACATTGGTAGGAGAGTACAAACTTTCATCTATAAGATGAATAAGTTCTGAGGATCTAATGTAAAATGTGGTGATCAGAGTTAATGCTATACTATATAATTGAAATTTCTAAGGGAATACACCGTACTATATAACTGAAATTTACATATCCACAAAGATAAATATGTGAGGTGATAGATGTGTTAATTAACTAGATGGAGGGGAATCCTTTCACAACATATACGTATATGAGATCATTACGATAAACACTCCAAATAGCTTACAATTTTGTGTCAATTATACCTCAATAAAACTGAAAAAAGAAAAAGTTTAAATCTCTGGATTCATGATGCAGGGAATCCCTGTATACAACTACCAGGTTTACAAAGAATCCAAACAGCCTGCATCACCCTTTCTGTGCCTGTACTCCCCATCAACACCCTGTTACCATCATGGGAGTGTGCAAGTGTGCAGCTTCAGAAGAGAAAGTACCGTGGTGCTTTGTCCTTAACAGTAGGTGCAACTCAGAGGCAGTGTTGGCTTTGGCCACTCTGCAGATCACTTTACTTTTCAACATTACCTGAAATTGCTTTCTTGTGTTTGGGTTAATAAAATGTTCACTTCCAAAAATCGGTGGTGGGGTGGTAGAAAAGAAAAGAGAAAAGAGAAACAAAAGTCAAGGATGGTTAAGAAGTTGGCAGACATTCACACATTAGTGTGAATAGATTGCTTTCCTCTTAACACTTGAGAACTGCAGCATTGTGTCCACCATCATGAAGTTTTGCCCATTATTTCTCTGTTGCCTCAGAATCGGGAGAGTTCCCATAGAACTGTGTTTAGTTTGTAGTCTCAACGATGATCATGCAGTAGATAGACAGACTCACGACTTCCTAGCCAAACTGAATGTCACTTATGAACAGCAATTCATAAGTCCAGCCAGGACTGACTCAGGGTAACATTTTGCTGCCAGGTTCCTGTCCAGTGGAGTCATCCACTGACCCAACTAACACTAGCTGCGTTTAACTCATGTCCCAGACCCATCTACTGGGTGTTACAGGGAATTCAGAAATGAATACATCATGGCCCTTGTTTTTGAGAATCTCACAGCTGTGGGGAAATCAGACATGTGAACGACTGAAATGCCAGGAAGGCATTAATTGCTTTAATTGAGCAATAAGCAACACTCTAAGAAGGGAAAGACAAGTACTGGAGAGATCAACAACCATTTCAGAGAAGGAATCTGGACCAACGGTGAGCCTATAGGTCATCAACTAAAATCACTCCCTAGGCTGAAGTGGATACATAGAGCTTTAGACAGACCCTCTCTGCCCAATGTACTGACCTCAAAATATTATCCAGACATCCTGAATGTGGGTGCTTTGTCTTGCTTCTTAGCCAGTTTCTGTCGGGTCCAATCTTGAACTACATACCAAATTCTGTCCACGGCTTCTGTTTCTGCTTAGATTTTCTGCCTCAGTTGTTAACACTTTGCCCTGACTTCTACTCCTCCTCCTCTCTGGTAACCAAATTGTGACCTCAGGCTTGCCTGCTTTTTAGCTTTATCTTCCCATGTCAACTCTAAGATTATAAATAGCAACTAACTTTGAAAAAGAAGAGGAAGAAAATAGGGAAAAAGAGATTCTCTGTGAGGGGTCCAACTAACCCAAGTCTCAGAGGTGAGAAAGTCTGTGGTACGCATGGGAGTGATAAGCAGACCAAGAAAGCTTAGATTCACGGAGACGTACAGGCTGGGGGGCAGGCAAAGGGCAGGTCATGGGGGGCTTTAATAAAAGTCACAGGAGTCTGTATTTTATTTTGTATCCAAAGGGCATTTTAGGAGATGCTTGAGAAAAAACTGGCCTAGTCTCAGCTTGTCCAAAGGTAACTTTGATGACGTCATAAATGATTAACTGCAAAACAGAAAGACTGGAGGCCCAGACACCAGTTAAGCGTGTGGCAGGATAATTTATTGTGCTCTTCCTATATTGTCCTATCTGCCCTGTTTCAAGAAGAAAGTCAATTATTTTCTATGCCCCTCTTGCCTTAGTGAAGTTTATATTAAGACCAAAAGCAGAACTTATCTGCAAGTCATTTTCCCTCCTACCTTTTGCAAAAAGACTAAGTCCAATAAAGACATTATGAGAGATGTGGTAAAGGACAAGGAGATAAAGGTGAGGGCCATACAGAGACAGGGAGATCTGGCTGGCGCCGGAGAGAAGGCTGGATGTGAGGTGAGGCGTGTGGAGGAGATGCAGGGTCCTCTCAGGGCAGTGCCATGAAGACATGCACGGCTTCCCTGGGGACGGCTGTGTATTCCCTCCAGGGAGACTGGGAGTCAGACCAGCCTGGCACCTCAAACAGGCACAGAAGCAGCAGAGCCACTGAAACTGCGGCCTCCATACAGGCTGAGACAATGATTGCCTTAGAGGGAAGCCGAGTGAACTGATGACCACAGTGGCTTCCCCAGTGCTGTGGTGCTGTGTGGACCCAGGAACATTTACAGAACCCTGGAAAGGGGCTCCAACAATGCCAGATTGAAAGTGTCGCCAGTCATACGATGGGAGCTCAGAATCAGGCTTATGTTGACTAAAAAACCATTTTTTAAACAAGCCAGCAATATTTCATACACGTATTGTAGTTTGTAGGCTCAGATTCATAGTACTACATAATGTAATTGTAGTAGACCTAGTGAAAGATTCTGAGAAACTAAAGTAGGGCCTGGGAGGAGAAGGCAAGAAGGAGATAGAGGTAAGAACTGACTAAATTTGAGAGATGATCTGAAGTGAGGGGAGAGGAAGAATAATGTGACTTGGAGGTCTCTAATCTGGGTGACTGAAGGGCTGCAATTTCTTTAGCCAAGAAAGAAAAATGGGGGAAGGCTTGGAGGAGAAAATAATAATTTTAGTTGAGTTAAAGTGCTGGTAAGAAATCTATAAGTCAATCTTCCACAGGAACTTCTAAAAAGAAGACTGGAGGGGCTTCCCTGGTGGCGCAGTGGTTGAGAATCTGCCTGCCAATGCAGGGGACACGGGTTCGAGCCCTGGTCTGGGAAGATCTCACATGCCGCGGAGCAACAGGGCCCGTGAGCCACAATTACTGAGCCTGCGCGTCTGGAGCCTGTGCTCCGCAACAAGAGAGGCCGCGACAGTGAGAGCCCCGCGCACCGCGATGAAGAGTGGCCCCCGCTTGCCACAACTAGAGAAAGCCCTCGCACAGAAAAGAAGACCCAACACAGCCATAAATAAATAAATAAATAAAAATTAAAAAAAAAAAAAAAGAAGACTGGAGTTGAGAAAAGATGTAAGAGTTGGAGATCTTTTTTTTTTTTTTTTAATGAATTTATTTATTTATTTATTTTTGGCTGTGTTGGGTCTTCATTGCTGTGCGCGGGCTTTCTCTAGTTGCGACGAGCAGGGGCTACTCTTTGTTGTGGTGCATGGGCTTCTCATTGCGGTGGCTTCTCTTTGCTGTGGAGCACGGGCTCTAGGCGCTCGGGCTTCAGTAGTTGTGGCTCGCGGACTCTAGAGCGCAGGCTCAGTAGTTGTGGCGCATGGGCTTAGTTGCTCCGTGGCATGTGGGATCTTCCCGGACCAGGGCTCGAACCCGTGTCCCCTGCATTGGCAGGCGGATTCTTAACCACTATGCCACCAGGGAAGCCCCAGAGTTGGAGATCTTTAAGTCTAGAAATCATTAAGATAAAACCTATATTATCACTGTGGGACTGGATAACTCCACATGAGCAAAGTATGAAATGAGAAGAGAAAAGAGCCAGAAGTTAAGCATTTCATGTAAAGGGAGACTGGAGGAAGAGATGGCATTGAAAGAGATTTAGAAGAAGCCAGGAACCATGAGACAGATGGGAGAACCAGAGAAGGTGGTGTCTCAGAGGCCAAGTGCACAGAGAGTTTCAAGTCATCTGTTACTTGAGAAAGAGCAGCTTCTCCTAATGCAGGTAAAGGATTAGTGGGTGGGGAGGCCAGGGAGGCAGAAAATGAAGTAGTTGTATTCATTTCCTAGGGTTCTTGTAACAAAGTACAGTTGACCCTTGAACAACATGTGTTTGAACTGCAAGGGTCCACTTATACACAGGTTTCTTTAAATACATATACTACTATGTTTATGATTTGTGGTTGGTTGACTCTGTGGATGGGGAAACCATGGATATGGAAGGCTGACCATGAGACTTGAGCATCTACAGATTTTGGTATCTGTGGGGGGTCTTGGAAGAACCAATGCCCCAAGGATACTGAGGGACATTTGTACAACAAAGTCAGTGGCCTGAACAACAGAAATTTATCCTCTCACAGTCCTCTGAGTTAGATTTTAGAAGTCTAAAATCAAGATATCAACAGTGTTGGTTCCTTCTTGGGGCTGTGAGGATATAACCTGTTCCAAGCACCTCTCTTGGCCTTGTTGATGGCTGTCTTCTCCCTTTGTCTCTTCACATCGTCTTCCCCCTATGGGTGTCTGCCTCTGTGTTCAAATTTCCCCTTTTTATAAGTCATACTGAATTAGGGTACACTCTGATGACCCCATCTTAACTAATTACATCTGCAATAACACTATTTCCAAATAAGATCACATTCTGAGACACTGGGGGTTAGGACTTTAACATATAAATGTTGGTAGACACAATTCAACCTGTTAGTCATGAAAAAGGTAGAATAGTGTCTTAAGGGTTGAGAAGCAATGTTTATGTTTTCTATTTTATGAGAGACTAAATGAGGTATTAAGAATGAAGAGAGAGGGGCTTCCCTGGTGGCGCAGTGGTTAAGAATCACCTTCCAATGCAGGGGACACGGGTTTGATCCCTGGTCCGGGAAGACCCCACATGCTGTGGAGCAGCTAAGTCCGTGCGCTACAACTACTGAGCCTGTGCTCCAGAGCCCGCGAGCCACAACTACTGAGCCTGCGTGCCACAACTACTGAAGCCCACGCACCTAGAGCCCATGCTCCACAAGAGAAGCCACCGCAATGAGAAGCAAGCACACCACAATGAAAAGTAGCCCCTGCTCACCACAACTAGAGAAAGCCCGTGTGCAGCAACGAAGACCCAATGCAGCCAAAAATAAATAAATACATAACTAACTAAATAAATAAATTTATTAAAAAAAAGAATGAAGAGAGATACAAAATGAAGAGATGGAAAAGGTAGGACTTCGAAGAATGGATGAAGGCTTAAATTTGGAGAAGAGGGGAATGGGAAACACACTGGGAGAAGGAAAGTGAAAAGGAGACAAAAAAGGACAGAGAAGAAAAGAGTCAAGTGATTTCGCTTTGAATGACTAAGTGACTGTGAAGTTAGGTTAAAGCCTGGTTGAGAATTTTAAAAGAGCCTGAAAGTTTTGTACTGGTTGTTATGGGGACAAAATAGGGAATTAATGGCTGATAAAGAAAAGAATTTGTAAGGCTAACTGATAATAGATCATTTGCTTTTTAAATAGATCTAATCAGAAAAAGTGTGCCAATTGTTTCATCTTCTTTGAGAAGTAGGAAGAAACAGAGAAAATGGGTGGTTGAGTTTACTCACAAATAGCCTTGGTCCATGCTGAATCGTACAAGGAGGGAAACCAGGAAAAGGTGAAAGGAAAGGGGGGGTGGGATGAGAGCACTTTTGGGTGATACCATGGAAACAAGTGTGGCCACAGGAGTGGAAAACTGAAGTAAAGGCCTTTGGAGTAATGAATGTCACAGAAATCTAAGGCCACTGCACTGAATGCCACCAAATGGATGCTAAAGAGTAGCACAGGAAGGTTGTAGGGATTTAAGGTGTGACTGGATTAAGACATAAGAAAATGCCTTTTTAGGTGTCCACCTCAAAGACTCAACTTCACTATTATTATTATCATTGTAATATTACCTTGAGTTGTGATAGCAACTATAAGAAGCCATGCTTTGTGGAAATTTTTATTTAAGGGCTGACAAATGACAAGAAGGAGGAGAAGCAGGAAAAGGAAGAGGAGGAGGAGGAAGAACAAGGGCAAGAAAAAGAAAAGGAAAGAATATATATGAAGAATTTTTATAAAAGTCATAACTAAAAAAAGAAAAAAATTTTCTAAGCATTTAAACTTAACGAGCTGGTGAAGGTTTCATAAGCAGGTGACAGCAGGTAGATTTAAACTTAGTGATCACAGAGTACAATATTCTCTATTTGTTTTCTGAACTCATCCCCTTCTTAGATGGGCATAAACATTCTGAGAGACTCTCTCAGTTAAATTTCCCTTGGAAATGAAAGCATATGGTTCACTAAGCTTTAAATTAACCCATAAGTTAAGGCGGAAGTAGGGTTACCAAGTGAGAAATCCCATCATTTTATAGATTTTTCCCAATGCTTGCAGGCAAATTCAATACTACTTATACATATTTTGCCTGCTAGTAATAAAATTGTTTATAATTTATGTTCTGTGAAAAATGACATCTGCTTTTAATTGGGAAGTTCATTAAAGAATCAGACAAGTAAAACAAATTATTTGTTAAAATGAAGACAGAGGAATTGAAATGCACTAATGCAGATGTCTCTACTGTTCAGAGACTCAGTTAATTTCTGCCTTGAGACATTTCAGATTCAGACCCCATTTTATTTTTTAAATTGGATGAAACATTATGAAAGTAACAAACTGCTTCATTTTGTAGATTTTCCTTATAATCATCAGAGATGCTGTGAGCTGATTTACTGGAGCAATATGTTTTAAAGTGGTTTTGCCATTTTTTCGCATACCTTCAGTGAAGGAATTTGGGGATGTAATGGAAGTTCAAATACCAGAATACTCAGCTTCATTATACAGGTTAATACATACTGAAATGAAAAGAAAATCACTCAACAATGATTGTGAAATACTTTGAAAATATTTGGACAACCTGGGAACTATAATTATACAAACTCTAGATATTGCTACACACTTCCCGAACCACCCAAGAGACCTACAAGTAGCTCCTTTTGTACTAAATAGTTCATGTAAGTGCTATTCCTGTGGAAATATTTCTATTTCAAAAAAAGGAACATTTGAACAATTTAAACACCTGTCTTTTGATCTTCAATTACCTGAGTAATAAATACAAGCAACAAAAATAAATCAAGTTCTAAGCTCAGACAATCATGTCCACACCTTAAGAGACTCAAAGATTTATTTAGACTTAAACCTTCCAAGTTCTTACAATGACCCAATATTTCAACTCCATCACTTAAACTCTCTTTCATTCTTCTGCAGTTCTTTCCTCCATAACCTTTGTTACCCAAAGGGTGGTCCAGAGACCAACAGCATCACTGTTACATTGGAGCTTGTTAGAAATGCAGATACTCAAGCCCCACCCCAGACCTGGTGAATCAGAATCTGCATTTTAAGGTCCCCAGGTAATTCATGAGTACATTATAGTTTGGGAAGATCTGGTCTACAATACACTGAAAGAATGGCTTTTTATAATCAGATAGATGAATGAGAGAAAAATGATTATGGAAGGGGAAATTTGCAGATGGTATGATCTTATACATAGGGAATCCTTAAAAAACTATTAGAGCTAATAAATTAATTCAGCAGAGTTTCAGGATACAAGATCAATGCACAAAAATCAGTTGTGCCTCTATAGACTAGAAATGAATAATCTGAAAAGGAAATTAAGAAAAAACAATTTCATTTACAATAGCACCAAAAAGAATAAAATACTTAAGAATAAATTTAACCAAGGGGGTTCAAGACCCATACACTGAAAATTATAAAACATTGTTGAAAAAAATAAAAAAGACCTAAATAACTGGAAAGACATCCTGTGATCATGGATCAGGAAACCTAATATTGTTAAGAAGGCAATACTCCCAAAGTCATCTACAAATACAATGCAATTCCTATCAGAACTCAATGGCCTTTTTTAAAAGAAATGGCAAAGCTGATCCTAACGTGTAGAACTGCAAGGGAATCCTGAATAGCCAAAACAATCTTGGAAAAGAACAAAGTTAGAGAGCTCACAGTTTCTGATTTTAAAACTTACTACAAAAACTACAGTAATCAAAACAGTGTGGTACTGGCATAAGGATGGACATATAGATCAATGGAATAGAAGTGAGAGTTCAGAAATAAAACTATACATCTGTGATCAATTACTCTCAATAAAGGTGCCAAGACCAGTCAATGAAGAGAATAGTCTCTTCAACAAATTGTGCTAGGATAACCAGATACCCATATGTGAAGAATGACCCTTACTTCATACCATACACAAAAATTAACTCAAAATGGAGCAGGGCTTCCCTGGTGGCACAGTGGTTAAGAATCCGCCTGCCAATGCAGGGGACACGGGTTCGAGCCCTGGTCCAGGAAGATCCCACATGTCGCGGAGCAACTAAGCCCATGCACCACAACTACTGAGCCTGTGCTCTAGAACCATGAGCCACAACTGCTGAGCCCACGTGCCGCAACTACTGAAGTCCGTGTGCCTAGAGCCCATGCTCCACAACAAGAGAAGCCACTGTGAGAAGCCCACGCACCGCAATGAAGAGTGGCCTCCGCTCGCTGCAACTAGAGAAAGCCCACGCACAGCAACGAAGACCCAACGCAGCCAAAAATAAATAAATAAATAATTAATTAATTAAAATTGATTTTTTAAAAAAGTTAATTAAAAAAAAAATGGAGCAAAACCTAAATGTAAGAGCTAAAGCCACAAAATTCTTAGAACCAGAGGAATAACTCTTCATGACCTTGGATTTAGCAATGGTTTCATAGCTTTGACATCAAAAGCAAAAGCAAGAAAATTTAAAATAGATAAATTGGACTTCATCAAAATTAAAAACTTCTGTTCATCAAAGGACACTACAGGAAAAGGAGCTGAATAGACATTTCTTCAAAAAATATATTCAAATGGCCATGAAAAGATCTTCAACATCACAAGTTATCAGCTATTAGGGAAATGCAAATAAAATACTACCACTGATAGTACTTTACACACACACTAGGATGGCTAGAAAAAAAATTTTTTTTAATATAAGAACAAAAACAAAAAGTAAGTTTTGGCGAGGATGTGGAGAAATTGAAAGCATTGTACATTGCTGGTAGGAGCACAAAATGGTGCAGCTACTGTGAAAAACAGTATAGTGACTCCTCATTAAACTAAATGTAGAAATATCATCGACCCAGCAATTTCACTCCTAGGGATATACTCAAAAGAATTTAATGCAGGTATTCAAACAAAAACTTCTATGTGAATGTTCATAGCAGTGTTATTCACAATGGCGAAAAGGTGGAAGCAACCCAAACGTCCATCAACTGATGGGTGGATAAACAAAATGTAGTATATTTATACAGTAGAATATTATGCAGCAGTAAAAAGCAATAATGTACCAATACAGGCTACAACATGGATGAACCTTGAAAACATGCTAACTGAAAGAAATCACACATAAAAGGCCACTCGTATGATTCCATTTATGACATATCCAGAATAAGTAAATACATGGAAAGTTGATTAATGATTGTCAGAGGCAGAAGCAGAGAGAGAGAGGAATAAATTGACTACTTAATGGGTATGGCGTCCTTTTTAGGGTCACGGAAATGTTCTCGAACTACAACATTGTGAATTTACTAAATGTCACTGAAGTTAGATTTTATGTTATGTTTATTTTACCATCATTTTAAAAAAAGCCTCTACTATGTTGTGCTTGTATGAGGCATTGTGCTAACTGTGTACTGCATGAGAATACAACTAATCCTCACAATGACTGCATGAATTAGGTACAATTATTACCCTCTTACACAAAAGGGGGAACCTAGGCTCAGATACACAAGAAATTTGCCCAAGCGTACATCAGAAGTAAGCAGAGATGCTAGGATTTAACTCTAGGCCCTGGGAGTGTACCATTCATTCCACTGCCATATTCTGAGATACTATGTATTGCTGCCTCAAATAATGTATGATATATCTACACAGTTTAATAACATGTAATCATTAAAAAACCGTATTTAAAATATGCATTTGAATGGAGAAATGCTTATGACATAATGCTAACTGGAAAAATTACACTGCCAAACAACACATACACAACTTTGTACATGAACACACACATACAGTGTATACATACACACATACACACACAGGGTTGGAATACTCAATTTTTTGTATGTTTTATATTTCCTTTTCATTTTCATATACACCCATGCACTATGGGTGATTTTAATTTTCTTTAGTTTTATGTATTTTCTAATTTTTCCAAAATGAGAATGTATTATGTAATCAGAAAAATAAAACAATAAACACATTTTTAAAGAGCCACATTCCTGTAGTGGTTCTGTTGATGATAATTATGCATTTAAATTATTCAAATAAGCTTGCAAGAGACTCTTTTACTTCCTTATCTCATAGTTATAAATATTTTGTAACTTTAAGCTTGACTTTTTCCTCTGAATAAAGTTTGCTTGGGACCTAAGCATTGGTATTTTTGTAAGATCTCCAAATAATATTATTTAAAGGAACTCGAGGCTAAGGTCACAAATCCAATTTATGAAATCACTCAGCAACAAATGGAAAATATTTTCAATGACTTGGAAAATCGGATTAGATGATGAATCATGGAAGATTATTTTAATCTTGAAGCTGAGGAATGTGAATTCTACTATAGTAAAACATTGAAGATGATGTTTCTTTACACTATTTTCAGTTTGTTTCTCTGGCAGAACTTCAAAGATTATTTGTTAATCAAGGACTTTACAAAAAATATATAGCCATCTATGAAAATTGAGGAGAATATGGACATACATGAAATATATGGGAAAATCCTCTAAGTCAGTGTCTCTTAAACTTTTGTGTCCATACAAATCTTCTGAGAGAAATTTGTTACAATGCAGATTCTGACCCAATAGGTTTGGTGGGTGGAGTCTGAGATTCTGCACTTCTAATGACTTCCAGATGCTGCTGTCTGGGAGCCACAACTTGAATAAGTCTTTATGTCGCCTTTAAGCCTTTTAAATGGGCATTAATAACCTCCATCTCAAAAGATATCATGCCCCATCTAAAGTTACTCTCATTCAAACTTCAGCAGTTTTCTAAGAGATTATTCTGTCTTCAATATCACTTCTTCCCATTCTTATCATTCACATTTTTTCCAAGGTAATCTTCTAAAATGCAAATCGGTTTAAGCTACTACTCCACTTAAATTGCACCTCACTGCTCATCAGGTCTCAAACCCAAATGCTTACAGGGGACAGGCACGTAATGTAAATGAGTGAAGCAAAGGTGGAAGAGGAGGTAATGAGGAATGGTGGGGACTGTGGCAAACCGAAGTACACATGCCTTTTCTCAAGGAAATAGCTATTGCTGGGTTCCAGCCAAGAGCTGCTATGTCTATAAGGAAAGATGAGCCTGACAATGCCAGGTCTTCCATTTTTTAGAAGGAACAGGAAATCTGGATTTCATTTTGATGAAAATATCAATATTTTAAGATTGGCAGTGAATTTTTTTTAATCCCGATTCCCCAAACAAACTACATAAAATCTCTGGGCATGAGATCCAGATGTCAGTATTTTTTTCAAAGCTGCTGTGCGATTCTTGTGTGTACCAAATGTAAAGGGCCTGAACTGAAGCAAGAGTTGACACTACAGAAGTGTGGGGATTTATAGTCCACCATGGTGGTATGAAAATTACTTTAAACTGAAAACAGCTAAACAATTAGCAGCCACAGAAAGAAATACTACCTAAACTTAAGTGGAGCCTCCTGAAAATACAGTTACCATTGACCTCTTCCCAGGGAGTTTCCTGATTTAAAGAAGACTGATACTTTGCATCAGGAAGTATAAATTCAACCGCCATACACCTTCCCACTGGGAAACCTCCAGCCAGGAAGAAGACAGACTGCTCATTCCTTTATCATCAAAAAGCCCAATAAAACCTTCCATACTCTCCCAGTGAAGTCCTAAAAACTTTTCTTTTGTTAAACTGATCTTTGTAAAACTTTACTTTGGGCTATTCCATGAGTCTTCCATTACTGGGACCGCCCACATACACTGTGTGAAAATAAACCTTGTCTTCACTCCTGTTAACCTGTCTATTGTCAGTTAATTTGCAGGGCCCCAATCACTGGAACCAAATTGGAAGAGGAAAAGTTTTCCTCCCAACAGAAGTAAAGGTTGGCTCCTGAAGGCAGTTCTTGGATAGACATTATTTCTGATGTGCAGAAGAAGGAATGATTATGTCTCCTCAAAGGAGATAATAAGGAAGTGTTTGTTAACATATTTTAATACACCCTACAACCAACTCTGAACTCCAGACTTTGAATTCAAGCCTTGGAGCATCAAACTGATACAGGATAAAATCTAAGAGTATTTAAGGTTCTTAACCGAAGGGTCGCTTATAATCTTCCATGTCTGTTATTTCTTTAACTGTTACATATGTAAGAGGAAAATATTTTTTCATATTCAGTAAAGAAAGTATAATTTAATACAAAATTACTCATACTTAAAGGCTGTATTAAAAAATCTTTTGGTTCAGTTCTTTCAACACATTCTGAATAAGGTATCATAATTATTAAGAGATATAAAAGTTGCCATATTTCTTATTTGAATGCATTCCAGTAAGAAATGAGAGAGGAATTTTCAAAGATTATTTAGAAGGAATTTACTGAGTAGACTAACAAGCAATACAGAACAGCTTGCTACCATTTGACTTAGCTTACCTTCTCTATGTTACCAGATTATTTATATGTGTCGCACTAATGAATCCCCAGCTTGAGGTCTTATTTCTATTTTAAAACATCTTTGAAAGAAACAATCCCCCTTCTTCTCCTCATACCCACACTCAAAAAAAAAAAAAAAGTGTAATATGCTGCTTCCTGTTTAAGGAGATCTAAAATTGGATTCCTCCTCCAGGAACAAGGAATGATATTGTTGAAAAACCACAGACGAAAACTATTTGAACGTTTACACCATGGATGGGAAAGGAAACATTTTTGGAGGCACTACTAAAATGTGGGCGCCTTCACGAATATTTTCTAATTGAATTATTCATGACTCCTCTTTACAGGTCAGGAAGGTGAGGTTGAGAGAGGTCAAGTGTACCCAAGATTGCAAAGTGAGTGACAGCAGGAATTCAAACCTGTTTTTTCTTATGTAGATAAAACCCGATATAGTTTTGCAATCTTTATTTTTAGAAAACTTGCTAATCCAGGTAGGAAGAGGTTAGTAAAGATGGTGAAGGAAAATGTTTGAAGCAAGGTTTCTAGGTCCTTTCAAAAATCCTAACATTGTAAATAGGACCAGCATCATGGGCAAGTGATCTGTATCATCACAGCAACATTTGTTTAGAAGTCCCCATGCTTGGTTTAAGGTTCTGCTGTTGCTGTATTGAAATCTCAATTCCTTTTTAAGAAAGGCCTCCATATTTCCATTTTAAACTGGGTCTCACAAATTATGTAGCTTGTCCTTCCTGCAAGGGCCAACAAAGTGACGGTAAAGTTTATAGATAAGAGAACCTTCCTTGAGGAGACAACAGGTGGTTGGCTCTCAGTGTCAGGGCCACATGACTTTCTGGAGTAGAATAAGGCTGATGCCTTAGACAGGAGATATGTTAGGGGATAACTTTCTGGGTTTGTTGCTTTCTTTCCCCATCTGCCTGGTCATTGTTTGTCAATGTATCTTTTCAGGAAAGAAAATAGGAGCCCCAACCCAGTACCAGCCAGAGGAGAGAAACAACATCAGGGTAGCACTGGAATCTGACCAGGTGCACAGCTAATACATGAGAGGGAAGCAACCTGACCTGTTTCTCAGTGCGCCCTCAACTCTCCATCAAGTGAGCTGGGAAGAGTATGGGAAATGGGTCTTGGAACAAAGCAGGGTCCGGAGTCCAATCAGTGGGAGGTTCTCCAAGGGGTCCCCCTCCTTTGTGTATATCTGGGGTAGAGGGGCAAACCAGAAATGGTGGAGCCCTAATTCTAACAACAGAAGCACTCAGGGGCATCTCCCCGCACCTTGACCCCAATTCACCCAGAAAAGGACAAGTTAGAGGACTGGCTTTCACACCTCCCATGCCTTACCAAGTGAAGTTGCTGGTATCCAAGGGAATATTAACTCACAGGGAAAAATAACATCTGATGAGCACAAGCAACACACCGAAATACCTAAGTCAGAGGACACAGAATTAATGCACCGGACAGACCAACAATTTAATATATGAATAAAGCACACCTTAGGATATAAAGAAGGACGTTAGACAGATGAAGCAGGAAAAAAGTTATGAGGAATAATCAGTGTGAGGAATGGGGTATGAAGAGCGTAAGAGCTGAAGTGAGGAACTCAGCAGAAGGGCTAAATAGAAGAGTCAGTGACTAGAAGCCCAGGTATTATAAGGGATAAAGAAATGGGAGGCCATTAACATTATGAAGGATAGAAGTAGGACATCAATATCCACGTAATAGGACTTTCCAAAGCTATGCTGCATCTAGGAATTACCATAGTGAAGATCACAAACAGCTACTTAAGATCACAAACAGCTACTAGATGCAACCAGTGTTGTGGGAAGAAACACAATGAAATCTATGCCTTCATATCATTTATGCAAATTGAAAACATGTAACTCTGTACATATTTTAAGAATGGGAATATGTCTAAAGACACATATCGAACCCATTAGAGTAGGTGCCTGTGAGAATGGGGATGTGAGGAAGATAGAGAATGAAGGGAGAAATAATAAAATAAGCCAAGAGAGTAGCCGACCCAGAGATCTAGGATGAATTAAAGAGTTTGTGTAACTCTACACTGAGGACCAAACATTTAAAAATAAATAAATAAAGATAATGGATTGCTAGGTAGGCAAAAGGAGGCTCAGTCACTATCTAAAGTCACTAGAGAATCACAGAAAGACACTAAAAGAATGTTTCTTTCTTCTGGAAAGAGGATTTAAAAAACACATGAATCAAACATCCTTTTTTTAATACCAGGCACTGTCCTAGGTACTGGGAATACCAAGATGAGTAAGATACTATCGCCACGTTTAAGAAATGTTGCTATGGGCTTCCCTGGTGGCGCAGTGGTTGAGAATCTGCCTGCTAATGCAGGGGACACGGGTTCGAGCCCTGGTCTGGGAAGATCCCACATGCCGCGGAGCAACTAGGCCCGTGAGCCACAACTACTGAGCCTGCGCGTCTGGAGCCTGTGCTCCACAACAAGAGAGGCCGCAATAGTGAGAGGCCCGCACACCGCAATGAAGAGTGGCCCCCGCTTGCCGCAACTAGAGAAAGCCCTCGCACAGAAACGAAGACCCAGCACAGCCAAAAATAAATAGAATTGGTGTCTAAAAAAAAAAAGAAAGAAAGAAATGTTGCTATTTTCCCAATCTAGTCCTATCATTTCAGCCATCTCTGAAAAGGTGTTTTTCACACTCACATTGCTTTAAATTTAACAAGCATAACAGTTATTATCATCTAAATCCTGTCTCTTTTATGAGACTGAAACTTAAAGGGAGTTTTAAGGTCACTTAGGCCCACCTTCTGTGGTCTCAGAATTCTCTTCTATTTTCCAACCTGCAAAGTTTACTTCCCTGTAATGACCATGCACTGTTAGCATTTCTTCTCTAGGGAATGGCTGTGGATAAGTACGACCTCTGAGACAACTCCCGTTGGTCTCTCGTCTCTGGGTTGAACGTTGCTAGGACCTTTAACTCTCATCACAGACAAATTGGTCTGATCATTGTTTTCCCTTATACTACCTTATTTAGGAATGATCGCCCTTGCCTAACCAACCACTCATACTCCATCCATCTGCTCAAACCCCACCCTTCTGGAAAGCCAACCTGGATCACCCCAGAACAGAGTGTCACTCCCTCTTCTGCATTTACACTGATGGGGTCTCTTTCAACCCATGTGACTCAGGGACCCCTGCTGCCTTGAATAACCAGTTATCTTGACATTGGACTATCTAGTGTCCCAAATTGATGACAATTGTCTTAAAAAACTTTTTTATCAATAAGTTATGTTTGAGCTTTCATCTCTAAATAGATATTCAATATTTGATAATCTCTAAAGATGCTATTGAGATTAGGGGGGTTCCAAAGGCCAGCCCATAGTTGAAGGAAGATCTTATATCATACAGAATGCTTCATGGGAAGTAATAAAACATGAACTCCCAGCAAAGCAAACATACAATTTTTTTTTTTTAGAAAATAAATTTATTTGCAAGGATGCTATAGGAAAATATGTTTCTCTGCCTCAGTTTCCAAAACCAATTCGGCCCCAAAACTACTTACTGAGTACATGGGGCAATACTCAGCTTCTGTATGAGATCTGTCACTGGCTCCTGAGTGGCTCAGGACCCTGAAAGGAAGTAGTCATCTTGTCTGAAATATAATGGTGTTTATCAGGAATCTATACCCTTTTCAAACAATATTTGCTTGGGTATTCATATGGCTTAGCTTATACATATAACCAAAATGTGTAACTCTGCCATATAAATTTATCCATGTAATGAAATATGCTGCAGTTAAAAGATATTAGTTTACATAGGAAAATATTTATGATAAAGTTGTAAATGAAAAAAAGCATGACTCTAATGCTATGTTTCTAGGGTTGTGTATGGAAAGACTAAAAGGGAGTGCACAAAAATACTAATAACGGTTATCTTAATAATGATTATCTTTGGGTTGAAGAATTCACTTTTATTTTCCTTTTATTTTTCTTATAGTTATGAAATTTTCTATGATGTACTTTATATAATAAAATATGTATTATTAAAAATTTATTTCTTAAACCACTTATGCGTACAACAACATAGGGATAATGATGGAAAGAATATCTATGTTTTTCTATTTATACACATCATCAGAGCTACAAAGGTAAACTGTAAACTATGATATAAGCTAAACTGAGGTTATACATTAACAAATATTCTACTCCAAACTGTCCTCAGGGCTGTGAGAAACCATAATAAATCCACAGTTACAGTAAATATAACCCCAAAGTATGTCCAAGTTATGTGAATATACTATTTTTATTTATATGTTTTAAGGAAGCAACCATCCTATGCAATTCAGGTCATCTCTTGTGCTTAGCATTTAGGAATTTTTATAGACTTTTCACCGATAAAACTTGAGTATCACACGCACAGAATAAAATGCTATATGACTTCAATGAAAAAAAAACTAGTTTCTCAAACAGATAAACCAAATGCTGAAAAATTTTAAAGAATTTAAAAAATCATCAGCCATAACAGTCTTTTGTAACCAAATCTTTATCAGTCAGGCAAATATTCAAACCATACACTTTGAGTACCTAAGTATCCTGTAGTGTTCAAAGAGAAGCAAAAACCAGCAAATGAAAACATCATGAGCCCTATGAGGAGATTTCGGTCTAGATAAACGCAACCTGCTGCCTCCCCTTCCCCCACCCCTCCAAATCCCATCCTCCCAAACATGTAAATATTTATTTGCTTTGTATTCCTTACGTTCAACCGTTGTCTATTAGCGTTGGCCCACTGTTTTCCTGAGCTTCATGACCTAGCTGTACGTACAACTATCAACCACCCAAGATATTAACAACAGAAAGTCCTCTAAATCTTGAAACTGATTAAAGTATTCACTGTTCCCACTCAATCTACTAAAACCGGACTTTCATTTTTCTGCAGATAAAAATGGAGCACCTGTAAAGAACTTTGGAAAATATGTATAGACCCCACATGTACAAATGAGTCAATTTCCAAATAACAAGACACAAGGGCGAGAGGAGCACTGCTATGCGGCTGCTCTGCCTCTCCTGCTCTCAGCACTTTACGGTTCCATTGTGCACATCCACACACCTACAAGTTGCTGCCTGGCTGGTAGTTATTACTTTCTGCAAAACTAAGGAATGTGAAGCAAGTTAAGGAACTAGGGAAATATCAATGGGAACAGCAAGCAAACTATACAAAGAGAGTTTTTTAGTACTCCACTAAATTACCTACAGAAGTATATTCAAGAGAAGTCCATGCGGGCTTCCCTGGTGGCGTAGTGGTTGAGAATCTGCCTGCCAATGCAGGGGACACGGGTTCGAGCCCTGGTCTGGGAAGATCCCACATGCCGCGGAGCAACTAGGCCCGTGAGCCACAACTACTGAGCCTGCGCGTCTGGAGCCTGTGCTCCGCAACAAGAGAGGCCACAATAGTGAGAGGCCCGCGCACCGCGATGAAGAGTGGCCCCCACTTGCCGCAACTAGAGGAAGCCCTCGCACAGAAACGAAGACCCAACACAACCAAAAAAGGAAAAAAAAAAAAGAGAAGTCCATGCAGTTTTCAATTATTTTTTTAATGTGTCTCTTACCTTTGCTTTTATTATCAGTTCCTCGTGCTTACGAATTAGCTCCTCATTGTCTGAAAGTGATGAACCTAGACTTTGTTCCTGTAAATTTCTTATGGTTTTCTGAAACCAACAAGTAACCTAGGTAAGAAGCAATAAAGACAGGTCAAATTTCAAATGATTAGAATAAATGAGTAAAAATCCAGAAATCCTTCCCTAAGCTTTCAAAACTTAAGCTACTTCAATTTCTTTTTATATAAACTCATGTGTTAAGTTAATATAATCAGGTTTTTTTTCTTCATTTCAATCTCTACATGGTTAAGAGAAAAAACAAAATAATACCCCAAAATCATGAGAACAATATATCATTTCACTGGATTACACAGCATGAAGAAAATAATTCAAAATCTCCTAGCGAAGAAGAACCAAAATAGATTCCCACACAGTCTATAAACCATGCATTCTTTTAGAATATAAGATTATGAATCTGAGTGTAGTTACATAGACTCACATGAAGATATTAAATAGCATATGTAGAATTATGTTTCTACTATTAAAAGACAATGCAAAAATACTTATTTTGTAGCAATTGCTGAAAATCTGTATTCAGAAAAGGAAATGGAGAAGTTATTAAAATTCCATTGACATTATAAATGTCTAAGGGCATAACTCACATTCATTTAGACTTGATTTACAATACGTGCCTTACACAGTGTTAAAACAACAAATAACAAAAGACTTGAAAGAAGCTGTGCTTTTAAAAATGATGATGTAAGTTGACGTGAGACTGATAACGTGTGGCCCCTGGATGCAGATTCCTTATCCCAATTAAAGGAAAGAGAGTTGGATTTTTACTCTCAAATCTTATACAGCATTATTCTCATGATCACATCATAGCTACCGATTCGTAAGAACCCCACTACATGCTAAACAGTTTGCTAGTTGGTTTTCGGGCATCATCTCTTTTTCTCTCAACAACTCTATAACAAGTATGATATCGACACTGTAGAGATGAGGAGAGGTTAAGCAGCTTATCCAGGGCCATACAGTAAGTGGAGTGGCAGAGCCGGGATCTTCCCCCACACCTACATTACTCCAAAGTCCATGCTGTTTCCACTGTGCCCTGCTACCATCCTTGGGCAACTTAAAGTCTGTGGTCATCAGGGGAAATTACTTCACATCTGAAAAATGAATCCCGGCAGCCCACTCAAAGTGGTGGCTCTGCCCAGGATATACACTAGGTCTTTCTCCAGCCTAGCTTGTCTTGTCTGCCACAGCCTCAGGATTTCTCTGAACGCTTATGACATAGAGAGACATGTGAAGCAGGTGGCCAAAGGGAAAGCTATGTTAGTCCTGAAGCTCCACACAGCAAACACACATCACAGAGCTTCCCTGGAGGTGCAGTGGTTAAGAACCCGCCTGCCAATGCAGGGGACACGGGTTCGAGCCCTAGTCTGGGAATATCCCACATGCCGTGGAGCGACTAAGCCTGTGCACAACTACTGAGCCCACGTGCTGCAACTACTGAAGCCTGCGCGACTAGAGCCTGTGCTCCGTAACAAGAGAAGCCACCGCGATGAGAAGCCCGTGCACCACAAAGAAGAGTAGCCCCCGCTTGCCACAACTAGAGGAAGCCCGCGCGCAGCAACTAAGACCCAACGCAGCCAAAAACAAATAAAATAAGATAAATAAATTTATTTTAAAAAAGACGGCAAACTTAATGGATAAATGTTAAAAAAATAAACAAACATACACCACAAACACACACACACACACACACACACACACACACACAACACAAACTACATAGAAGTCAAGTTAGGGGTTACGGAGAAGAATACACTCCTTTATCATTACAGGGCTGATATCACAAAGCTGATTATGAGATCAAATGTCTATACCAACACTTAGCATTTTCCAGCATGGAATAGGCAGTAAAATAGGCTGCAACAGGGTTTCTCCAGCTTTCTGCTAATTGGAAATCTTTGTTGACCAGCATTTTAGGCTACTGTCAGTGCAAAGAAAAGAATAACAGTGACCCTGTAGCAGTTTTCATGTGAAGTACGCCTCATTCTCTTCAGAACATTTGGTGATCTGTGCACAATACACATATTAGCCGGTCCCCATATCTCAAGTACGGTGTTTATGTATTTACAATTATTTGAGGATGGTTTGTCTTTCTGGTATCCCAATTAGAACTAAATGATATGTATTATGTGCATATCAGAACCCCCAGAGAGTATTTTATCAAGAGCTACAAAATTTGTACATTATTAAATTTTTATTAAAATTTCTCACAAAAGATGCAGTAGGCCCATATAAAAACACAACTAGAGGAATGATTTAAGGGTTTCATCAAAGAAAAATGGATCCTGAATATAACTAAGTTTCAGAGATCCTTCATTTTATTAAGTACTGGGAGTGAGCTTTATTTATTTTTAGCTAGAGTGGTAGGAACTCAAAAATCTCAAGAATGCTTTAATAGGGAAAGTTAATATAGAATCTGAGTGAAGAAAACATGGATACAAACAGGTGTTCACTAATCTCTAAAAACAGGTGAGAAGTCTGAACCCTCAGATAATCTTATTAAATTCTGTGAGTCAAAGACTTGTCATCTAACATATGCCAGCAGTGATGAAAGCTGGGAAGGAGCAAGATGTTTTGATTTTTTAAAGGTATTTACTGACCTCATCCCCTAGATTTGTCAAATACTATTTCAGCTCCCCCCAAAAGGATACTATTCCCTTGGGCATGGCAATACTAAATATTACGTATAAGAGAATGTAAGATCTATGGTGGTATTCCACATATCCTGATCACATACCTGCCTGATAAAGCATACTGACTCTCTAGATCTACACATTTTTACTACCAAGTGCACCCTGGGAAGAAACATAAAAACAGGTTGGCATAACACTCAGAAGAAAATGGTTCATCGTCGGGGTGTTACATCTCATCATGAGGCAGTCACATACATGAGCAGCCTCTTAGATCAGATTTACTTTGTGTGCTGGGAGATGCATGCAGAATAGACTCTCAGAGTCCATCTGATGTAAAAGCAAGACACCCTAAATAACCGACAGCATGTCAGCCATAATGTAAATCAGTCATTGCATCCCATGAGTAGCTACTGCAGACAGCTGCACAGATATTCCAAGAGCACTTTTTATGAGCGTTTAAATTATATCAGCTGCTGTTCAAAAGCCTCAGTGATAAGTACAGTAAATGATGCATCAGGACATTCTATTCTATAGAACATGGTCCCTGCAAAAGGATAAAAACATGAGCCAAGGGTTGGGGGCATGTGGAAAGAAAGGAAGAACAAAAAGCATTCAGAGTATGCACTGGAAATTAGTTCTGGGCAATGATGGATTAAAAGGGAAAATGAGCATATTTTTACTTTCTCTTCCCAGTTCCTACCTTTCAGATTGATCTAAGTGATATGTTTGTGGCCATCCCACCTGTCTGATATGACATTCTAAGTACTCAGTACTCAGAGGAGGTAGAACTAAGGTAGAGAAGGAGTGGGGTAGATCTTTTTTTGCAGACGGGAGTGGGGATTGGAGGGGAAACACTTACTAGAGATTGAAGGGAGCCAGAGAGAAAGGGAAGGGAAATCAACAAAGACGCAAAGAAGGAGCAATCAGGGATGTTCACTGAAAACCAAGAGCTGCCTTGGAAGTTAAAGAGAGATGCCAGGAAGACTCAGTCAAATGGTGTAGATCTGCTTTGTCCTATACTGTAGCTACTAACCACATATGGCTACTGAGTACTTGGAATGTGACAAATCCAAATTGAGATGTGTTCTAAGTATAAAATAGCTGATTTCATACACTTAGTATAAAAAATAATGAAAATATTTTGTTGATTGTTAATATTGATTAAATGTTGAAATACTATTTTAGATATGTTGGATTAAACAAAATATATTATTGCTTTTCTTTTTTTTTATGTGACTTTTCTCTTTAAATTTTTTTTCACTTTTGTAATGTGGCTACTAGAAATTTAAAATCACATTTATGGCTTGTATTATATATTTTATTGGATGGTTCTGTAATTCAAGGATATTCAGAATATCCTTATTTGTTAAATGTAGATCTAAGGACTGAGTATTAATTAAGGGTAATTTAAAATAGCAGAGTCAAGAGAACGGTGGGATGAGATTATGGTTGGTAAACATGAATAGACCACTGACTGGTGGTGAGGAAGTAGAACTAATGACTCTTTCAAAGAAGTTTATTGGATAAGGAAAGGGGGGATCGGTTGACAGCTTCGAGGAAAGCAGAGGTAACAGAGGGGTTCTTTCCAACTTTTTCATTTGATTAGATGAGACGTAAGCATTTTTTGTAGGTGCGGGGTACTGAAGATGCATTAAGGAAAGTTGAGGCAGGAATGTATTGATACCAGAAAGAGTGGGAAGGTTGGAAGAGAGCACTACTGATCTTATCAGCTTTGGGCAAGAAAAGGCTAGTTTTTGCTTGTTGAATGATCCAGTCTCACCTGGACCCCTGCTGGGAGATAAGAATGAGGAAAGTAAGAGAAGTGAATAGGACCTTCCCAGAGCGGTGTCAGGTACTATAGGCAGGTCTCAGGTTACCTCACTCAATCCTTATACCTCCTATGATGGAGGCAGTTGCTTTTTCAACAGATAAGGAAACTGAGCCCCTGTCAGGGTAAGTAATTCATCTAAGGTCACACAACCAACAAGAGGAAAGTCCTACAGGTTGAGGCAGAAATGCCATAGTCAGAATTCATGCTTCCTTGTCTAGTGTTTTTTCTTCTCATCATACCCATTCCTCTTCCAGGGAAGAGGAATGTTTCTTATTAGGCTATGTTCATGAATGTTCTTAAGATAAAACTAAAATGCAACACTATAGTTACAGAATCTAATTCTAACATGGAAGTAAGCCCTGTGAATAATCACGGGGGCTCAGTGGACATACTGCGTTAGAGAGGAGAACAGACGTGTGGGCCAGGTCTGCCAGAAGGAGTGCCTTAGAGGAAGAGGCCGGCTGCGGGCAGAGGAGACAGCAAGGACAAACTGAGAATTCCGGTTCCCAAACAGCACGTGCCAAAGACAGGACTAAAACACGGGGAACATGAGCAATAGAAAAATGCTTTCTGACAATCAAGGATAAACAACTCAGGTGGCAAGAAGGTGAATTTTTGCTGCAGCCCAAAGCTAGGCATCATACTGCCATAAACCATCACGGTCTCTTTTTCTGCAATTTGTTCTACAATCCAAGATCAGATCTTATTTTTTGATCTTTGTTTAAAACTATGCTGGGGGAGGTGAACTAGCAATAGGTAATTCAAATATCTTAACAGAAATGCTTAAGGGAAGATGAAAATCTCTCCAAATCACTTTCATTTTCTTTTCCATGTGCAGAACAGTTTTTGACGAATAAACAGTTACTATTAGAGACAAAAAAACTGATAAAGGAGGAAAAAGACATCAGTTATGTATCTTCTTTAACTTAAGATGTTTTGATAGTCTCTCTTCCAATTATCAAAGATGCACACATATACAAAGGTCTTTTCAATTATAGTTGATGGCCTCAGGTCACAGTTCTAATGTCTACTTTGATTTTGAAGGCATGTTAGTATTATAACAACCATTTTAGCTCCCGTAAGGTTTTGTTCTTTTTCTTTTTTACAGTAGGGAAACCACTTGTCATTATTTTGTATTAGGAAATCTGGTCAAATGTGCTCTGTATTTAACTAGGCAATAACCAGACTTCAAATATCCATTAGCTCCATTAGGTGATAATGCATATTAGGAGAAGAGGCATGGAAACGTGTCTCTGATGATTGTACTTGAGGGCTTGGGAGCAGAGAAAGAAAAAGAATTCCTGCCAAAAACGTGGCTTGGGATGTATTCTGGGACTGATCTAATTATTGGCTTGTTATTATTTGGACTTCATCTCAGAGACTCTAGGAGGACAAAGCTCACAATCTTCTTCTGTGGAACTTGAAAGCCCTCCATGATTTACTGAAGTCAACTGGAAGGTATTAGTATCTCCTCAACAAATGATCAGATCCCAGTATTCTCTATTGATGCGCAGTAGGAAAGCTAAAATATGTTGTTTGTCTTGAGGCAAAATTTTTGTTACTTTAACAGCTTCACAGATAATCTATCTCCCTGTCTGGAACCATAATTTTATGTATTTAATTATTCTACTTGTGCTAACATATTTGTCTTCCGATTATTTTGACTTGTCTTAACATATCATTTCTCTTCTCACATCTATAATTCAAGAAAAATGGCACTAAGGACTTCTTCCCTTACCAAGATTGCCCTCAACTTTTGTTTGTGTTTAGGCAGTTTCTTAACCTCCAACTACTTAAACAGTCGAAACTATTTAGTCCAATGAATAAAATCAATACAGTAGTAGTCTCTGGACCTAAATTCTATTTCTAGCATTAACTCTGAGTCATTGGTAAGAATCCTACCAGCAGTGGAAGGAAGTCTTTTTTTCAAGAAAGGAAACAGAGACTCAACCGAGTGTCCTGGTGATGTGCATCTCTGCCTAAGATATCTAAGGCATGGTTTTCCCAGTATAACTTAGGGTTCCACCCTAAATGATCTGGAGCCATTCACTCTGTGTGTGGGTGTGTGGGTGTGTGTGTGTGTGTGTGTGTGCGTGTGTGATCGAGAGAAGGAGAGAGGGAGAGAGAGGAACATACAGGGCTACTTGGGAGTGAGACCAAAGTCACATTTTCATATTATCATCCCAGATCCTAGGTCATGCAGCCTAAGGGAGTTCATACTGAAGCTTTGGCCTAAACACCTAGTTGTCAGAAAAAACGAGAGCCAGAAACTATCATATTGACAGGATAAATAACTGTTACATTTTAAAGGATGTTTTAATCCTTTTAAAGTGTGCCATTTAGTTTGTTTGCTTATGAGTTGCCCTATAAAAAGCATTAAAATTAATTGGGCCTCTTTGCTTGTCTTTGGGAACCATGAAAATGAGGGTAGAGGAGAGAATGAGTCCCACTCCCTGCCCAGTATGGGGTGGCAGTGGTGTTGAGAAAAGGAAAGCCAACAATCTCCAGCACCAGAGGCAGGGAAGAAAAAGAGCTCAGGATGGTGGAAAGATACACAGGCAGCCCTGGGGCTTAGCAGACAGCTCAAGTAGCAGCTGCTAACTTTGTCACACAATGGAAGGTGCATACAATGGGAGCAGTGAAGAGCCTTTTCCAGGGAGCACACACATCAAACAGCTTTGTCATCAGTCTTATCACTGCTGAGAAGGTAATTTAGTCACAGTGTGTGTCCCCCAACCCTCTTACCAACTTAAGTAACTGTGCCCAATTAAAATGTTGTGAAGCCATCAGTCCAATTGAATGGTATACTGAAGTGAAAAACTAAGCTTAATGAAAATGTAATCAATTACAATAGGTATAAATGAGCTAAAGAAATAGCTAAAGGGTGGAGAAAGGGGGAGGAAAATTGATTTTTAACTTAATCTTACAAATAAAGTTGACCTTTTGAATAAAGTAGGCTGGATACCAAGCCATGAAATGGCATTCATTCCCCCTCCACATAATTTTAGAAAGCTAAGATTATCTAGTGATTTAGAGAATTGGTATGGGATCTGGCTAATATGTAGGATTTTAATGTGCTGGTGATTATCCAGTAAAGCTCAGAAACTAACCATCGAAAGATGTAGAGATATGGTGAACATTTATTGAGCACTTACCATATGCCAAGCCATGCTCTAAGAATATTTACATATATAATCTTGTTTATTTTTATAACAAATTTATAAATAGATACTATTATTATTCCCATTTTACAGAAAAGGAAACTGAGGCACAGAGGCTGAGTAACTTGCCCAAAGTCATAAAGCAAGTAAATATAAAAGTTGGGATTGATATCCACACCATCTGTACCAGAGTCTTCTGTTACTACCTTTGACATGCAGTGTCATTGAAAGTAATGGTAGTAGCATGCATTCTAATTAGGAGGGAGTTCTATTGCTTTCAAAATCACATGTTTCTCCTACAAACACTTTAAGATACTTTGTATTTACCCTGGCATAACTTAGAGTGAATTCTAGAGACAGACTATGTGCTAAAATGAAATTCTGTGATAAATTTTAATCTATGAGTGGTTGGAAAGTCATGTATATCTGTTACTGGATTGAACTATCAGATACCAGTATCCAATAATAAGATAATTCAACCCTTATTTAAGTCTTATGCCACCCAATGTTAAAAAGCTATATTCACGGGAAGGGGGGGGGGAAGATAAATTAGGGGTTTGGGATTAACATATACACAATACTATATATAAAACAGGTAAACAAGGACCTACTGTATAGCACAGGGAACTATACTCAATATCTTGTAATAACCTATAATGGAAAAGACGCTGAAAAAGAATATATATATATATATATATATATATACATAGAGAGAGAGAGAGAGAGAGAGAGATGGATATACACACATATATATAAGTGAATACCTTTGCTGTACACTTGAAACGAACAGAACATTGTAAATTAACTATACTTCAATTAGAAAATTAAAGCTAAATTCAAAGAAAGATAAAAAAAAACCTTGCTATGTTGTAGCCACTAAGCTAGGCACTTTTGTTACCTCATATTAATTTAAGCTGGTCAACCATTCAAGCTCTAAATCCTAGTCAGAAGGTAGCATCATACAAAGGAGAATATACATGCATGTGCACACATTTGTGAGCACACACACACACAGACACACAGAGTTTTACAGTTGCCCAGCAGGTACAAGACTGGTGCCCTGAGGCTGATATCACTGATATCATTTAAATTGCCTATTAACAAAGAATATGATTACATATGGTTACATGATTATGATATACATGGTACTCAAATTATAAAAACTTCCAAATGTGAATTCTATTACCCGTTTTTCCTCCCACAAAGATGGGTATCTTGTAAGCATATGTGATCTGGGTAGTAAAAATATGATCTGCCCTTATGTCTTATTTAATTCTCCTAGATGTCCTTGATACTGCCTTGTACAAAGAGACCACGAATAACCTAGTTTTAATTTATTTGTTTGTCTCACTTATTCCTGACTGGAGCAATTGAGAAAAATTACATTCATAAATCTTCTTGCCAAGATAATTAATTATGAACAAAATACTCCAAGCTGCTTCTGATTTTCATTAATGAAGCAGATTATCTGCAAAATATGACGAGGCTGGAGTTGGGAAAAAAGGTCAGCTGCTCATCTTTAAATGTAAAACAAGTGCATTTTTTTACATCTGAAAACAATGATAAAGAGAGGACATGCTATGATTATGTTTTTCAGGCTATCACATCCCAATTAAGATAGAAAAGTATGTGGTCTTCATTTGCTTTTTTTTCTGCAACTGATATAAATCTTAAGTCGCCATCATTCTGGTCACCTAATTTCTTTTCCAAAGGAGAATTAGCTAAACTATTATAGTTCAAAAGCATTAGGCTATAAGCATTTAGAAACAGAGAAGCACTAAATGCATCTTTTAAATGGCTCTTATGAGAGAAGATGCATTAGATATTCAGACATCCACATTATTATTCATTAGTAATCTTTGCTCTAATTCTCCGTTTAATTTTCCTTCTTTTAACATGGTTAAAATGATTGAAAAACCTGATATTTGATTAATGGAAGGTTTGACAGCTTCTATGTTCCCTTAAAAAACAGTACAGAACTGACAAAAATATCTTTACCCTCCAATGAAGCATGTGCCTCTGTGGTCCCACAATGTTCTAGGCTTATCAGGTAGATCTTCCGGGAACATGATAATCATAGAACTCAAGTTACTAACAGAGTTACACTCAATTTGGTGTCCCTGCTGCTATTCTTCCCCATTATATCATCAACAAAACTTTAAAATAGAACATTCAGGAAAAACTTGAAAACTTAGGTACGTTAATTATGCTTGTACCTATCTGGATTTAAAAATATTTCCTTGCTCACATAATTACCAACATGGTAAACATTAATTATTGTTTCTAATATTGAGAAACTGAAGAGACTCTACTTCTTCATCAGTAAGATATTATTTAAATTGTGCTATATTCAAATAGTGACATACTACATGAAAATTATCTATGGTACTTTTGACATAAGACTATGTCTATGACGTGTTCAATTTGATATTAGGTAATAAGACAGTATGCATAGGTTAATTCCATTAGTTTTTGTTTGCTTGCTTTGTTTTTTCTTTAATAAATGTGTGTGTGCCTGTGACTATGCTCATGCTCGGATAAAGGTCTAAAAGGTGGCAGCATGTCAAAGGCTAATCGCAATTATCTGTATGGATAGTAATCTCATCTACAGTTTTAACTCATTAATAAGTGAACATTATTAAGTCACAAGCAGAAAATAATACAACTATATTCTTGTTTTAAATCATTAATTGAGTGCCCATTGAACAGTATGGCTAAGATTATAAAAGTGACTTTTATTTGATCACACCTTGTGAATGCAAAATAAATAATGAAATTAGCCTTTAATGTAAGTCTTTATGTGAGCAAAGAAGGGTAGGACTGGGGGAGTATGTAATGGGTTGGGCCTTCACTGTTCTTTTCAGACATAATGATAAAAAATGTTAATACTAATATAGCAGTTTCCATGTGCCAGGTACAGTTCTAAGCACTTGACATATAATAATAGCTCATTTGATGATTCTAATAACACTATGGTGTAGGTACTATTACATCACATTTTACAGAAAACAACCTCAGGGAGGTTAAATAATTGCTCAGTTACTCAGCTGGCAAATGGTGCAGTCAGGATTTGAACGCAGCAAACAATCTGGCCCCAGGATATGTGCTCTTACAAGCACACAGAAACAACAGTGACAGTGATTATTTACTCGAGCTGCTGTCACTGGTATTAGCAAAAGAAAGTGTAACATGGGGCGTTTTAAAATTAAGAGCCTTAAATTTTATATTTAAGGAAATGACTTATTTATTGACCAATTTTTAACATTTATTTATTTATTTGGTCTCATGATCTTTTAAAAATTTTTATTGAAATATATTTGATTTATAATGTTGTGTTAGTTTCAGATGTATAGCAAAGTGATTCAGTTATACATATATATATATTCTTTTTTAGATTCTTTTCCATTACAGGTTATTATAAGATATTGAGTATAGTTCCCTGTTCTATACAGTAGGTCCTTGTTTATCTATTTTATTAGTAGTGTGTATATTTTAATACCAAACTCCTAATTTATCCCTCCTCCCCCACCTTTCCCTTTTGGTAACCATTAAGTTTGTTTTCTGTCTGTGAGTCTATTTCTGTTTTGTAAATAAGTTCATTCGTATCATTTTTTTAGATTCCACATATAAGTGATACCATATGATATGTGTCTTTCTCTGTCTGACTTACTTCACTTAGCATGATAATCTCTAGGTCCATCCACGTTGCTGCAAATGGCATTATTTCATTCTTTTTAAGGCTGAGTAATATTCCATTATGTATATGTACCACATCTTCTTTATCCATTCATCTGTTGATGGACATTTAGATTGCTTCCATGTCTTGGCTACTGTAAATCGTGCTGCAATGAACACTGGGGTGCATGTATCTTTCTGAATCATAGTTTTCTCCTGATCAGGCCCAAGAATGGGATTGCTGGATCATATGGTATCTCTGTTTTTAGTTTTTTAAGGAACCTCTATACTGTTCTCCATAGTGGCTGCACCAATTTACATTCTTAGCAACAGTGTAGGAGGGTTCCTTTTCTCCACACCCTCTCCAGTATTTATTATTTATAGACTTTTTGATGATGGCCATTCTGACCGGTATGAGGTGATACCTCATTTGTAGTCTTGATTTGCATTTCTCTAATAATTAACGATGCTGAGCATCTTTTCATGTGCCTGTTGGCCATTTGTATGTCTTCTTTGGAGAAATGTCTATTTAGATCTTCTGCCCATTTTTTGATGGAGTTGTTTGTTTTTTTGATATCGAGCAGTATGAGCTGTTTGTATATTTCTGAAATTGACCAATTTTATTTAAAATAGTATTTATCCTTAAGATTATTACTAAATTGATTTTGGTTCTAGACTATTAGGAGTAGAGTCTAAGTGAAAGCCTGGTTCTTTTAACCACAACTGTGCATCTTAAAGCCTTACTATACCTATGGCAGCCTCCAAAAACTAAACAGTATTAAGAAACTTAGACACGTATAACAACAGTAATGCTAAACCCAGGGGAAAGAATAGGAACCGAATGAGAAAGAATTCGTAAGTTGTAAGGTTTAACCAAGCAGAGGGAGGACAAGGAAACTAATATTTATTAAGCATCTTTTAAAATGGTAGGCATTGTACAACATGTTTTACACATGTTATTCCATTTAATCCTTAGAACAACTCTGTGAATTGTTATTATTTCCAATTTAAAGATGAGACTTATTAAAATAACAATGAGGTACCACTATGCACCTATCAGAGTGGCCAAAGTCCAAGACACTGATAACACCAAGTGCTGACAAGGATGTGGAGCAACAGAAACTCTCTTTCAAAAGTGGTACAGCCACTTTGGAAGGCCGTTTGGCTGTTTCTTATAAATATACTCTTAGCATATATCATCCAGCAATTGTGTTCCTTGGTATTTACCCAAATGAATTAAAAATTTATGTCCACACAAAAACTTGCACATGGATGCTTATAACAGCTTTATTCATAATTGCCAAAACTTGGAAGCAACCAAGACGTCCTTCAGTAGGTGACTGGATAAATAAACTGTGGTCCATCCAGACAATGGAATATTATTCAGCACTAAAAAGAAACGGTTATCAAGCCATGAAAAAACATGGAGGAATCTTAAATGCATATTAATAAGCAAAAGAAGACCATCTGAAAAGGTTACATACTGTACAATTTCAGTTATATGACATTCTGGAAAAGGCAAAACTATGGAAACAGTAAAAAGATCAGTTGTTGCCAAGAATTAGGCAGGGAGGGATGAAAAGTAGGAGAACAGAGGATACGTAGGGCAGTAGAATTATTCTGTATACTGCAATGGTAGATACATGTCATTACACATTTTTTCAAACCTATAGAATGTACTGCACCAAGAGTGAACCCTAGTGTAAACTATGGATTTGGGGTGATAATGATGTGTCAATGCAGGTTCATCAATTGTAACAAATGTCCCACTCTGATGGGGGATGCTGATAATGGGGGAGGCTGTGCACGTGTGGGAACAGAGAGTACCATGTACTTTCCACTCAATTTCCCTGTGAATCTAAAACTGCTCTAAAAAATAAATTCTATTTAAAAAAGCACTCCCTCAAAAAAAGAGCACACACTTCCACCAAAACATGAGACCCCATAAGTTAGAAAACTCACCAAGTCAAAAACCTTCTGTAATACCTTACTTTAGTTATTATCAAATCATCTTTCTGATTCTAGGGTTGGCAAGGTATCTAGATCTCCCTCAAGCATATGACTGGATTAGATAGTTCATTTTGAATCTTCATGTGATTTTTTTTTTTTTTTTTACTGCAGAGGATAAGTGGATGAGTATTGCCACAGTCTTGAAGCAGAATGGCAAAATTACTACCTTAAAACTAAATAAATAAAACTTACTGTAGCTGCTTTTTCAATCTTGGGAAATTGTCCTGTGTTTGGGAAGCCTCTTTGCAGCTAGAATGTCTCTGGATAAGAGAGATCGTGGTTTAAAAGGGATAAACTACTCTGTATGATGAAGTAAGAGGAGTTTTTAGTGTATTCTTGGAAGCACTAGAGGCAGGGGTTGGGGATTATGAATTCAATAGAAAGAAATAAGAGGAAGGTTCTTTTTAAGGAGACAGCAGCTCTGGGAACATGGTGTCAGGTCAGGATTAGGGGAGAGAGAAAAGGATGAAGAGAGAGAAAGAAAGAGAGGGAGAGAGTGCCAAATGATACGGAGGACAAGACACTTGGAAATAGTTGTCTGATAAACAACTTTAAGTTTATTCTTGTCCTGAGCATTAGTTCTCCTTTGTTATGCCAGAATCATCAGTTAAAGACTATTGCATTGGATAATAGCATTCTGGGTAATGAGCATATGAAGGTGCGGTGGGGGAAGAACTAAATTGGGGAGGCGCTATGGCTTGGCAGGCAAAGCACAGAAGAAGCAAGACAGTGAATAGTAGCAGTCAAGACAAAAGGGCTGAAGGTGGAGGTGGGTTGGAAAGTATATAGTGACTTAAAGGAGGAGATGACAAAATGCAAGCCGACTGTATGTCTGGAGGTGTCTGCATTTGGGTGTCTGCTCTATGTCACCTCCTCAGAGAGGCCTTCTGTGATTCCTTCTCTGATTAAAAGTAGACCAACACAAGTCAAAATTCACTGCCCTAGTTGATCTTCTTTATGGCACTTGTCATTGTTCATTTGTTTATCATAGGCCTTTCTCATCACACTAGAACAGTGGTTCACATCTGGGGGTAATTTTGGCCCCCAGGGGACAGTCAGCAATGTCTGGAGACCTTTTTTGGTTGTCACAACTAGAGTATGTTCTACTGGCATCTGGTGGGTAGAGGTCCTGAATGTTGCTCAACACCCTAGAGCGCCCAGGACAGCCTCCCCAAAGGAATTACCTAGCACTGGCTATCAATAGAGCTGAGGATGAGAAAATGCACTAGAAGGAAAATTCCTGGAGGAAAAGGACTTTATCTTGTGTGTTATGTATCCCTAGTACTTATAATAGGATCTGGGTACATAGTAGGTACTCAATAAGTATAAGTTGAAAGGTTAATCATTTAAATCCTCATTTTTCCAGCTTGAAAGAAGCAGTTTCTCCTGGACTCATATTTGCTACCAGCTGTATGTCTATCTCTCCAGTTCATATCAGAGCAATAGTATAAAATATATGAAGAGACCCCTTTCCTATGCATCCAGACCAGGAGATGTCCTTCCACATCATTTCTCTCTGAAAATTCCCTCCAGTTAATCTGTATAGATTAAAGCATGAGCTTGGGGCAGTTATATATATAGCCATAAATATCCTACCTATTTGAGTTGGGGGTTTGCAAAGAGAGTTCTATCCACTCTTCCTCTCAAGTGATCGGGACACAAGGAACGCACAGCGAACACATTGACAACTGACCAGAGCTGGGCCGGCAGTCTGAGTAATGAGCTCTAACAAGCCTGCAAACTCCTCAACCTCCCACCCCAAAGCCCTCTAACCACTGAGCATCCAGACATAGGCCAAGGTCATATTTCTTCATTGGTGCCAGGCTACTCTTCTAAGAACATTATCTCTATTTCGGGCTGACAGACTTTTCACTGGCATTAGCAGCATCATGCCTCCCCAACATTCAAGAAAATAGCAATGAACTTTTCAGAATTTCAAAGAAATGTAACTAAAGGTAGTGACCTGGACAGAAGCACGAAAGAGAATCCAACAATAGAACCTAGTCATTTTCAAAACTGCTAGCGGGTATTCTCCCATTTAAAAAATAAGTATTAATAATGAGAAGAAATAAAATCTTTGTTTTTATATTACTTGCTTGGGAAAACAACTTGGTAGTCTGAATCAAAGACCAAAAGATTTGACCATGATGACTGAAAAGTTGCCCCAGGAAATGGCTCATCCACATAACAAGCAAACTTCATTAGACAAGGTCAGGACACCATCAGTGCCCCTTTGGGTTACCTGACTTTCTTGTTGGTCCCACTGACATATCTGCAGAACCTGACTCAATTCCTGCTGCTGTTGCTTCAGGTACTTGTCTAATTGCCGTCTCCTGTCTTGGAGAAGTTCAAGAAGACTGTCAATCTTCAGGCAGCTGTTTTGAGCTCCCTGAATCATCTCGGGATTCACATTAGGTCCATCACACTTGATTTTTTCTATGAAGTCAGTGAGTTGTTGACTTTTGTTTAAAAGGGCTAGAGATCGTTCTAAGAGTTCTAGAAGAAAATTAGAAAAAAGAATAGTGATATGAGCAAGTTTTTATATAGTAATATTTGGACTCATCATATAATTTAAAATATATGTAACCTTCTATTAAAAATAAGGATTTCAAATGTGTAAACATAAAATGCCTCCAATACAACTGGTCAAATACCTTGGCCTAACAACTGCTACGGCGTTAACTGCCAAATGGTAGGATGCTGAAGTTCAGTGATGGCATAAATCAGTACAGGGGAGTGGAAAGACTGTGAGATTTGGGCACTGGTTCAGTTGGTTTTTAGTGGTGATATGTTGGTTAAGGTGCCTACTCTCCTTGTAGCGCTCTACATCCTGAGGTGACTGGACTAAATCTGAGGTTTAAAGGCTAATGCCTGCAGTAACCAAACAAAAGCTCAGTGAATATGCGGGCCAGGTACCCAGACGCCAGGGACTATGGCAAAGTGGAAAATACATGCCCAGTCTCACAGGATCTGCTGTCACCCAGTGCTGACCAACTGTGGACATGAGGGAATACAGGGTCAGTGTTGATGGGGCTTCCAATTTCTAAAGAATTATAAACACGGATTTTTATGCGAAAGCTTCTGATTTTTAAATGTTTTGTAATTGGTATTTTTTAAATTAAAAAATACTGAAGGATCAACAAAACATGGCTCTCTGGCAAATGGGCCACCGGTTTGCTCTCTCTGGAGTAGACAGCATTATTGGTGTGGGCAACATCTGGTAGAAACGGGAGCTTAAGCCTGAAAACTGAAGGACTATCAAGGGAGAGAGTATAGACGGGGGAGTTGAAAGTAGCACTTTGAGGATCACCAACCTCACTTGGGGATCCATTGGAAGAGCCCTTGGGAAACTATCCATTCCCCATAAGCCAGAAAACGTCATCTGTTTCCTGGATTTGTGCAGTCACCTCTTAATTGCATCTCCTCTCCAATCCATTTCATCCATTCTCCATATATTAGAAAGATCATTTCTAAACACTCTCTCTCTCACACACACACCCCAATGGCTTCCCAGTGTTTTAGAATTAAGGACAGACCCCTTAACATGATTTCAGTTCTGGCATGGTCTGGTCCCTATTTTCCCTTTCAGATTGTCTCAATCTCTTTACCTCCATCCATATCTTCTTTAACTACCTCACACATGGTATACTCCTTGTTGCCCCAGAACTTTTTACTACGTTCTCTGCCAGGGATACCATTCTCCTCAACACATTCCTTCTCCACCTTTATTCTACTCATACTTCAGGTCTTAGTCAATTGTCAATTCCTCAAAGGACAAAGCAGACTGGACCAAATCCTCTTATTAAGTGTTCTCATAGCACGATGTTCCTCTCATTCACAGCTGTTATCACAGCTATAGTTCTACATTTATGCATTGGGTTAGCTGATTAAAATCTGTCTTTGCCACTAGGCTCCAATGCAAATATGAGGACAAGGACGGTGACAGTATCCTCAGCGCTAGCACAGTGACTGGCACAGGGGAGATAGTCGATAATTTTGTATATGCTAGAATGAAATCAAATGTATTAAAAGAGGGGGAAGAATTAGAGCTATAAGTGCGAGAGATCAGCAGTCTGCCAGAGATGTAAAAAAAGAGATGTTGGGAAGACTTGGGGTTTTGTGACAGGTAAGTGATAGAAACAGAAGCCAAGTTACCAGGTTGAGAAGTGGGAAGGCAGTGATGAAGTGCAATCAACAGGAAAGGACAATCTTTGAGACATTTGTTGTCAGAAGAAAAAAAAAGGATAGACTATCAGCAGGGTTGAATACACTGCTTTTTATTTTTAGATGGGAGAACTATGAAGAACACCCAGAAAATAAGTATGTCACACTATTAGAAATGGACTTATCAGTGCTAAAAGCCATGCATTCTGGTTAGTAGCTCAGTGTTCTTCCCACTGCGCTGTGGCACTCTCTTTAGCATTCTAGCATCTGACAGTTAAACAACACAGCAATGACTGTGGTATTTGGGTCGATTGTCTCTTTAAACTGACACCTTTTTTTGAGAGATGAAGAGAGACTGAGATAAGGGAAGATGCTGTCAAGAGATATTTTGAGATAAAAAGGAAAGAATTTCAAACAGTTCATGCCATATGACCTAGATCTGTCCAATAAAGTATTAGATGGTGCTATCTGCTCAGAGTAAGAAAGGTGTGATTAGGTGCACTGGGCAATTTGATTGAGGATTAATAATACAAAAAAACAAACAACAAAAACAACCATATTCTTGGAAGCAGGACAGGGAATGGGATAAGTCAAGCAGAAGAAGAAAAGTCAGGGAGAGCATTCAAATTAAAGTAAATCTCTTAAAAGGAGAAGTGGAAACAAACATGAACAAGATGAGAGGGACAGAGGCAGAAAAAACCTATCTGTCTAGAAAAAATTCTTATGTGGAAGGGAAAGAAATAACTTGAAAATGAGGTGAAAACAAGTTATAGAAGTCCTTGGCTATCAAACTGAGGAGTTTTGATTTGTAGAGTCTTAATGTAATCATCAGTATAACTGATTCTCCATATGTAGGTATACATATTTCCTTTACATTCAAGAATGTGTTATGATATTGTGGAAGCAACCTAAATGCCCATCAACAGATGAATGGATAAAGAAGTTGTGGTACATATATACAATGGAATATTACTCAGCCATAAAAAGGAACGAAATTGAGTCATTTGTTGAGACGTGGATGGATCTAGAGAGTGTCATACAGAGTGAAGTAAGTCAGAAAGAGAAAAACAAATATCGTATATTAACGCATGTATGTGGAACCTAGAAAAATGGTACAGATGAACTGGGTTGCAGAGCAGAAGTTGAGACACAGATGTAGAGAACAAACGTATGGACACCATGGGGGGAAAACTGCGGTGGGGTGGGGATGGTGATATGCTGAATTGGGCGATTGGGATTGACATGTATACAGTGATGTGTATAAAATTGATGACTGATTAAAAAAAAAAAAAAGAATGTGTTATGATATTGTGAACAGTTACATACATACATACACACATACACACACACGCACGTGCACGCACACACACACACACACACACACAGGAAGTATGGGCAGGTGGCGGGGTTTCCATGTAGTACTTCTTTTCTTCCTTTCATTAACTACCTCTTCCACAATAGACTTTTCAAATGAAAGAGGCAAGCACAGCTTTCCATGCTCAGGGTATTGCAGACTGAAAATGGGTCAGGCCAACCTGTTCTAGTCCCCACACAATACATATAATTAGCCAAAATTTCCATTTGCAAACTTTTTCTGGTTTTCTGTTTCAACTTTTGCCAAAATGGTATAACCACCACCATGGTACCACCAGGCATGCAGCCTCCTGAGCCCAAGTTAACGTGTAAAAATGCACCCCGCCTATGGTCAGTCTGTTACCTGCTACTACAGTGGTGCTTAAAGTGTATCAATTGTTCTCTAAGTTTCCTCTGTCAGCTTCTTATATCTCACTTTTTTTTTTTTTTACTGTTTATGCTTTCCTAGCTATTTATTCCATCAGTTGATCGTGCAAAGTGATGTATTTTTCCTCAAGGGTAAACTATCTAGATATATCATGAACTTCAAGAAATACAAAATCTCTACAGTGCATTTATTTTAATGATTGTATTTTTCTCCATATACAAACCCTACTTATGACATAATACCTTGTGATGTAAGGCTAGTAAATAGTCAATAAATTTTTGTTGTTTAACTGTTTTAATTGTAATTATATCAAAAAAATAATATTAAAGTATACTTTATATTAATAACTTTACAGTTTGTCATCAATATTAAGTATAAATAACAAACTTAAGATGGATAAATGAGGGATGTACACAAGTCAAAGTGAATTTATAGCTTTCTAAATAACCTTTCCAAATGAGTATTTTCTAAAAAGCATCAAGGTCACATTTTGACACTGGGAACATGGGTGATATTTCTTCCAAATACATTTTTAAATATTCCAAATATTACTCAATGAGATGGTATTTCTTTTTTTTTTTTGAGATGGTATTTCTTAAACTCATTAATGGGTATTTTAAAATATACACAAACATAGAGAAAATAGTATAATAGACCCCAAAGTACCTATATCTCAGCTGCATTTAAAATATACATAGAACATCTAAGAAAAAGGAAGTAATAATATGATTATTCCTGTGAGGAAGCTTCTTAGGCACTATGTTCATTTTAAGAAGGCCATTGGAAAACTGGAAGGTGCAATTGTGATTCTTCAGGGCTTAGAACCAATTTTCTCCTCCTTAATGTCCCTGTAGTACCTTGTTTATTGCTCATTTTGCATCTGCTACTGAGTCTTAAATTGGGATTATATACAAATAACACTCAGTAAACATACTTTGAGTTGGATGTTATTCTAAACCTTGGAGATTCAGAGATGTAATAATCCCAGTCCTCCAGAGTCTCATAATCTGGTGATGAAGAGCAGGGCAATAAATTATTACTACACAGTGTGCTGGGTGGTGTAACAGAGGGACCCACAGAAAGAACAGAGAGAATTCACCAATAAATGTATACATGCCCCATCAAATTGTAGGCTTCCTGAGGACAAGGGCCATGTACTCTTTCAACACACATGACTCTGGTTTTCTTACCTGGCACGGGTTCAGAAAATATTGTTTAATTATGTGTTGTTGAATTGAAAGCAACCAGTCTGATAAGTAGTCTGGAAACTATGTTTGCTGGAAAAGACTTTAATTAACTAGGCATGTTGCACCCAAAGGTGAGAAGACTAGAGAGGACACGTTAGTCTTCAACTATTTCAAGGACTGTCTCATAGTGGAGGGAATGAACGTATTCTGTAACTTTCCAGAGGGTAAAACCTTCAACCCATTCATCCTGGTTCTGATCTCTGAAATGCTACAGAATAAGTCTCTGACATGCAACATAGCCTTAGCATTGCTGAAGAAGAAAAAAGTATAGATTTTGACATAAATTGAAATACCGTGAACATTAGGGATAAGTTTGATTATAGTTTTTCCAGTCATATTATTAACCTTCATTATCCTAACATTCACATTTTGTGCTACTCACTGATCAACATCTCAGACACTTATGATAATTGCTAGCTGTAGTTAGAGCTATAATTTATTTCCTTAAATTTAAAGATAATAGATATTGCTGTGATCTGAATGTGTGTCCCCCTAAAATTCATATGTTGAAATCCTAATGCTCAATGTGATGACATTAGGAGGTGGGGCCTTTGGGAGGTGACTAGGTCATGAGGATGAAGTCTTCATGAATGGGATTAGTGTTCTTATAAAAGAGACCTCACAGAGCTCCCTAACCCCTTCTGCCATGTGAGGACACAATGAGAAGTCTGCAACCCAGAAGAGGGCCCTCACCGGACCATATTGCACCCCGATCTCAGACATCCAGCCTCCAGAACGGGGAGGAATAAAATTCTGTTGTTGATAAGCCACCTAATCTGTGGTATTTTGTTAGAGCATCCTAAATGAACTAAGACAGAAATGACATCCTTAACTGAAAATCAGAGTTTTGTTCTTGAATATGTATTTCAAATCAGGTAATCTTAATCATATTCCACTGAATTAGTTGATTAATAAATTTCACCGACTCCCATATTATGAAAACAAAGCCCTTGAAGCTACCCTTGGGCATATGAATTGGGAGCCAAATATCCTGACTAGAGTCTCCTGCAATCCCTGTGCTTCACGTATCACACAGAGGGACACAAAAATGTCATGATAAATATGCCACCAGGATGGAAGAATATTTTGTCATCACAAAAATAAACTATGTTTCCTGTCTTTGGCTAGCACTGTCATCCATCTTTCTAGATTAAGAGGAGGCCCCGTGGACTCCCCTGAAAGGCAGGGCATTGGTCCCACCATCAGCTGGACGCCAGGGCCCTGTAGCCTAAGCCCTCCAGACAGAGCAGCATGTGCCCCATGAAAACTGGCTCACTGAGTCACAGATCCTAGTAACTGAAGGAGCCAACATTAACAACAGCATTTAAGCATTCCCTGCTTCAGCTGCATCCCCAAATATTTATGGAAAAGTCCCTACTTCCACAATCTCCCCCTCTGGTCCCTCTGGAAAATGCTTTCATGTGACTGCCTCAGTACTGAACCTCTTCACCAAAAGCATCAGTCACTGTCAGGTTTCTGGAGGTGAAATTGCTTTGTGATGATCTTGTTGGTGGGATGAAGATTGAATTGAGGCCACAGAACCCATCTCAGAGGCCTGGACTCAAGTCACTTTCCAGTCTCCTAAGAGGAATTTCATGTGCTTCTGTTTACCCACTTTGGGCCCAGCTAGATTACTGCCGCTGTATAAAAATGGGCAGGCCGCTGCTCTAATGCTGATACTTTTGATGCTGTTTATAACCCCTGTTAGTGACAGGTCCTACAGAACAGTAATCTTAAAATTATAGGTATATATGTAGTCAGATCTCAACAAATTTACACAGGAAAGATTGAGTCCTTTAATCTTTGAGTTTTAGAAAAATAATGATCTACTATCTAGGGTCCTTTGGAGGGTGTTATAAACACAATCTATTTGTGGCTTTAAAAACACCTTTTGGGCTTCCCTGGTGGCGCAGTGGTTGAGAGTCTGCCTGCCAGTGCAGGGGACACGGGTTCGAGCCCTGGTCTGGGAGGATCCCACATGCCGCGGAGCGACTGGGCCCGTGAGCCACAATTGCTGGGCCTGCGCGTCTGGAGTCTGTGCTCCGCAACGAGAGGCCGCGATGATAAGAGGCCCGCGCACCGCAATGAAGAGTGGCCCCCACTTGCCGCAACTGGGGAAAGCCCTCGCACAGAAACGAGGATCCAACACAGCCAAAAATAAATAAATAAATAAATAAAATTTAAAAAAAAAAAAAAACACCTTTTGTCCCTGTCTAGCATAATCAGGTTTGGAAGCTAGAAGGTGAGTTAGAACTAAGACAAATGAATTCAGGAAGCCATCACTTGTACTCAGCTCTATTTGGCAGTAATAATTGGAAGAACCCATTAGGAAGAAAAGAAGTGATTGTTCCTATCTATTTATCTAATCTGCTTTCACGGAAAAAGATTACAGTAAACAGGTGGTCTTCCACAAATGCCTTTCCTACTGCAGCCCTGGTCCAGCCCAAATTCTGGTGAAAAAGGCCCAGCATACAAATTGTTGGTTAACAACTAGACTATCTTTACAGTTGTTTCGGGGGGAGTTGAAAATAATTTTATATAGTGTTTTATTAGATTTTTATCTGGAAAAAGTTCACTAATCCTTTTTTTTAAAACTCCAATAGTGAAAGAAAATTTCCTTCTTCAGAGCTGTTATTGGAAGGGTGACCTTCACTTCCTGATCCTTAGAAGGAACAGTCACTGAATTCAACCATTTATTCAATCAAGAAATATTTCATAAGGGGTTTCCCTGGTGGCGCAGTGGTTAAGAATCCGCTGCCAATGCAGTGGACACGGGTTTGAACCCTGGTCTGGGAAGATCCCACATGCTGCGGAGCAACTAAGCCCGTGCACCACAACTACTGAGCCTGAGCTCTAGAGCCCACGAGCCACAACTACTGAGCCCACGTGCCACAACTACTGAAGCCCACGTGCCTAGAGCCCGTGCTCTGCAACAAGAGAAGCCACCGCAATGAGAAGCCCACACACCGCAACGAAGAGTAGCCCCTGCTCGCCACAACTAGAGAAAGCCCGCGTGCAGCGATGAAGACCCAACGCAGCCAAAAAAATAAACAAATAAAATTAATTAATTAATTAAAACTTTATAAAAAAAAGAATATTTCATGAGGATACACCAAGTGCCTAGACCTCGCTAGATGCTGAGGATATGTAAGGATGAGCGAGGTGGAAATGGCTCCTCCTCAGGAACTAAGATCTAGCAGACTGCATAACTGAACCTCCCAGAGGCTCTTCCTCTACCGGCCCTGAGAATCATTTACAACCAGTTCTTTCTTGCAGACTATGACCAGAAATAAAGCTTTATTTAACCTTACTTAGAACAAGTTGAGGTATACATAATCAGATAAATTAAAAATATACTGTCATGCATGAGCATTATCATATTAACAGCTTTAAAACCTTTAAAAGTTTATGTGAGGAAGAGATAGTTCTTGCCTTTGGTATGATGTTCATGAAGCTGAAGGAGTGATTTCAAGGACTCGGCACTCTCAAATTCCTGAGTGTTCTGGAGGAAATCTTCCGTTTGGTCTATTTTAATGGCAAACTACAACAGAAATGCAGGGGAAAGACATATGAAAAACTAAAAAACACTGTGCCACTTTTAGTTATTTGTAAACATTTTTCATGAATTAATGGCCTAGCTGATTGTGTATGTGTTTGTGTGATAAGCTGTGTGTTTGTGTGAGCATGTGCTGGCTCACGTGTTTGTATGAGGTTCTGTGTTTGCATGTAGTCAGTTTACAAAGTACTGGGATAAGAACTTTCTTCTCTTTCCTTTGCATTCTTTTCATACCTGGAAATATGTTATCTATGCTGAAATAAACCAATTTGTTTACTGTTCTAATGTGTATTGAAATTTTAAACTAAAATTATTGTGTCCCATAGTGCAAATACAGCCACTGTCAACATCCTAAAACAGTTTCACAAAGAACAACCAGAAAGTTTGTTAAAAGAAACCAACAAAAGTTTGGTTAACCAGTAACCTACATAATTATTAGTAAATTTAACTTAAGAATCCACTTGAGGTTGAAATATAGTTCATTTTTTTCTCTATAATTAGACCTAGAACTAAAAAATGTAAGTTTCAAAATAATACATAGTCTAATCCCATCTCTACACCTGATTTTAGCCCAAGTGCCGAGAAGTAATGTGTAATCCTATTTCTTATACAAAGCAAAAATACATATATTTGTACAGAGAGTGGTGCAAAAAGATACATAGCAAAGGGTTACCTTTATGAGAATGAATAGGATTAGGGATAGGTGAGGGGTGGTAAACTTTTAGCTTTTAAATCTATAACTTATAATTTTGTTTGCATTTTTGTCAATGGTTTATGTACTTTTATAGAAATAAAAATGAAATTAGATGTAGCAAGAATGAAAAATGGAAGATTTCTCCTCTGTTTCAAGAAAAAAAGGAAGAGCAATTTGACACCCTAAGTGGTAAGGAACATGACCAGTCTCTCTTTTTGTATTTCTCCATAGAGGAAGTATGAAAGGGAGATGCTTGAAGTGATGTCAAAATTCTCAGGGGAATAACCTTAGATACAAATTTTAGAAAAGGGCAAAATATACTTGGTTATGCTAGTACAGTATATCCATAGTAGTAGACAAATAACTGGTTTATTTTAGCACTATGGTTCAAAGGAAATGATTATCATTTATAAAAGCATTTAAATCAACACATTCACCTTTGGATCAGGTGTAGAATAAACTCATAAAGGTGAAGTATCAGTGAGAAAGACACAGAAGCCTATCACAGTGCTTGTCACGTTTTCTCAAGTTTTATCCAAACTCTCATCTTTGGATTTAGTGATATTTAATATTTTTATGTGACTATTTGATTAACAAGATTTACTATATTTTGATTATTACAATAGCCATATAAAATCCAGTTATAAATGGCCTGAAAAGATGAGAGAGCAACTGATGAGCACATCCCCTTTTGAAATGCAGAGAAGGCTTCTACCATCCTGTTAGAACCAGCAGATGGACACCAGCCACTGTCACTTGGGGACACTGTTTCTAAACTGAAGCACAGTGTTTGAGAAGCCTGTGAGCCTGAAGCCATCTTGTACTATCAACCACGCAATAAGAAGTCATTTTGTATTTCTAAAGAACTCCTGCGTGCACATAGTTCAGTAAGTGAATCCTATCTACATATCATTTACATCTCTAATCCATTCTATTTCTAATAGTTGAACTTAAAGACATTCTTTGAAGAGAAACTTCAAAGAAAAAGAATAAAACAAAACCTTGGTGGGTAGTTTGGTTTTCCCTGTAAATCACTACAAGAAGTTTTGGAGTCACTGTGTAACTTATACCTATATTTCAACTGGTTTGACACTTTTTAAAAAACAAACCAATAAATAAACAATGCTTTACTCAGAAAAAGCTTCCTTCAAGTTCTATTAACTTTTATCTCGGGGATATTTTCTTTTCCCTACTTTTCTTCTTTCTGCAGTTAGTACAGGATAGAAGTGGCAACAAGGGGACACTTTTCAAAGACACTATTCTTAATTTCACCCTCATTCTTTTTTTTTTTTAATACTAATGAAAATTGCTTTGGCATACACAAGGGGCAGGGAAAATCACGTAGGAGTTTTCCATCAGCTAAGTATGAAGTAGTCCACAAAATTGGAAGGAGGATAATATATGAAACTTCATCTTTTCATGAGGAATCAGAGTGCTGGGTTGAATTACGGGTTGACTTATACTTCCTTTTATTTCATGTAATATCTGGAAGTCATTTCTCATCATATAGAAAATCAGCTAGTATTAATGCTCCTACCCAGTGAGAAACAAATATTGGACTTAATGTTTAAAAAAAGATAACTTCCTATGCTCAAATGACCTGAATTTCAAGGGCACTAATACTTATACCCCACCTACTAAGATGAAATGAATCAGATGTATCTATAATTTGATCCTTGTAGGTGTATTTCGCTTGGTTTATTTCTTTTCAGGAGAGAAAACTGTGTGTGGAACTTTTCCCCGAGATGATCTGTGAGTTGGACTTCAGTGTTCAAATTGTGAAAAACAAACCTTGAAAGCTACAATAAGATTTTTGCTCCTCCTTTTAACTTTTAAACGAGTTCATGATGCATGAAATTGTCTACCTCAATTTTAATGTTCTATTACTAATCTTCTTTCCTTCATTATTTTGGATTTAAGTCCTGAATTTTCAGTTTGGAAATGTCATATTTTTCAAAGCTAGTGCTTTATCATAATGAAGCAGTGCTTTCACATCAAAATGAATGTACTGTCACTTGACAGAGAGGTTAAAAGTGAAATTTCCAATAAGTATCTTACACTAAATATAACACCTCTTTTGATAATGTTCTTTGAGTCTCACATTTTGAAATTGGGTTCCTCAAAAAAACTTAGGCCCAGGACTTTTCCCTTCCCTTATATTTTAAGGAGCTCAAACTATGGAAACTCAACTATATGCCTTAGGAAAGTACTCTATCATATACTATGCTTACAAGTCAAACATTCTATGGAATATTCTGCAATTTCCTTTTCATAAGCAGTAGAAGAAATTGTATCCTCCAACTTTCAGTTAACAAGAACACGCTAGACCAGCATTTCCTAGTAATCCTATCATCGGGGTAATTATTTGATTTAGTAATTGTATTACTATTATCTAAAGAGGGAAATATATCAAAATGACTTATGGGTAAAAGATCCCATTTTTACTTAATATTTATCAATTTTAATTAACTGTACTTAGTTTTTGTTTGAAGGCCTACATTTAAAATATTAACAATTTTATTTTTTGAAAATTAAAAATTAAATGTATATGTCTTGGTTATTCTACCATTTCTTGAACTGACTACAATGTCTATTTGCAGAAAGAAAACATTTTCAGGAGTGCTCTGATGTGGAGAAGGGAAAAGTTTTTTTAAACACAAACCTCCAAGGCATTTTCAAAAAATTCAGAGGTCAACCTGAGAAGCTCCCTCCTTCTCTCAAGCATGGAGACCAGGGCTGCCCATGCTTCACCCAGAGTTTTGGCCATGGCATCATAGACCTGGCTCTGATCCTTGTTCTCTTGAGCCGTCTTGTCTGCTTCCTGCAGGAGTTCCCATACTCGGTCTTCCAAAGCCTAAGTCCAGGCAAGAAAAGGCAGAGTGTCACTCAATGTAAGAACTTGGGATCATATTTTAAACATTTGGATTTTTGAAATTATATACACTCTAGCAAGGTCTAGAAGAGAATTTATAAACACAAATTGCTGTGCAGGCAGGTAGATCAAGCAGGCAGGAGGGAGCAACAGAGATTGTGGTGAACTGTGGAGCATGGCCAGGCTAAAGACATCCACATTTAAACATTGTTCAAACACTGTAGAGATTTATCAAAAATATACAACTACAGGGACTTCCCTGGTGGTCCAGTGGTTAAGACTCCATGCTTCCACTGCAGGGGGCATGGGTTCAATCCCTGGTTGGGGAACTAAGATCCCACATGCCATGGCACAGCCCCCCCCCCCACAAAAAATACAACTACATACCCAGGGGTACAGAATACTGTGTTGACCTCACATTTCAAAAAAGGAGAACTAACTGGAATACAGCTAGAAAGGAATAATCATGAAAAAACTATTGTGAGAAATGAACCCAGTAAAATTTATTATTTATTCTAAATAGTTGTTATTGTTAATATATTTGTGAAGCTTAGTGTAAATTTATGAGTAAGTTCTTGAAAGTGAATAGTCATAATGTAAAAATTAGAATATCTGTAACCAACACTACAAATTGTTTCAACAAAATATGGAAGATGAAGGGCAACATGTGCTTCCATAATTGTCTCATTTGGGGATAGGAGAAGGATCCTACAGATCCTGTTTTGTTCTTGATATTGGCACCAAAATCAAGGCACACTTTTAAAATATAATAGACTAACAACAACATGAATAAATTCTAAAATGTCAACAGAAAAGGAAACTAAACATGTGATAATGCAAAATACAACAAAGAAAACAAAAGAAATAAGAACACATTTGTTTGGGTACACAAAAAACCAAAACATAATGATAGGAAAATGATTAAATATCAGTTAACACCCAAAAAATGGATGTTAACTTTTCAATTAAAAGACGAACTTAACTTTTCAATTAAAAGACGAACATTATCAGATTAAGGGGAAAAAATTCAACTACTTTATGTTTACTGGAGCCATAAAACTAAATTGAAAAGACATAACATTTGAAATAAACTGAAAAGACATAACATAAGAAAAGACATAACTGAAAAGACATAACATTTGAAAATAAACTGAAAAGTCATAACATTTGAAAATAAGGAGATGAAATATATCAGGCAAAGACAAAAAAGTAAAGGAGGATTAGCAGTGTTAATCTCAGACAAATTAGAAATCAAAACAAAAATCACTGTGATTAAAAAATGGTACTCTAGAGCTCTACCCACAATCAGAGCCTCTTAGATAGCCTCAACCACCAGAGGGCAGACAGCAGAAGCAAGAAAAACTACAATCCTGCAGCCTGTGGAACAAAAACCACATTCACAGAAAGATAGACAAGATGAAAAGGCAGAGGGCTATATACCAGATGAAGGAAAAAGATAAAACCCCAGAAAAACAACTAAATGAAGTGGAGATAGGCAACCTTCCAGAAAAAGAATTCAGAATAATGATAGTGAAGATGATCCAGGACCTCGGAGTAAGAATGGAGGCAAAGATCGAGAAGATGCAAGAAAGATTTAACAAAGACCTAGAAGAATTAAAGAACAAACAGAGACGAACAATACAATAACTGAAATGAAAACTACACCAGAAGGAATCAATAGCAGAATAACTGAGGCAAAAGAACGGATAAGTGACCTGGAAGACAGAATGGTGGAATTCACTGCTGCAGAACAGACTAAAGAAAAAAGAATGAAAAGAAATGAACACAGCCTAAGAGACCTCTGGGACAACATTAAACACAACAACATTCGCATTATAGGGGTCCCAGAAGGATAAGAGAGAGAGAAAGGACCAGAGAAAATATTTGAAGAGATTATAGTCGAAAACATCCCTAACATGGGAAAGGAAATAGCCACCCAAGTCCAGGAAGCTCAGAGAGTCCCATATAGGATAAACCCAAGGAGAAACACGCCGAGACACACAGTAATCAAACTGACAAAAATTAAAGACAAAGAAAAATTACTGAAAGCAGCAAGGGAAAAATGACAAATAACATACAAAGGAACTCCCATAAGGTTAACAGCTGATTTCACAGCACAAACTCTGCAAGCCAGAAGGGAGTGGCATGATATACTTAAAGTGATGAAAGGGAAGAACCTACAACCAAGGTTACTCTACCCAGCAAGGATCTCATTCAGATTCGATGGAGAAATCAAAAGCTTTACAGACAAGCAAAAGCTAAGAGAATTCAGCACCACCAAACCAGCTCTACAACAAATGCTAAAGGAACTTCTCTAAGTGGGAAACACAAGAGAAGAAAAGGACCTACAAAAACAAACCCAAAACAATTAAGAAAATGGTCATAGGAACATACATATCGATAATTACCTTAAACGTGAATGGATTAAATTCTCCAACCAAAAGACACAGGTTTGCTGAATGGATACAAAAACAAGACCCATATATATGCTGTCTACAAGAGACCCACTTCAGACCTAGGGACACATACAGACTGAAAGTGAGGGGAGGGAAAAAGATATTCCATGCAAATGGAAATCAAAAGAAAGCTGGAGGAGCTATACTCATATCAGATAAAATAGACTTTAAAATAAAGAATTTTACAAGAGACAAGGAAGGACATTACATAATGATCAAGGGATCAATCCAAGAAGAAGATATAACAATTTTAAATATTTATGCACCCAACATAGGAGCACCACAATACATAAGGCAACTGCTAACAGCTATAAAAGAGGAAATCGACAGTAACACAATAATAGTGGGGGTCTTTAACACCTCACTTACACCAATGGACAGATCATCCAAAATGAAAATAAATAAGGAAACAGAAGCTTCAAATGACACAATAGACCAGATAGATTTAACTGATATTTATAGGACATTTCATCCAAAAACAGCAGATTACACTTTCTTCTCAAGTGCACACAGAACATTCTCCAGGATAGATCACATCCTGGGTCACAAATCAAGCCTCAGTAAATTAACGAAAATTGAAATCACATCAAGCATCTTTTCTGATCACAACGCTATGAGATTAGAAATGAATTATAGGGGAAAAAACGTGAAAAGCACAAACACATGGAGGCTAAACAATACGCTACTAAATAACCAAGAGATCACTGAAGAAATCAAAGAGGAAATCAAAAAATACCTAGAGACAAATGACAATGAAAACACGATGATCCAAAACCTATGGGATGCAGCAAAAGCAGTTCTAGGAGGGAAGTTTATACCTATACAAGCCTACCTCAAGAAACAAGAAAAATCTCAAGTAAACAATCTAACCTTACACCTAAAGGAACTAAAGAAAGAAGAACAAACACAACCCAAAGTTAGCAGAGGGAAAGAATCATAAAGATCAGAGCAGAAATAAATGAAATAGAAACAAAGAAAACAATAGCAAAGATCAATAAAACTAAAAGCCGATTCTTTGAGAAGATAAACAAAATTGATAAGCCATTAGCCAGACTCATGAAGAAAAAGACAGAGAGGACTCAAATCAATAAAATTAGAAATGAAAAAGGAGAAGTTACAACAGACACCGCAGAAATACAAAGCATCCTAAGAGACTACGACAAGCAACTCTATGCCAATAAAATGGACAACCTGGAAGAAATGGACAAATTCTTACAAAGGTATAACCTTCCAAGACTGAACCAGGAAGAAATAGAAAATATGAACAGACCAATCACAAGTAATGAAATTGAAACTGTGATGAAAAATCTTCCAACAAACCAAAGTCCAGGACCAGATGGCTTCACAGTTGAATTCTATCAAACATTTAGAGAAGAGCTAATACCCATCCTTCTCAAACTCTTCCAAAAAATCACAGAGGAAAGAACACTCCCAAACTCATTCTATGAGGCCACCATCACCCAAACCAGACAAAGATACTACAAAAAAAGAAAATTATAGACCAATATCACCGATGAAAATAGATGCAAAAATCTTCAACAAAATACTAGCAAACAGAATCCAACAACACATTAAAAGGATCATACACCATGTTCAAGTGGGATTTATCCCAGGGATGCAAGGATTCTTCAATATACGCAAATCAATCAATGTGATATACCATATTAACAAACTGAAGAATAAAAACCATATGATCATCTCAATAGATGCAGAAAAAGCTTCTGACAAAATTCAACTCCGATTTATGATAAAAACTCTCCAAGAAGTGGGCATAGAGGGAACCTACCTCAACATAATAAAGGCCATATACGACAAACCCACAGCAAACATCATTCTCAATGGTGAAAAACTGAAAACATTTCCTCTAAGATCAGGAACAAGGCAAGGATGTCCACTCTCACCACTATTATTCAACACAGTTTTGGAAGTCTTAGCCATGGCAATCAGAGAAGAAAAAAAAATTAAATGAATACAAATTGGAAAAGAAGAAGTAAAACTGTCAGTGTTTGCAGATGACATGATACTATACATAGAGAATCCTAAAGATGCTACCAGAAAACTACTAGAGCTAACCAATGAATTTGGTAAAGTTGCAGGATACAAAATTAATGCACAGAAATCTCTTGCATTCCTATACACAAATGATGAAAAATCTGAAAGAGAAATTAAGGAAACACTCCCATATACCATTGCAACAAAAAGAATAAAATACCTAGGAATAAACCTACCTAGGGAGACAAAAGACCTGTATGCAGAAAACTATAAGACACTGATGAAAGAAATTAAAGACGATACGAACAGATGGAGAGATATACCATGTTCTTGGATTGGAAGAATCAATATTGTGAAAATGACCATACAACCCAAAGCAATCTACAGATTCAATGTAATCCCTATCAAATTACCAGTGGCACTTTTTACAGAACTAGAACAAAAAATCTTAAAATTTGTATGGAGACACAAAAGACCCTGAATAGCCAAAGCAGTCTTTAGGGAAGAAATGGAGCTGGGGAATCAGACTCCCTGACTTCAGACTATACTACAAAGCTACAGTAATGGAGACAGTATGGTACTGGCACAAAAACAGAAACATAGATCAGTGGAACAAGATAAAAAGCCCAGAGATACACCCACGCACCTATGGTCAACTAATCTATGTCAAAGGAGGCAAGGATATACAGTGGAGAAAAGACAGTCTCCTCAATAAGTGGGGCTGGGAAAACTGGACAGCTACATGTGAAAGAATGAAATTAGAACACTCCCTAACACCATACACAAAAATAAACTCAAAATGGATTAGAGACCTAAATGTAAGACCAGACACTATAAAACTCTTAGAGGAAAACACAGGAAGAACATTCTTTGACATAAATCACAGCAAGATCTTTTTTGATCCACCTCCTAGAGTAATGGAAATAAAAACAAAAATAAACAAATGGGACCTAATGAAACTTCAAAGCTTTTGTACAGCAAGGAAACCATAAACAAGATGAAAAGACAACCCTTAGAATGGGAGAAAATATTTGCAAATAAATCAATGGACAAAGGATTAATCTCCAAAATATATAAACAGCTCATGCAGCTCAATATTAAGAAAACAAACAACCCAATCAGAAAATGGGCAGAAGACCTAAATAGACATTTCTCCAAAGAAGACATACAGATGGCCAAGAAGCACATGAAAAGCTGCTCAACATCACTAATTATTAGAGAAATGAAAATCAAAACTACAGGGAGGTATCACCTCACACCAGTTAGAATGGGCATCATCAGAAAATCTGCAAACAACAAATGCTGGAGAGGGTGTGGAGAAAAGGGAACTCCTTGCACTGTTGGTGGGAATGTCAATTGATACAGCCACTATGGAGAACAATAAGGAGGTTCCTTAAAAAACTAAAAATAGAGTTACCATATGATCCAGCAATCCCACTACTGGGCATATACCCAGAGAAAACCATAATTCAAAAAGACGCATGCACCCCAATGTTCATTGCAGCACTATTTACAATAGCCAGGTCATGGAAGCAACCTAAATGCCCATCGACAGACGAATGGATAAAGAAGATGGGGTACATATATACAATGGAATATTACTCAGCCATGATAAGGAACAAAATTGGGTCTTTTGTAGAGACGTGGACAGATCTAGAGACTGTCAAACAGAGTGAAGTAAGTCAGAAAGAGAAAAACAAATATCGTATATTAACACATAGATGTGGAACCTAGAAAAATAGTACAGATGAACCAGTTTGCAGGGCAGAAATTGAGACACAGATGTAGAGAACAAACGTATGGACACCAAGGGGGGAAAGCGGCAGGGGGATGGGGGTAGCGGTGTGATGAATTGGGCGATTGGGATTGACATGTATACACTGATGTGTATAAAATTGATGACTAATAAGAAACTGCTGTATAAAAAAATAAATTAAATTCAAAAATTAAATAAAAAAGAAAAAAAAAAAAGAAAAGCACTGGATAGAGAACATATTGAGGTCCTTGCAGGAATGAACAAAATGACTTCAAACCCCTAATAGAAAATGAAAAGCTATTTCTGATTGAAGTGGCTACATGACATGCCAGTGAGAATTTCAAAACATAAGATATTTAAATGTTAATCCACATAACAGTGATCTACCTCCAAGGAACAAGTATGTTAGAATACATTTTAGAAAGAATTGTTCTTTCAGAAAAATTCTCAATTGTTCATTTTGTCCGTAAATTTTACACTAGTTCCCTATGGTGCAATGATTATTTTTTTTAATGTATGAAAACAATTGTATGACACATACAGATGAGATGGACAGTATAAACATTTGCTAGTTAAAATTGAATGTAGAAATGTAGCAAACTTGACAAAGACATAGACAAAGGTCTATGTTTTGTAAAGTTCAAGTCAGCATTTTGGACTTCATGGTAAAACCAATTGTCTCATTAAATTGAATCCATTAGTTTCTGATACCCATGTTTAAGTAAGAATGCATTCTGGGATTTGTAGTTCCCATGGGCTGAGGACTGTATGAATGACTAGGAAGATATCAACATATTCCTTTTTATGTATCTGTGGGGCATGCCTCACTAAAACAAAGTAAACATATGTGAAAGCAAACATGTTCTGTCATTATCACAACCACATTGCCAATGCTGATATAAAATGTATTCTAAATCAAAGTTTATAGTGATCTCCTGCTATTTCTTCTAATGCTAATAACTGTCCTGACAAATTTGTTTCAAAACTCATCATACGGGCTTCCCTGGTGGCGCAGTGGTTGAGAATCTGCCTGCCAATGCAGGGGACACGGGTTCGAGCCCTGGTCTGGGAAGATCCCACATGCCACGGAGCAACTAGGCCCGTGAGCCACAACTACTGAGCCTGCACGTCTGGAGCCTGTGCTCCGCAACAAGAGAGGCCGTGATAGTGAGAGGCCCATGCATCGCGACGAAGAGTGGCCCCTGCTTGCCGCAACTAGAGAAAGCCCTCGCACAGAAACGAAGGTCCAACACAGCCAAAAATAAATAATAAATAAATAATAAATAAATAATAAATAAATTTTTTTTTAAAATTAAAAAAAAACAAAAAACTCATCATACAATCCATACTAATGACCAGTTTTTTAAGAATAATTGCCATTTGCTGATGGGTGAGTTGTGTTTATCTATAAATATAACAGTCTTTGAATTAATAAATATTACAGTTTACTTTCAATCTGATTCTAATTCTACTGCCAAGCATTTTGGTTATTAGATTACATTTCAGAGTCAGGATGAAGATACCATCTGAAATTTCTTTCCTACAGATGACATCTGAATATTGATTTTCTGAAGTTTTCTTGAAACCACAACTTGCCCTCTCTGTCAGGTAATTTAAAATACATCCTAAGTAAAGAAGAACATAAAATCTAGTTTTAAAAGCTACAGAATTTCTTTTGGTTTCTTTAGAGTTTTGAAATTACCAAACATACAAAAATTCAGAGAATATTTTAGGGTATTCTATTTAAGTCAAGAACAGAACAAAACAAGTTAACCCAAAACTGGGATGTATTTAGAGATTGCCTACATGTTGGATTTATCTATGGAAAAAATAATAACAAGAAAAAAGTAATACTGCAATGAACAAGCACAGCACACAGCATTCTAAAGAACTTTCATTACAAGAGGTAACAAATAATACAAGAGGAATGGGATGTTTGCTTCCTATCCCTACCCCTGCTTCAATACAGTGTGTGTTTCTTAATATAAGATACTTCTCTGGGATACTTTGTACTTTCCTATCTTCCAGATGAGCAACACCTCATTTCACTCTTCTCTGTAACCCCAGTGAAAATACACTTCCACCAGCCACAAGGAAGCCCCCCAGCTACTGGCCCAGATGTCAACTACGCAGTATTACCATTACTGCAGCCTTCCTCTCCGACAGCTCCAAGGCTGCCCTTGAGGGGTCTGTTCCTGAAATAATGCCCTGTGGCCTCCTTCTCTCTCTTTCTTCAATCAATTCCTTGGCCAGAATCCTCCCCAAATTTCCAACAAGGTCCAGCTTGTTCATTTGAGTTTCATGGCAGGTGATATTACTTGAGATATCACTTAATTATAACTTGTAACTTAATTGTAACTTGTTATTTGTGTTTTACATGCATGGGGCATGGGTGGAGAGAGAAAAAGAAAAGAAATTAAACAATGTGAATGCACCTTTGTTCAATGTTATCAGCTTCTAAATACTTTATAAGATGTTAATATACCGCAAAAAACCACCCTGAGAGGAAAACAGTGGGGATTTTCATATGAAATTGTTCAAATAGTATTCAATGTACACTCTCCAGGATATTGTAAGGGATCTCCACAACCATCTAAGAGATTAACTAGGTGACTTTTAAGGTCCCATCGAATTCCATGGTTTTGTGATACAATAATCCATTAATTCACTCAACTTTATTGAGTACCTACAACTTGCAAGGTACAAGGAGCAGCTGAAATCTAGAAACTTTGTGTGCAAAATGTTCAACTTTGTTTTCTACCACATTTCATACAAAGGGGTTAATATTAAAGTTGGTGTTGGTAAGAGGCTTCTGATATCCAAGTTCTTATTGAAATACAAAAATAAAACCATTGTTCATACTATTGAAGAAATGTATTTTTTCTCTCTTGATAGGACATAATTTGTTTTTGCTATTGAAGACTTTACTTTTTCTTCCTTTCTTAGACACACAAACACTAATGAGAAAATTAAGTTGCTATGGCAGGCTTGTTGGTTTTTTTTCTTTTTGCCAATAGAATAGCCCTTTTCTTCTCTGTCAATAGTACCCTTCTTTCATGTGAGAAACCCGTGATATGTGACTTTAGGAAGGGGCAACCCTGCTTCCTCACCCATTGACAAGGGAAGGCAACTACATAGGGCTAGCTCACAGGAGTTACCCACCCCAGTTATGAAGTGGTCGATAGATGCAAGGACGAAAATGTGATTGATTCATGGATGGAAGATGTTCCAAGCCTGGAAAGGCCTATTCCTCCAGAGTCCTTTCTGTGGGAGCTATCTAAAAAGACCTTTCACCAGAGTTACTAAGTTGGTAGAATGTGAGCCTGAAGTAGCTGATTGGCCATCCTACCAGCCATGTGTGAAAGCTCCTCCAAGAGATGGAGAGACAAAGCCTTGAACATTACTGTGTTCCTGATGCAGCCGTGCCCGATCCTCCTACCTACACAAATAAACACATTCAGAGATTTAGTTCACATTTCTCCCAGCTTCTCCAAACTGAACCTACTTAATGAATACATGAAACAAACTAAAATCACCTCTGTCTTTGAACTGAGGGTTAGCAAAAGAACTGTATATGATAAACATCATTATTTAACCACTTTAAAAAACATGTTACTCTGGAATATGGTTTTTGAACAGAGTGAAGTGTCAGTCCCTGAAGATCAGTTATTTTCCCCAGCACCCCCTTTCTGACTGCCCATTCAGCCCCTCCCCACATCCACAATGTCTAAATAAAACTGTTTTACTTTAGATAGTTGAGGATCAGAAATAAAAGACTTAAATTTTTAAGGTCTAACAAGAATCTTGGTTTTGACATCATAATGAAACGTCAACTAATAACTGTGCAGTAATACTATCCCTCCTTTTAGCAAGTAAAACGATAAAATATTTCATAACACTTATTTCAAAACACTTTTGAAATAAACATCATGGGATCACTGTCAAGTTCAGTGTTGAATGATTTCTCCTGTCTCCACTACTTAAAATATGTCTGGATTGACTACCATTTATTACCTTCACCTGTCATCACTTAGCTTATCTGTCACAATCACACAGTAATGATAACTGATTCAGAAGGAGTCCCAGGGAATACATTTTCTTAGCTTAGCCCATAACATCTCAGTGTGGCAGTATGCACAAAGTGACTGACGTCATCTTCTGTATTCTGTTATCTTCTTCAGAGCAGGTATTTTATCAAAATAGCTGAGTCTTGATTTAAAAAAAATTAACAGTTGCTGAAAAGTCTGAGTAAACATCTGGGCTTTAGGTTATCTATGTCATTGATTTTAATAAATTGGTATTTTTAGTGTTTTGGCAAAAGTTACATAACATACTGCTAGCCATCTCCTTTGCTAACATTAGGGTTGAGCAATGCTCATTCATCAGATATTTGTGGAGCCCCTACTATGGGCCTGACTTTGAGACATTTTCCAAGGTCACAGAGAGACACATGACATGGTGTCCTAACAATGCAGGCTGGTGTGATGTATATATTCCCATAGTGTTTGGTAGGGTTGTCCTGGGCATGAACCAGTTCTAAGCCCTTTGCAACCACCCCTGCAGCTGAATCCTCCCTATCCTCCCTCTACTGCTCAATGCTCCCAAACCTCAGGCAGTGAACTGGCTGCACAAGCGCCACCTGGGGGAGATTTGGGGAAATGCAGGTTCCCAGGCCCTCCTTCAGAGGAATCTGACTCAATAGATTTGGAGTGAAAAAATGGGGAACTATGTTTCTTAAAAAAAACTCCCCCTTGAGTATGATGAACAACCATGTTTTGGAAGCACTTTTCCACATATCCATTCTTCTGAGGATGGAAAATAGGACAGCTATTCATGGGTCAGTATTAGGGCTTTTAAAAACCCACCAGTTCCCAAAATACTTCTGTCACCGGACTTATCAGGGCGCCTGATAATTTCTCCTTGATAGTAGTTCTTTTAACTTTAGGCAAAGGTCATTCTCTACCTAAAATATAGCAGTGATTATTCATCAGCCATAAGATAAAGAGAAACCTCCTCTCCGTGGCATACCTGGCCCCCCATGATCTGGCCACTGCCTGCCTGTCCATCCCGATTTGTCTCAGGATCTTTTTCTCAATTCCCTTCTCCCCTGCCTGTAGCCCAGTGATGCAAAATTGCTTACTGCTCTCCTAAGGCTCCACACCGGCTCAGCTCTGGGGCCTTGCTTGGTATGTGCTCTCCCTATGGCTCAGCTGTCTGCCCACACCTTTTATACCTAGAAAATAATCTTATGAAGAATGCCCTGATTCCTTCCTATACTCTTCTTTTTCCCTGTAACTATATTTTATACAGGTTTCTGCTGAAGCCTCTCTAAACTTACTGGACTTAACTTGCTTAAATGTCCATCTTTTGATGTCTGAAACTTAACTTTAAATAGTCCCCACCCTCTCCCAAAAAAAGAAAAGGTGAGAGTGAGAGCGAGAGAGAGAGAGCGAGAGAGAGAGAGAGAGAGAGAGAGAGAGAGAGAGAGAGAGAGAGTGAGAGAGTGAGAACTGCAATGTTAATGGAAGAATGTTAACAATTAGTAAATCTAGGTGAAGGATCCCTGTAGGACTGAAATTTTTCAAAAGGAAAAGTTGACTACCCCAAATGGCTTACCTTTGTGTAAGTTTCCGGAGTATGGGAAGCATCATATTCATCTTTTACTGCCCACATCTCATACCTGCTTTCATTAACTACTGAATGATTCAGTGAGTGAAAGGAATAGCACATTAATATCTTGATCTCTTTTGATGCATGAGTTAAATTTTACCTTGTGAAAAATAGCTTGAATTCCAGCTGAGGTTGGAGGTGGGGGGGGGGGCAGGGGGGGATTGTGGTGGAGGGTCAGGAGCAGAGGAGGCTGGACTTTCTAAGCTGCTGAGACTGTTTCTACAGGGTAGCAGGTGCAAGAAATGGTGAAGTTGGGATGAACTGTCCCCCATGCAAAACTTGAGGACAAAACGTATTCCCTATGTCGGGCCCCGTGCTTTGAGAATTCTTTTTTTTTTTTTTTTAGTGGGGGCTGAGGAAGATTTTCCACACCCATAAAAATGTAGCTGTCTATTCATTTGGAATTTCAATTTTCACACAGCAGAAATACTTCTAAGTTACGATTATCAAACTTTTAATTTTATCAGACATTTTGAACTTAATTAATACTTACAACAAAAATAAGTGCCTACCAGTGACCTATTAGTCCAACTTTCCCCACATATTACTTTCTTGATTTGTATCGAAATAATAGTTGACCTTTCCAAATAATAATAATAATAATAATAATAATGACTGTAGTTCTATCTTTTTACAGTGTTAGCTGTGCTAAGGAGACACATTATTCTCTTGTAAACTGGAGGACCCATCCTACAAATGAGCTTCCAGTTTCTACTTACGACTTAATTTGGGAGAAAGCTGCCCTATCAGGGTGTTCCTGGGGAGTAAAAAACACCTGGGCCCTCACCTCATGAGTCTTCTCTGAGCCCTTCTTTACACCCTCATTCCCTGTTACTTGCTTTAGAGCATAATAAAGCCCTCCCTTCACCTTGGTGCCTTCCTTAAATTGGAAAAAAGTGGCAGGTGGGTTACACAAAATATCACAGAGAAAAATTAGTTAGACACTATCTGAAGTGCAAAAAAAAAAAAAAACCACTTCAATTTTTCAAACTATAAAGAAAAAAAATCCATTTCTTGTCCTTACTTAGAAAAAAAAACCATATTCTCAGATATAAAAAATCCATTCTCAGGTTAAAGAAGCCTCAGGGCAGTCACCAAATACAACACTTAGATTAACTGACAGTAGCAGTAATAACATGTTTTGGTTTTGCTTAGTTTTTTTTTTTTTTTAAAAAAGCTAGTTGTTAAACAGAATAAAATGGAATGCCCAGTTGACAGTGTAAGCAGGCTTTGTATTGACAATGAGATATGGAGCTTCTAAGATGAGCAATCCATGAAAAATAGCTTGCCTCAGGACTCGGTCAAGACCAGTTTAATTTAAGTTTTCCTCTCCCACTTGTTTAGTCATTAAAACTCAGGAAAGTATTTTGGAATTGGATCTGAGAAAAAGACACTCTGGCCAATATCATAAAGCTGGTTATTTAAAGAGGTGCTAAAAGGCACTACTTTCCCTTTGGGTTCCAAAAGAATAGGAAACCAAGGCTATTCTGAAATACCTGAAAAATGCACTCTTTTTAAGTGTAGCTTTGAAATCGCTGGTTTTAAGTATAGCATATTTTATGGACATTATACCACCTCAACTGCCATGCAACACACAAAAAGGATTATGGATTTTCTCTTCAGTGGAGCATTAAATAGTCCCCTGAATAGCAATTTTCTAAAAGAGCAAATATAGGTGACGTATCCTGCATATGTTTTCCTGACACTGCAGAGTCTATCTGTAACACACACTGCACGATACAGGTAACAGTTTCTGGTTCATAGGAAAAAAAAAAAAAAACACCTCAGTTTTACCACTAAAGTGAAAGCAATTAATTTAGGATACTTAAAAGCAAAGAGCGAAATTTTTGGAAACTTTTGAGAATAGTAGATTGTTAAGTTCATTACTTTTGTCAGTCTCCTGCACAAAACATCACAGATTTGTTCTGGCTTTTGCTGTTCTTTTTAGCTTACTTTGTTCTTGTTCTTTTTAGAATACTTTACACTTTCATTTCTGCCTACCCACAACCTCTTAGCCTTCACATCCCAATTCCAATGCTGCCTCTTCGGTGAAACCTTTCTATTCACCCCAGCCAAAAGCAATTCCTCCTTCGCCTGGATTCCTTTGTCACTTTATTTTCACCTTTCTAATTTGCATGTTACATTTCACTCTATAGTACAATCGTGAAAGAGCAAGTTGTAAATTCTGTCGATTATAAATCAGATGAGAGCACGGACTTTCTATAGGACAGTACAATATTTCTTTTTTTCAATTTGTTCAAGTTGAAGCTACCGCAAAAGGTAAATAGCAAAAAAATAGTAAAATCAGTGCCTCAAAATTCATATTCTGAAAAAGTTTTGAATTAAAAAGCCAACAGAATTAGATGTTCCATGTACCATTTTAGTGATTCATGGGCTTCTTATAAAGTAGCCCTTTGTGTTTAGAAGAGTAAGATACTGAAACAGTCATTGAGACGTTAGTGAAGGATGTTTGCTTACAAATGCTGATGAATCTGCAGTAAAGAAGGTAGGTCAGGTACTTTCCAATGACACCACCGTTCGCCATAGTCAGGTACTGGCTTATGATACAGAAAGCCAATTCAGAGAACAAATAAAGCTAGAAAATAGGCTTATTGAAACTTGATTATTGCACAGATATTGCTAACATGATAAATTTTTTTTACTATACATGCAATGTAAATATGGTGATATGAAGGAAGAATTCCTTTTTTCTGCTTTATTGTTGATAAACACAACTAGCTCTGAAATGTAGAAAATTAAATTGGATTGCATTGTCAACAAATATATTTTGAAGTTTAAGTTTTGTGGGGGTCTATGTTCTGATGGGACAACTGAAATGACAAGAAAATATCCTGGACTCATACTAAGGAGCTTTGCTGGAATGAAAATCAACATCACGCTTCCTTCATCAAGAAAGTCTTACTGTGGAAAAGAAACTACAACTGCACTAAACAGTGTGCTTAGTGACATAATGAAGATCATAGATTTATAAAGGCTAATGCGTGACATTTGATATTATTTTCTTTATTACGTGATCAGATGAAAGCTGGTGATGGCCAACCACTATTGCATGCTGAGGTACAATGGTTACTGAGAGAAAAATTTTTTTCAAGAACGTATAACTACAAAGTAAACTTCCAGTGATTCCGTAAAGTAAAAACAAATAAATAAATAAATAATAAAATAAAATTAATATCCTGAGAAGAAAGGTCATTAAAAGTTTCTTTCAGATAATAATTCCTTAAAACCAATTTTTAAAAAAATGCAGTTTCCGGGGCTTCCCTGGTGGCGCAGTGGTTGAGAATCCGCCTGCCAGTGCAGGGGACACGGGTTCGAGTCCTGGTCTGGGAAAATCCCACATGCCGCGGAGCAACTGGGCCCGTGAGCCGCAATTACTGAGCCTGCGCGTCTGGAGCCTGTGCTCCGCAACAAGAGAGGCCGCGATGGTGAGGGGCCCGCGCACTGCGATGAAGAGTGGCCTCCGCTTGCCACAACTAGAGAAAGCCCTCGCACAGAAACGAAGACCCAACACAGCCATAAATAAATAAGTGAAATTAAAAAAAAAAAAAATTTAAAAAAAAATGCAGTTTCCGTTAGATTATAAATCCCAAAAGCCAGACCATGCCCCACTTTCTTTAGCCTCCCACAGCTCCAAGTTCAGAACCTTGTGGTTTGTCAGTGTTAACTATTATTTGGTGATTCAAAAATACTACTGTGTCTACCGAGCCAACGCTACACAGTTTACATGGCTCTATCTACTTGCCATTTTAAGATTAAAGTCTCCTTGGATCCCAGTACTTAATACAAATCCAGAAACGTAATACATATCCCAAATATTTCTATCATCTTGGTGTGTGTCTTCCTAGAGACTTCAGGAACTGATAAAATATATTCATGATCTACACCACTGATGAGTGAGGTACCTTCCTATTTAGAAAAATAAATGACTCTTACAGCTTTATTTTCATATATGCAGAACATTAATGGTGAGAGAGATGCATTCATTATAAAGACCTATCAACACTGAGGCCTCACTACTGTATACTTCGATTACTCAATAACACACTTTGTCCTGTGTCAGTAATTCTAATGTAACTACGTAATGCTTTTAGCAGTGTTCAGGTAGGCAAAGCTACTCAAAACTATTACATATTTTCTTTCTCTATTTTCTTTATTCACACCTTGCTTTATATCAAAAGTAAAATGATTATTCTACAGTAGGAGACTACACTTTAATAACTTCAACACACTCAACAGAAGAAGTAAAATAGAAAAGTAGGGCTTCCCTGGTGGCGCAGTGGTTGAGAATCCGCCTGCCAATGCAGGGGACACGGGTTCGAGCCCTGGTCTGGGAAGATCCCACATGCCACGGAGCACCTAGGCCCGTGAGCCACAACTACTGAGCCTGCGCGTCTGGAGCCTGTGCTCCGCAACGAGAGAGGCCGCGACAGTGAGAGGCCCGCGCACCGCGATGAAGAGTGGTCCCCGCTTGCCACAATTAGAGAAAGCCCTCGCACAGAAATGAAGACCCAACACGGCCATAAATAAATAAATAAATAAATAAAAGAATGTGAATTTCTTTAAAAAAAAAAAAGTAATGCAATACTAAATGCTGGTGAGGATGCAGAAAAACTGAATCCCTCAACATTGCTGGTAGGAATATAACATGGTACAGCCACTCTGCAAAACAGTCTGGTACTTTTATATAAAAATAAACATAAAATTACCATAAGACTCAGTATTTATCCCAGAGAACTGAAAACTTCTGTCCACAGAAAAGACTGTACATGAATGTTCATAGAAGCTTTATTTGTAATACCCCAAACCTGGACACAGCTAATATGTGCCTGAATGGGTGAATGATTAAACAAACTGGTACATTCATACCATCGAATGCTACCTAGCAAAAGAAAGGATGAGCTATGTTACATACAACTTGGATGAATCTCAAGGGCTTTATGATGTGTGAAAAAGACCAAGTGCAAAGAGTCAAAACTGTATGCTTCCATTTATATAAATAACATTCTTGAATAATGAAATTATAGTGATGGAAGACAGATTTGTGGTTGCCAGGGTTTAGGGGTTGTGCCTGGGAAGAGATACAAATGAGTATAAAGAGGTAGCAGAGGGAGAGCTTTGTGATAAAGGAATTCTTTGATTGCAGAAGTGGTTACACTAAATCTACACATGTGATAAAATGATACAGTACTATGTAAATACATTGTATCAATATCAAGTTCCTGGTTTTGTACTATACTATAATTGAGTATGTTATAACCATCGGAGGAAACTGGGTGAAGGATACCCAGGTCCTTTCTGAACTAAGTTTGCAACTTCCTGTGAGTCTAAAATTATTTCTAAAAATGGTTAAAATTAAAAATACATAAAAATAAAATAAAGAAAATAAAATCTTGTAAATATGTAAAACTGGATGGAATTCAATGACAGTAAGCATATACTAGGACTCTTCTGGGCATCTGGGTCTATATTGTTGCTCCGTATTTATTTTTTAATGTTACTTGTATGTTATCAGTCCTCCTCTAGATTGTAAGTTTCAGGAGGGCAATGATTTTCGTCTGTTTTGTCCACTGATAAATCCCAAGAGCTTAGATCAGTGTTTGCATACATAATGTATTCAGTCAAAATCTGTTGAATAAGACAAGTGAGACAGTAGATCTATTGCTTTAGCATGTATATGCAATAACTTACGGTAAAAGATGAAAAGATACTCACAGTCTCAGATCCTGATCATGAGAATTGTAATAATCACACCAAAACATCTTTTTATCTCCTTAACTTTCCATTTGATCTTCTCTTTCATTTACTCAAGTAAGTGCAGACACACAGTTACTCTAACTGTTGCTTATGTAAGTTCTCAGTAAACAAAACATGCCTTGTTAGCCTTGAAGTATATAACTTGACATTGTAAAGCACAAAAATAATTTTAAAAATATGAAGTTCTATTATATTTTTTAAAAATAATAATAGTTAGGACTTCCCTGGTGACACAGTGGTTAAGAATCCCCCTGCTAATGCAGGGGACACAGGTTCAAGCCCTGGTCCGGGAAGATCCCACATGCCGCACAGCAACTAAGCCCGTGTGCCACAAGTACTGAGCCTGCGCTCTAGAGCCCGTGAGCCACAACTACTGAGCCCACGTGCCACAACTACTGAAGACCGCATGCCTAGAGCCCATGCTCCACAACAAGAGAAGCCCCCACTCACAACTAGAGAAAGCCCACGCACAGCAACGAAGACCCAACACAGCCAAAAATAAATAAATTAATTAATTAAAAATAATAATTAACATTGACTTTAAAATGTTGTAACAATATAATTCAATATATCAGTATAGCTCTTAGTCTCAGAGTGATGGGAAGATTATTTAAATAGATAAGACATGAGAAAATAATTTTGTGCTATTTTATCATTATAATAAATAACTTTATTATAACAATATAATAATCATAATACTTTATTATTATTATGATCACTTAGAATCCAAAGAATTCCATAGAAAGCATTTGCGTGTCTCAATACAAGGCTGTATCTTGTCCTGCTACTCTAACCATATGAGGATCTTTAGAACTAAAATATAAAAGTTTAATTTTACCTAATTTTGTCCTTAGCCTGTATGTGAATTATGTGACGTCCCCCACCAGGTGTTCCTCTGGCCAATCCACACTGCCTCCGCCAGGGGCCCTAAGGATCTGCACACCAGAATCTTCCATGCTGGCACAGGACAAGACTTAGGTCACTTTTCCCCATTGGGGACCAAGGCATCTTCATTGTTGGCTGTGATGTAAAGCACTTTTTGTGAAATCAAGTGTACACTTCTAGATAGGATGAGGCCTGAGTGCTCAGCTTGTGCCAGGAGACCTCAGGATACGGCATAGTGGAAAGACCATGACAAACTGGATTTTAATCAGAGTGGGAGTCCCAGCTCAGCCAGTTACCCGCCCTGAGCAAGTCATCAAACCTCCCTGAGAACAGACTGGTGGCTGCCAGAGGCAATGTGCTTTCCTCATAATACCGTCATAATGACAAAATGAGGTGATGCATGGCAAGTGTTTAGCCCAGTGCCTGGCCACTGCAGTCTTCTATAAGGTTAGTAACCGTTAGTACCATCATCACTACTGACAGTTGCCAAAATGTAAGATAATGGTAAGGTCATAAATGTTTTGGAAACCACGTACTTCCTTTCACAGGCAGTTTACGCCTTTATTTCACTATCAACATAGGTTATATACCCTCCTCTGTAAACCATACTTATTGAATTTAAGTTTTAGTTCATACATACAGTATGGAAACAAAAAGGCTTTCTGGCTTAAAATATTTTCTGATGCAAGAGACAGGAACATGCCATACATAATTCCAGCTGTGAAAACCTGACTGCACATGCCTATTGGGTGGTGTTATCACCCTGCCCTGTTTGTTAGGGCTGCCCTTAACCCAGACTGGCACACATGTAACGGAACCCGATGTCTGGTTGGCTTCCAGTTTGAAACAGAAGCTGCAGCTAATGGGCTGCTGAAAACCCTGAGGGCCACAGCTGTCCAGGGTGGAAATAGCCTCTCACTGAAAGCTTGCCATGGCCCTCATTCAGTTAAGAATTCTTGGGGCAACTCTTTACCTTTCAGTGGTTCCTGTGCTCAAACCAAATTAGTAAAATATCAATCAGATGGTTCTGTTGTTGCTAGGAAATGTCAGTAACATAAGCCATGACAGAAATAGACAAAATTAAGAAAACTAACTTGGAAAATTCTGACATTGTATTGAATCAGTCAATGTGGATTCAAAAAAACAAAATAAGCAGGTCTTTTTTTTTTTTGGTCACTTTTCAAACCAGAGCCATTTTACTAAAGGCCCATAAAACATCCATTTTAGCAGAAAATCTGCTCATAAAGGAAATGCCAAAACCACCTTTCCCTTTCAAAGTTACAACTTATTCCCTTTATAATTAAATGTAAACAGAATCAGATATTTTCTTTTCCTCAATTTACTGCGAAAAAATTTTTGTACAAAGATTTCTTTTGTACAGACCCAATAAAATATGGTATTTTAAAACGGATTTAAAATGTACCCAAAGAGGCTTTATGAATGAGGCATAAAAACACTTGCAAGTGATGGATATGTTCCTTTTCTTGATTTTGTTGGCAGGTCCATGGGTATATGCATATTTCAGAACTTAAATTGTGTTCTTTAAGTATGTGCAGTGTACTGTGTCCGTTATATTTAACAGAGCCATTAAAAAAAGGCTAAGAACAGACATTTGTCTCAACAAATAAATGTAGCAAAGAAAAGTCAAGTAAAAAAAAAAACAAATAAAAAAAAATAAAATGTACTCAAAGAGCTCTACAACATTATTTTTCATAAATGAATTTTCTTAACTTTTCCTTCTTGGGTATTTGCATATAAATGACTCTTCCATGTCTGCTCTGTGAAATGACATAAATAATATAATTAGAAATAATCTACAGGTGCATGGGTTAGATTATTAGCAGTGGTTTCTGTTGTTTGAGGGATATGTCTGTACCCTTAGATTTGTTTAGATTTTACTACCTTTCCCTCAGATCTGTAGCTTTTTATGTAACTGAAAAAACAGAGTCCTGGAGGCTTATCAAGAATGTCATTGTGTGTTTTACTGGAGAACTTGAACTCTACCATGCTTGAATAAAAAACCAAAATAACAACAAAGAGAATGACACATTCCCTAAGACTTGATGAAAGCTAGGACATTGGGAAGTTTTTGTACCAAACAGAAGGATAAATAAATACAAGTACTAAACTAACATTTGTTCACAGGATAAAGCCAAAGTAGAGGAAAGAGACAGCTACTTCTGTCTTAAAAAGTTAGCTCTCTTCCCTGCCCCAGAAACAAAACTTCTCACACCCAGTACTCCCACAGCCCCATATTTCAAGTTTGACCTTAAATTCTACCTTCTCCATGAAACTACTCCAGCTAAATCAATTTCTCTTTTCACCTGAACTTGCCTATTATACTTTCACTATCATCAATTTTCATCTGGGGACCTAACTAATCATCCAGTGCCTTGATGTTGTGATTTCACTGCTTCATGGTTCTCCTAGGGTCATTTCCCCATGTTATTACATATTATAAATTTCTAGAGGCCAAAGATGTCTCTTCCGTTTCTTTTGTGCCTCCCCACCCTGCAATGCCAAGTACAGAGCCAGGAACACAGCAGACAGGGAGGCCAGTCCAGCAGAGCAGAGCCTTCATGGTGCTACACAACTAGACTCCTGCAAATCCTCTAAGATCCACGGCTGTAACATTGATAAGAAATTACAGAGTGGTCCTTTTCAGTCAATTGAGAAGTCACATCCTTCCAACTCTCGAATGAGTGGGATTTTATACTCCAGCTGATGGCCGAGGCATGCAGCATGCTGAGTACAGATACGGCACAGAGGCACACCACGGCAGCTGGAGTCCCAGCTCCACTGCTTCCCAGCTGTATGGCAAATGGCTTGTGTGTTCATTAGTCTCCTCATTTGTAAAATGGGGATTAAAAATAATAGTAGTTGATAATCACTCAACACTTACTATGTTGTGAAGCACTGTTCTAAAGTCTTTAAATGTTTTAACTCATTGAATCCTTATTAGGTAGGCACTATTATTATCCCATTTTACAGGTGAAGAAACAGACAGAGAGAGGGCAAGAAACCAACCCAGAGTTACACATCTACGCAGCAACCCTGGGATTCACATCTAGGCCGGCAGAGCTTACATGCTCACCTGCAAGGTATATTGCCTCTCATAAAATTTACCCCTCATGATTATTTTAAGGATTAAACAAATTAATAGTTTTAAAATATTTATTAATACTTGATGTTAAATATTAAATATTTTAAAGTGGTTGACACATAGTAAGTACTCAATAAAAGTCCACGGTATCATGCTTATACATATGTCATAATTTAGGCTTCAAAACTCTACAACGAATTTAGACAAAAGTGATCTAGATAATAACTTAATATATGCTGACACAATCTCTGCCCAGAAGGAAGCTTATACTCTTAGGAGAAATATATATGCATGTAGAAAAACTAAGCAAACCGATGTTAAAAGTGACACTAACTGATGAGGAAGAGCCCATTCGACCTGCAGGTGGCAATTGTGGCTTTCCCTTTCCCTATCCAGTGTCTTATCACGTAGGGCTCTAGGTAGCTCCTTTTAGCAGGTACCAAGATGATTCTGGTGTAAATACTCATAAACCACACTTTCAACACATTTATATAGGCCACACTTGAACAGGTACCATAATAGAGTATGAGACTATACTTATATAAAGAGGTGCTGATTGAGAAGCCCAGTGGAAACAAGTGGAGAGAGATAGGCCCAAGGTGGGGCTGGAGCCCAGGGAATGCTTCCCAGAGGAGGGGGACTTAGCATTCTAAAGCAAGGACATCAATAATTCACTCGGAAACTCATCCCCCAGCTCAGTTAAAAGAAGAATAATGACACAAATCAGAAAAACTAAAAGTATGAATAATTTATCAGTTCCACCTTGTTCTCTTAAGAGCCCAAATGTTCTGTACATTAATAACTGAGTCTTCTTAAAACCCTCAGAGCTGTTGTGAGGAAGAAGAGCACGGTATGTGAATACCATTAAATCATCACTATTTTCTTTACCACAGTCCTTTTTTACACATTTCTTTTTTTAATACACAGAGATGAATGGTTCCTGAAATTATGTAATGGATACATGTATTCATTCATTCACTCATTCTACAAACACAGTTTGTTGAATATCTAATCTACGCACAGTGCTATAGGTCCTAAGGGGAAACACGTTCAACAGTCTAATGAAGAAGACAAAAATGAAACATAGATGGTTTTCCATGAAACAGATAATACAGGAGAGGTAGGTAGGCTACAAGTTGCAGAGGGGCCTCAGAGGAGAATGTTGTCAATAGCATAAACGGGGAGGATTCCAGACAGGTTTCAGAGAGCAATAATAACTTCCTCACTGTCAAATCTCACGGCACATTCCTCAAACACGCTGCTGCTTCCAACACTCTCCAAAACTGTCTTGAAATTTCCTTTTGCCCAAACTTTGTGATGAGACCCTGATTATTTTTGCCTCTAACCTTCCATGGCCCTTTTCCAATTCCATTGATGGCACCTCTGTTCAAACCTTTTAATGTGGTTGTTTGATGGTAGTTGTTTCTTCTGGTTTGGGCCAGAGTTTCTTATTCTTTACTGTGCATGAGAATCATTGCAAAATCTTTTTAAAATGTACAGGTGTCCCAGCATTCCCTTGACTTGGGTTTTGGGGCCTGGATATATGAGCCATGTGTTTTGTTTTGTTTTGTTTTGTTTTAAAGATTCTTATGCCAGTCAGGATGAGAACCACCTACGTAGGCCTGCCTACCTCTAACTGTCCCATGTGGAGACTATTCATTTTCATGTCATTCCCTCTCACTGGCTTCCTGAACTGTCTCAGTTCTGGGCCTGGAAACAGTCCTCAGACTGAGAACCGTGGAGCATGAAGTCACCATCCCAGACTTCTCCACCCAGGATACCATTTCTAAGACTACTTCTACTGGGACCATGTGTAATCTGAGAACTGCCTCCCATTCCTCTTGCCCTTGGTCACTTGTGAAAGACCCTCTGATCATCTATCCTCTTTATAACCCTCTCCCTGATTCCTTTCCTTCCAAACTTCACCACTGTATCTCATGGAAATTCAGATTCATAGCAGACAAACTCTTCACTAATTCTCACACTCCACTACTTAAGTGAAGGCTGCTCATCTCCCCTAACACTGGTCTCTCCCACTGTAACGAAATCATCTCTCTCAATCAGCATCACCTTCTTACTTCAGTCAAATCTGTTGGAGAATGGCCTACTCTTGCTACCTCTGATTCTTCTCTTTACATTTGTTCATTCATTAAACAACCACAACTTGGTGTCCAGCATCATTGCTCCCCTGAAACTACTCTAGTAAGTGATACCAGTAACCTCCAACCTGTCAAATAGCAAGAAAATTCCAATTAAAATGGCACTCCTTTGGCAATTACGTAATAACATCAGGAGGACATCTACTTTTCTTATCTGACAGGCTTTAAGGTTTGGGATTATCATGGACTTTTCCCTCACTCTCTACATAAAATAAATGATCTGATTCTATAATATCTCCTTTACAACTTATTAGTTTAATTCATAAAAAATATATTTCTATTATACATAACATACTGTGCTACCTGCCAAAACAAGGACTTTTATTTATTTATTTATTTATTTTAACATCTTTTTTGGAGTATAATTGCTTTACAATGGTGTGTTAGTTTCTGCTTTATAACAAAGTGAATCAGCTATACATATACATATATCCCCATATCTCCTCCCTCTCGCGTCTCCCTCCCACCCTCCCTAACCCACCCCTCTAGGTGGTCACAAAGCATGGAGCTGATCTCCCTGTGCTATGCGGCTGCTTCCCACTAGCTATCTATTTTACATTTGGTAGGGTGTATATGTCCATGCCACTCTCTCACTTCATCCCAGCTTACTTTTCTCCTTCCCGTGTCCTGAAGTCCATTCTCTACAACTGCGTCTTTATTCCTGTCCTGCCCCTAGGTTCTTCAGAACCTTTTTTTTTTTTTTTTTAAGATTCCATATATATGTGCTAGCATACAGTATTTGTTTTTCTCTTTCTCACTTACTTCATTCTGTATGACAGACTCTAGGTCCAACCACCTCACTAGAAATAACTCAACTTTGTTTCTTTTTATGGTTGAGTAATATTCCATTGTATATATGTGCCACATCTTCTTTATCCATTCATCTGTTGATGGACACTTACCTTGCTTCTATGTCCTGGCTACTGTATATAGGGCTGCAGTGAACACTGTGGTACATGACTCTTTTTGAATTACCGTTTTCTCAGGGTATATGCCCAGTAGTGGGATTGCTGGGTCACATGGTAGTTCTATTTTTAGTTTTTTAAGGAACCTCCATACTGTTCTCCATAGTGGCTGTATCAATTTACATTCCCACCAACAGTGCAAGAGGGTTCCCTTTTCTCCACACCCTCTCCAGCATTGATTGTTTCTAGACTTTTTCATGATGGCCATTCTGACCAGTGTGAGGTGATACCTCATTGCAGTTTTGATTTGCATTTCTCTAATGATTAGTGATGTTGAGCATCCTTTCATGTGTTTGTTGGCAATCTGTGTATCTTCTTTGGAGAAACGTCTATTTAGGTCTTCTGCCTAAATTGGGTTGTTTGTTTTTTTGATATTGAGCTACATGAGCTGCTTGTAAATTTTGCAGATCAATCATTTGTCAGTTGCTTCAATTGCAAATATTTTCTCCCATTCTGAGGGTTGTCTTTTCATCTTGTTTATGGTTTTCTTTGTTGTGCAAAAGATTTTAAGTTTCATTAGGTCCCATTTGTTTATTTGTGTTTTTCTTTCCATTACTCTAGGAGGTGAGTCAAAAAGGATCTTGCTGTGATTTATGTCATAGAGTGTTCTGCCTATGTTTTCCTTGAAGAGTTTTATAGTGTCTGGCCTTACATTTAGGGCTTTAATCCATTTTGAGTTTATTTTTGTGTATGGTGTTAGGAAGAGTTCTAATTTCATTCTTTTACATGTAGCTGTCCAGTTTTCCCAGCACCACTTATTGAAGAGGCTGTCTTTTCGCCATTGTATAGTCTTGCCTCCTTTATCAAAGATAAGGTGACCATATGTGTGTGGGTTTATCTCTGGGCTTTCTATCCTGTTCCATTGATCTATATTTCTGTTTTTGTGCCAGTACCATACTGTCTTGATTACTGTAGCTTTCTAGTATAGTCTGAAGTCAGGGAGCCTGATTCCTCCAGCTCCATTTTTCTTTCTCAAGATTGCTTTGGCTATTCGGGGTCTTTAGTGTTTCCATACAAATTGTGAAATTTTTTGTTCTAGTTCTGTGAAAAATGCCTTTGGTAGTTTGATAGGGATTGCACTGAATCTGTAGATTGCTTTGGGTAGTAGAGTCATTTTCACAGTGTTGATTCTTCCAATCCAAGAACATGGTATATCTCTCCATCTGTTTGTATCATCTTTAATTTATTCCATCAGTGTCTTATAGTTTTCTGTATACAGGTCTTTTGTCTCCTTAGGTAGGTTTATTCCTAGGTATTTTATTTTTTTTGTTGCAATGGTAAATGTGAGTGTTTCCTTAATTTCTCCTTCAGATTTTTCATCATTAGTGTATAGGAATGTAAGAGATTTCTGTGCATTAATTTTGTATCCTGTTACTTTACCAAATTCATTGATTAGCTCTAGTAGTTTTCTGGTAGCATCTTTAGGATTCTCTAAGTGTAGTATCATGTCATCTGCAAACAGTGACAGCTTTACTTCTTCCTTTCTGATTTGGATTCCTTTCATTTCTTTTTCTTCTCTGATTGCTGTGGCTAAAACTTCCAAAACTATGTTGAATAATAGTGGTGAGAGTGGACAACCTTGTCTTGTTCCAGATCTTAGAGGAAATGGTTTCAGTTTTTCACTATTGAGAACAATGTTGGCTGTCGGTTTGTCATATATGGCCTTTATTATGTTGAGGTAAGTTCCCTCTATGCCTACTTTCTGGAGGATTTTTATCATAAATGGGTGTTGAAGTTTTTCAAAAGCTTTTTCTGTGTCTATTGAGATATCACATGATTTTTATCCTTCAATTTGTTAATACGGTGTATCACATTGATTGATTTGCATTTATTGAAGAATCCTTGCATTCCTGGGATAAACCCCACTTGATCATGGTGTATGATCCTTTTAACGTGCTGTTGGATTCTGTTTGCTAGTATTTTGTTGAGGATTTTTGCATCTATGATCATCAGTGATATTGGCCTGTAGTTTTCTTTCTTTGTGACAACTTTGTCTAGTTTTGGTATCAGGGTGATGGTGGCCTCGTAGAATGAGTTTGGGAGTGTTCTTCCATCTGCTATATTTTGGAAGAGTTTGAGAAAGATAGGTGTTAGCTCTTCTCTAAATGTTTGATAGAATTTGCCTGTGAAGCCATCTGGTCCTGGGCTTTTGTTTGTTGGAAGATTTTTAATCACAGTCTCAATTTCAGTGCTTGTGACTGGTCTGTTTATATTTTCTATTTCTTCCTGGTTCAGTCTCGGAAGGTTGTGCTTTTCTAAGAATTTGTCCATGTCTTCCATGTTGTCCATTTTATTGGCATATAGTTGCTTGTAGTAATCTCTCATGATCCTTTGTATTTCTGCAGTGTCATTTGTTACTTCTCCTTTTTCATTTCCAATTCTGTTGACTTGAGTCTTCTCCCTTTTTTTCTTGATGAGGCTGGCTAATGGTTTATCAATTTTGTTTATCTTCTCAAAGAACCAGCTTTTAGTTTTATTGATCTTTGCTATTGTTGCCTTCATTTCTTTTTCATTTATTTCTGATCTGATCTTTATGATTTCTTTCCTTCTGCTAACTTTGAGGGTTTTTTGTTCGTCTTTCTCTAATTGCTTTAGGTGTAAGGTTAGGTTGTTTATTTGAGAAACAAGGACTTTTAAATTTGAGTCTCTTTACTCTCACACTCAAAACTCTAATCCAAGTTCCAATGTCTCCATAGACATCTCTTAACTCCAGTGCTTTTTCCATTCAAGTTCACCCTGTATATTGTTTTAAAGGTAACCTTTCTCAAACTCCATTTTTAGCAAACTTTCCCCTACTTTAAGAACCCACTCTTGGCCACAATCAAATCTAACTGCATAGCCCAACATGTCCTGCCTTTCAGCGCAAGCCCTTATCCTCCATACAAGTTTTGCCTCATCTCAATATTTCCTGGCAGTGTTCTTCATGTGCCTATGTGTATCTTGCTTACACTTGTCTCAACAGCTTTGCTAACCCATTCTCTGATCTGGAATGTCATTTTGACTCCGAATCCTTACCTGTCACTTGCTTTGAGATCCAAATAATATTCTCATCTCTTGGGTTGGTAACTCTTGCATGAACCATCTGTCAGCACCTTGTATATAGTTTTTCATATATTGATATTATCTGGCAATGGATATATTTTGAATATTAATCCTACCTCTTTAAATAAATTAGAGTGGCAGTGATACATAGTGACATAAGCTATTGTGGAACTTGGGCAAAAGCCACTACTGAACTTGTTTAATCATCTGGTAAATGTGAATATATCCTTGATGTAAGGATTAAATACCTAATGCTAGTACGATGACTGGCACATAATAGATGGCCAATAGGTAGTAAACATTATTGCTTCTGCAAGCCTTTCAAGGGGTAGGAACTTGTCCTCATTTTGTAATGTTTCATGGCCATAACACTTTGGGCACCCAATTCTGACCTGTGTACACAGAGGATGACCTATAGCTATATATTGGGTCCCTAAGTCAATGATGAAAATTCTGGTAAGTATGGTGAAATTCTATGTGTAAGTTTAGCTAGTTGTCTTGTAGAAATATAAACCTGAGTTATTAAAAGTAATCTCTCACAATGACTAATGAATTGGCCAAAATGGGAATTTCAGGATTGAAAATGTTGTTTGGTATTCCTGTGTTTACTTAAACTTTTTTGCAGGCCAGTTGTAAGTCTCAGATAATATGGAAAACCTTATTATTCTTGAAAGAGAAAGAAAATCCAGAATTTATAATTATTTGTCTTCCTCATCTTGATGAATTATCCAACACTTTTTCCAGGGGGGTGACTTAGTTCTGAAAAGCAGGACTTACCAGAGATTTAAATCTTTACCTCATTTATATAAGTAACCATTTACAGACCGTGTATGTCCTTCTCCAAGTACAAAACACTTAATGACAATAAAAACTGGTGGACCACTCAAGTTACTAGAGATCGTTATTTTTCAGTAACATTTGCATCCTCTCTTTTGTTTATTATTCAGAATTTAGGCCATCGCCTACAACCATAAAGGAAAACTAGTCATATGTGAAATACTTATAAATGAATTAAGCAACACAAAGAAAAATTCTTTGTTAGTCCAAGTTTTACAAATATGCTAACAAAAAGTATATCCTTGCTCTATATTCATCACTCAAGTAACAAAATATATAATCTTTGATGACCTGTTAACCAACATTAAGGAAAATTAACCAAGGCATATTAACAGAATTCTTTCAGCTGTTTTTAGAATCTGAATTGCATTTGGCCTCCCATGTTATTAGCACTACTAAGCAACAAAACCATAAGAAGTCCACTGAGCAATATCTGAGCAATGGATGAACAATGAACAACAAACTAATACATATAAAATCATTAACGAAATGTGAAATAATGCTTTCAGAACTCACAACCAGACAATTCACCATTTAATTACTGCCTTCTACTGTCAGCCTTTCAAACTAGATTAATATTGATACAAAGCTTTCTTTTCATTCTTTCAAAATGCTTATGTAATTTGTTTTAAAGAAATTACTCTTTCAAGTAAAATCAATTGCAATAGCTAAAACACATGTGCAAATGCAATTACACTCCTACATTTTAAAAAATATTACACTGGGAAAAATATATGTACTCCTGTGAAAGTATCTAATAACACTGCTTTATTAATCACCTTCAAAAAATTGCCATTAGAAATATTTTGGCCTACTTTTCTTTCATTTCTTGTCCCTGAAAGAAATCTCGTCTCATAATTATCCTTTTCAGATTCTCCATACATTGGCTTGATTATAAGCAGACTTCTCCTGAGCTAAAAAATAAACTATTTTCATTCCCAGAAGATTTAACCTACTTTAGTCTCTAAATATTCACTGTCTAATACAGTAGCCACTAGCCATTTGAAATGTGGCTAGTTCAAATTGTGATGTGCTATAAGTATAATGTACACACAGGATTTTGAAGATTTAATACAAAAAATTAAAATATCTCATTAATAGTTTTTATAATGATTACATATTGTAATCATTATAATGATTATAATCATTGTAAATTGTCATATTGAATGACATTTTAGATATATTAGAATAAATTAAACATATTATTAAATTAATTTCACTTTTTTTTACTTTTATTATTGGGTGAGTTTTGGTAATTTGTGGTTTTCAAAGAATTGGTTCATTTCATTTAAATTGTTGAATTTATGTGCACAGAGTTGTTCATAGTATTACTACATTATATTTTTAATGTCTGTGGGGTTTATAGTGATGCCCCATCTTTCATACCTAACTCATAATTTTTGCCTTCTCTCTTTTTACCTTTCTCAGTCTGGCTAGAGGCATATCAATTTTACCGACTTTTTCAAAGAACCATGCATTTCTCTGTTATTTTTCTGTTATCTGTTTCATTAATTTCTGCTCTTATCTATTTTTTTGCTTCATTCTGCTTGCCTCAGTTTTAATTTGCTCTTATTTTTCTAGTTTCTTAAGGCAAAAACATAGATTGTTGATTTGAGACATTTATCCTTTTCTAATGTAAGTGTTTAATGCTCTAAAATCTACATTAGGCTATTAGAAAATTTAAAATTACATATATGTTCAATAAATGGTGCTGGGATAACTGGATATTCACATGTGAAAGAATGAAACTGAATCTGTATCTTACACCACTTACAAAAGTTAACTCAAAAGGATTAAAGACCATGAAACTCCTAGAAAACATAGGAACAAAGCTCCTTGACGTGTGTCTTGGTAATAATTTTTTTGGATATGACATCTAAAGCACAAGCAACAAAATTAAAAATAAACAAATGGGACTACATCAAACTAAAAAGCTGCTGCACAGCAAAAGAAACCATCAACAAAGTGAAAAGACAACCTATGGAATGGGAAAATAATATTTTCAAATCATATATCTGAAAAGGGGTTAATATCCAAAATATATAAAAACTCCTACAATTCAATAGCAAAAAAACCCAAATAACCCAATTAAAAAATGGGCAAAGGATCTGAATAGACATTTCTACAGAGAAAATATATGAAAGGCCAACAGGTACATGAAAGGTGCTCAACATCGTTAGCCATTAGGCAAATGTGAATTAAAACCACAATAAGAGGGGACTTCCCTGGTGGTGCAGTGGTTAATAATCTGCCTGCCAATGCAGGGGACAAGGGTTCGAGCCCTGGTCCGGGAAGATCCCACATGCTGCTGAGCAACTAAGCCCGTGCGCCACAACTACTGAGCCTGCGCTCTAGAGTCCGTGCGCCGCAACTACTGAGCCCGTGTGCCACAACTACTGAAGCCCGTGTGCCTAGAGCCCGTGCTCCGCAACAAGAGAAGCCACCCCAATGAGAAGCCTGTGCACCGCAACGAAGAGTAGCCCCTGCTCGCCACAACTAGAGAAAGCCCACGCGCAGCAACAAAGACCCAAAGCAGCCAAAAATAAAAATTAATTAATTAATTAATTATTTTTAAAAAAAGAAAAGAAAAAAACACAATGAGACATCACTGCACACCTGACAGAATGACCATCATCAAAAGGTCAAGAGAATATACACTACCAAATGTAAAATAGATAACTAGTGGGAAGCAGCCGCATAGCACAGGGAGATCAGCTCGGTGCTTTGTGACCACCTAGAGGGGTGGGATGGGGAGGGTGGGAGGGAGGGAGATGCAAGAGGGAAGAGAAATGGGAACATATTGTATATGTATAACTGATTCACTTTGTTATAAAGCAGAAGCTAACACACTACTGTAAGGCAATTATACTTCAATAAAGATGTTTAAAAAAAAAAAAAAAAAGGTCAAGAGATAATAATGCTGGCATGGATGTGGAGATAAGGGAACCCTTGTGCACTGTTGGTAGGATTGTGAATTGGTACAGCCACTATGGCAAACAGTATGGAGGATCCCCAAAATGTTGAAAATAGAACTACCAAATGATACATTTCTGGGAATATATCCAAAGGAAGTGAAAACAGTAACTCAAAAGTTATCTGCACCCCCATGTTCATAAGAGCATTATTTACAATAGCCAAGACACAGAAGCAACCTAAGTGTCCATTGATGGATGAGTGGATAAAGAAGATGTGGTATATACATACAATGGAATATCATTCAGTCATAAAAAAAACAACGAAATCCTACCATTTGCAACAACATGAATGAACCTTGAAGGCATTGTGCTAAGTGAAATAAGTCAGAGAAAGACAAATAGCTGTATGATCTCACTTACATGTGGAATCTAAAAACAAAACAAACAAACAACAAAACTGAACTCATGGATACAGAGAACAGATTGGTGGTTACCAGAGGCAGAAGGTGTGGAGAGGGGGAATTGGAGAGAGGTGGTCAAAAGTACAAACTTCCAGTTATAAGATGTAACATACAACACAATGTCTAGAGCTAACACTGCTGCATGATACGGGGGAAAGTTGTTAAGAGAGTAAGGGAGTTCTTATCACAAGGAGAATTTTTTTTCCTTTTCTTCTTTCTTTTTTTTATTGTACCTGTATGAGAAGATGGATCTTAGCTGAACCTAATGTGGTGATCATTTCACAATACATGTAAATCAAACCATCATGCTGTATGTATGCCTTAAATTTATACAGTGATGTATGCCAATTATCTCAATAAAATTGGAAAAATAAATAAATAAAAGTAAATATGAGATTGCATTTGTGGTTCACATTATATGTTTCTATTTATTGCTGCTCTAAGAAGTATAACACACTAGCAAAGTATTTTCTTTTTTTTTTTTTTTTTTTTTTTTTTTTTTTTTTTTTTTTTTTTTTTTTTTTTTTTTTTTGTTCCACACACACACACTGTATTTTATTTTTACAAGAGATAGATAGACTGACACCAAGCATTGTACATGGATGACCACAACAAAAGCAACAATGATTGCAATTACCAAACATGAAACACACTTATACTATGTCATAATATTGACATTCAGTCCAGTAATCCTCCACTGTAACAGCTCCTTTACTTTGCAGTGAAAATTGATTTGTATATTCTTTTCCTCTGAGTCCTTGTGGGATTTTTTTTTTTTAATTCAGACAGAAAGTCACAAAAATTATACTCATCCTCATCAGTTCACTCAGTCCCATGTAATTAATTTCTTTTTTTTCATCTTGATCTTTTGTTAGCAGTTTTATGAGTTCATCAGTTTTTCATTAGAGTTCTGAAAATGCTTATTCATTCAGTTCAGCAGTACAGTCAGTTACCAGAAACCTGTACTTGTCAGAGTCTTTTCCATGAATTTCTTGAAGATGAAACTCTTTTATAGGAACATATTTGCAAAATCATCAGAGTACACCCAGAACTGTCTGTAAATGACAAAAGACTTAAAAATGACCATGGTTAAAGATTTGATGAAAGTTCATAATAATGCAGTTGACAAGAAAATTAGTTATTTCTGAGATATACATTTTAAAGTAATAACTAGGATTATTACTTATAACATTATACCAGAACATATAAGATTTTTAGACGTTTCCTGTAATGTCTGAAACATTTATATTAACATATTTCCATACATATTTCCATACAAATACAAATATAAGATTTTTAGAAATTTCATGTAATGTCTGAAACATTTATATTAACATATTTCCATACATATTTCCATACAAATACAAGATTTTTAGAAATTTCATGTAATGTCTGAAACATTTATATTAACATATTTCCATACATATTTCCATACAAATACAAATATAAGATTTTTAGAAATTTCATGTAATGTCTGAAACATTTATATTAACATATTTCCATACATATTTCCATACAAATACAAATATAAGATTTTTAGAAATTTCATGTAATGTCTGAAACATTTATATTAACATATTTCCATACAAATAACCCAATGAAAGTTTAGTATTAGTTGTTTTGTTTGTTTTTTTATACTGCAGGTTCTTATTAGGCATCAGTTTTATACACATCAGTGTATACATGTCAATCCCAATCGCCCAATTCAGCACATCACCATCCCCACCTCATCGCAGTTTTCCCCCCTTGGTGTCCATATGTCCATTCTCTACATCTGTGTCTCAACTTCTGCCCTGCAAACTGGCTCATCTGTACCATTTTTCTACGTTCCACATACATGCATTAACATACGATATTTGTTTTTCTCTTTCTGACTTACTTCACTCTGTATGACAGTCTCTAGATCCATCCACTTCTCAACAAATGACTCAATTTCGTTCCTTTTTATGGCTGAATAATATTCCATCGTATATATGTACCACAACTTCTTTATCCATTCGTCTGTTGATGGGCATTTAGGTTGCTTCCATGACCTGGCTATTGTAAATAGTGCTGCAATGAACATTCGGGTGCACGTGTCTTTTTGAATTACGGTTTTCTCTGGGTATATGCCCAGTAGTGGGATTGCTGGGTCATATGGTAATTCTATTTTTAGTTTTTTAAGGAACCTCCATATTGTTCTCCATAGTGGCTCTATCAATTTACATTCCCACCAACAGTGCAAGAGGGTTCCCTTTTCTCCACACCCTCTCCAGCATTTGTTGTTTGTAGATTTTCTGATGATGCCCATTCTAACAGGAGTGAGGTGATACCTCATTGTAGTTTTGATTTGCATTTCTCTAATAATTAGTGATGTTGAGCATCTTTTCATGTGCTTCGTGGCCGTCTGTATGTCTTCTTTGGAGAAATGTCTATTTAGGTCTTCTGCCCATTTTTGGATTGGGGTGTTTGTTTCTTTGATATTGAGCTGAATGAGCTGTTTATATATTTTGGAGATTAATCCTTTGTCCGTTGATTCATTTGCAAATATTTTCTCCCATTCTGAGGGTTGTCTTTTCGTCTTGTTTATGGTTTCCTTTGCTGTGCAAAAGCTTTGAAGTTTCATTAGGTCCCACTTGTTTATTTTTGTTTTTATTTCCATTACTCTAGGAGGTGGATCGAAAAAGATCTTGCTGTGATTTATGTCAAAGAGTGTTCTTCCTATGTTTTCCTCTAAGAGTTTTATAGTGTCCAGTCTTATATTTAGGTCTCTAATCCATTTTGAGTTTATTTTTGTGTATGGTGTTAGGGAGTATTCTAATTTCATTCTTTTACATGTGGCTGTCCAGTTTTCCCAGCACCACTTATTGAAGAGACTGTCTTTTCTCCATTGTATATCTTTGCCTCCTTTGTCATAGATTAGTTGACCATAGGTGCGTGGGTTAATCTCTGGGCTTTCTATCTTGTTCCATTGATCTATGTTTCTGTTTTTGTGCCAGTACCATATTGTCTTGATTACTGTAGCTTTGTAGTATAGTCTGAAGTCAGGGAGTCTGATTCCTCCAGCTCCATTTTTTTGCCTCAAGACTGCTTTGGCTATTCGGGGTCTTTTGTGTCTCCATACAAATTTTAAGATGATTTGTTCTAGCTCCGTAAAAAATGCCTTTGGTAATTTGATAGGGATTGCATTGAATCTGTAGATTGCTTTGGGTAGTATACTCATTTTCACAATGTTGATTCTTCCAATCCAAGAACATGGTATATCTCTCCATCTGTTGGTATCATCTTTAATTTCTTTCATCAGTGTCTTATAGTTTTCTGCATACAGGTCTTTTGTCTCCCTAGGTAGGTTTATTCCTAGGTATTTTATTCTTTTTGTTGCAATGGTAAATGGGAGTGTTTCCATAATTTCTCTTTCAGATTTTTCATCATTAGTGTATAGGAATGCAAGAGATTTCTGTGCATTAATTTTGTAACCTGCAACTTTACCATATTCATTAATTAGCTCTAGCAGTTTTCTGGTGGCAGTTTTAGGATTCTCTATGTATAGTATCATGTCATCCGCAAACAGTGACAGTTTTACTTCTTCTTTTCCAATTTGTATTCCTTTTATTTCTTTTTCTTCTCTGATTGCCGTGGCTAGGACTTCCAGAACTATGTTGAATAATAGTGGTGAGAGTGGACATCCTTGTCTCGTTCCTGATCTTAGAGGAAATGCTTTCAGTTTTTCACCATTGAGAATGATGTTTGCTGTGGGTTTGTCATATATGGCCTTTATTATGTTGAGGTAGGTTCCCTCTATGCCCACTTTCTGGAGAGTTTTTATCATAAATGGGTGTTGAATTTTGTCAAAAGCTTTTTCTGCATCTATTGAGATGATCATATGGTTTTTATTCTTCAATTTGTTAATATGGTGTATCACATTGATTGATTTGCGTATATTGAAGAATCCTTGCATCCCTGGGATAAATCCCACTTGATCGTGGTGTATGATCCTTTTAATGTGTTGTTGGATTCTGTTTGCTAGTATTTTGTTGAGGATTTTTGCATCTATATTCATCAGTGATATTGGTCTGTAATTTTCTTTTTTTGTAGTGTCTTTGTCTGGTTTTGGTATCAGGGTGATTGTGGCCTCATAGAATGAGTTTGGGAGAGTTCCTTCCTCTGCAATTTTTTGGAAGAGTTTGAGAAGGATGGGTGTTAGCTCTTCTCTAAATGTTTGATAGAATTCACCTGTGAAGCCATCTGGTCCTGGACTTTTGTTTGTTGGAAGATTTTTAATCACAGTTTCAATTTCATTACTTGTGATTGGTCTGTTGATATTTTCTGTTTCTTCCTGATTCAGTCTTGGAAGGTTATACCTTTCTAAGAATTTGTCCATTTCTTCCAGGTTGTCCATTTTATTGGCATAAAGTTGCTTGTAGTAGTCTCTTAGGATGTTTTGTATTTCTGCGGTGTCTGTTGTAACTTCTCCTTTTTCATTTCTGATTTTATTGATTTGAGTCCTCTCCCTCTTTTTCTTGATGAGTCTGGCTAATGGCTTATCAATTTTGTTTATCTTCTCAAAGAACCAACTTTTAGTTTTATTGATCTTTGCTATTGTTTTCTTTGTTTCTATTTCATTTATTTCTGCTCTGATCTTTATGATTTCTTTCCTTCTGCTAACTTTGGGTTTTGTTTGTTCTTCTTTCTCTAGTTTCTTTAGGTGTAAAGTTAGATTGTTTACTTGAGATTTTTCTTGTTTCTTTAGGTAGGCTTGTATAGCTATAAACTTCCCTCTTAGAACCGCTTTTGCTGCATCCCATAGGTTTTGGGTCGTCGTGTTTTCATTGTCATTTGTCTCTAGGTATTTTTTTATTTCCTGTTTGATTCCTTCAGTGATCTCTTGGTTATTTAGTAACGTATTGTTTAGCCTCCATGTGTTTGTCTTTTTTACGTTTTTTTCCCTGTAATTCATTTCTAATCTCATAGCGTTGTGGTCAGAAAAGATGCTTGATATGATTTCAATTTTCTTAAATTTACTGAGGCTTGATTTGTGACCCAAGATGTGATCTATCCTGGAGAATGTTCCGTGTGCACTTGAGAAGAACGTGTAATCTGCCGTTCTTGGATGGAATGTCCTATATATATCAATTAAATCTATCTGGTCTATTGTGTCATTTAAAGCTTCTGTTTCCTTATTTATTTTCATTTTGGATGATCTGTCCATTGGTGTAAGTGAGGTGTTAAAGTCCCCCACTATTATTGTGTTACTGTCGATTTCCTCTTTTATAGCTGTTAGCAGTTGCCTTATGTATTGAGGTGCTCCTATGTTGGGTGCATATATATTTATAATTGTTATATCTTCTTCTTGGATTGATCCCTGGATCATTATGTAGTGTCCTTCCTTGTCTCTTGTAACATTCTTTATTTTAAAGTCTATTTTATCTGATATGAGTATAGCTACTCCAGCTTTCTTTTGATTTCCATTTGCATGGAATATCTTTTTCCATCCCCTCACTTTCAGTCTGTATGTGTCCCTAGGTCTGAAGTGGGTCTCTTGTAGACAGCATATATATGGGTCTTGTTTTTGTATCCATTCAGCCAGTCTATGTCTTTTGGTTGGGGCATTTAATCCATTCACGTTTAAGGTAATTATCGATATGTATGTTCCTATGACCATTTTCTTAATTGTTTTGGGTTTGTTTTTGTAGGTCCTTTTCTTCTCTTGTGTTTCCCACTTAGAGAAGTTCCTTTAGCATTTGTTGTAGAGCTGGTTTGGTGGTGCTGAATTCTCTTAGCTTTTGCTTGTCTGTAAAGCTTTTGATTTCTCCATCAAATCTAAATGAGATCCTTGCTGGATAGAGTAATCTTGGTTGTAGGTTCTTCCCTTTCATCACTTTAAGTATTTCATGCCACTCCCTTCTGGCTTGCAGAGTTTCTGCTGAGAAATCAGCTGTTAACCTTATGGGGGTTCCCTTGTATGTTATTTGTCGTTTTTCCCTTGCTGCTTTCAATAATTTTTCTTTGTCTTTAATTTTTGCCACTTTGATTACTATGTGTCTCGGCGTGTTTCTCCTTGGGTTTATTCTGTATGGGACTCTCTGCGCTTCCTGGACTTGGGTGGCTATTTCCTTTCCCATGTTAGGGAAGTTTTCGATTATAATCTCTTCAAATATTTTCTCTGGTCCTTTCTCTCTCTCTTCTCCTTCTGGGACCCCTATAATGCGAATGTTGTTGCGTTTAATGTTGTCCCAGAGGTCTCTTAGGCTGTCTTCATTTCTTTTTATTCTTTTTTCTTTAGTCTGTTCCGCAGCAGTGAATTCCACCATTCTGTCTTCCAGGTCACTTATCCGTTCTTCTGCCTCAGTTATTCTGCTATTGATTCCTTCTAGTGTAGTTTTCATTTCAGTTATTGTATTGGTCATCTCTGTTTGTTTGTTCTTTAATTCTTCTAGGTCTTTGTTAATCATTTCTTGCATCTTCTCAATCTTTGCCTCCATTCTTATTCCGAGGTCCTGGATCATCTTCACTATCATTATTCTGAATTCTTTTTCTGGAAGGTTGCCTATCTCCACTTCATTTAGTTGTTTTTCTGGGGTTTTTTCTTGTTCCTTCATCTGGTACATAGCCCTCTGCCTTTTCATCTTCTCTGTCTTTCTGTAACTGTGGTTTTTGGTCCACAGGCTGCAGGATTGTAGTTTTTCTTGCTTCTGTTGTCTGCCCTCTGGTGGTTGAGGCTATCTAAGAGGCTTGATGGGAGGCTCTGGTGGTGGGTAGAGCTGACTGTTGCTGTGGCGGTCAGAGCTCAGTAAAACCTTAATCCACTTGACTGTTGATGGGTGGGGCTGGGTTCCCTCCCTGTTGCTGTGGCGATCAGAGCCCAGTAAAACCTTAATCCACTTGACTGTTGATGGGTGGGGCTGGGTTCCCTCCCTGTTGGTTGTTTTGCCTGAGGCAACCCAACACTGGAGCCTACCCGTGCTTTTTGGTGGGGTTAATGGCAGACTCTGGGAGGGCTCACGCCAAGGAGAACTTCCCAGGACCTCTGCTGCCAGTGTCCTTATCCCCACGGTGAAACAGAGCCACCACTCGCCTCTGCAGGAGAGCCCCCAACACCAGCAGGTACGTCTGGTTCAGTCTCCCCCAGGGTCACTGCTCCTTCCCCTGGGTCCCGATGCACACATTACTTTGTGTGTGCCCTCCAAGAGTGGGGTCTCTGTTTCCCCCAGTCCTGTCACAGTCCTGCAATCAATTCCCACTAGACTTCAAAGTCTGATTCTCTAGGAATTCCTCCTCCCTTTGCCGGACCCCCAGGTTGGGAAGCCTGAGGTGGGGCTCAGAACCTTCACTCCAGTGGGTGGACTTCTGTGGTATAAGTGTTCGCCAGTCTGTGAGTCACCCACCCAGCAGTTATGGGATTTGATTTTACTCTGATTGCGCCCCTCCTACCGTCTCACTGCGGCTTCTCCTCTGTCCTTGGACGTGGGGTGTCCTCCTTGGTGAAGTCCAGGGTCTTCCTGTCAATGATTGTCCAGCAGCCAGTTGTGATTCTGGTGCTCTCGCAAGAGGGAGTGAGAGCACGTCCTTCTACTCCGCCATCTTGGTTAATCTCATCTAGCAAAGTATTTTCTGTCCAACACATTAATAAAAGTTTAATAGCCTATGGGAACACTGAAGCAAAAATCTCAGGCTTTCAGAAAGCAGTTGCAACAGCCTTCAGTGGTTTGGGTTTCTCTAGTTCCGATTATGTAAATACTTCGGATATGCTTTGAGCTGAACTTATAGTCAAAAAAAACATGTCCTATGAAACTGAATCTAACAGCTCATGGTTCTTTAGAGTTCCCTCTCTACTGACAGAGTAATTAGGATTTCTTTAAGAAAATCAGCCATTTGTATAACGTGAGTTACTGGGCTGAACGGCGAGACTTCTCTCTCACCTTCTCTGTCTTCTCCTTTCACTGGCTTGACCCAGTGCCTGAAATTTGTACCATAGAAGCCCCCTTACTGGTCTTCTGGCCTGAAACGTGGGGCTTTGGTTTCCTTCCCACCACTGTGTCTGCCGGACCAAGCATTGGGGAGAACAGAGGGAGGAAAATGCCATGTGAATTTACAACAAGCTCAGGGACCACAGGTCCTCTGGTCAGAGAGGACCCCCTCTCTCAGAGATTCAGGCACCTGCCTGTTGCCTCCATCTTCACCATCACTGGGGGATAGCCTGGGCTGGGGCAGAGAGAACAGAAAAGCACAAAGCAAAAGCAAAAGCAAAAGCACAGTATTTCCTCCCTTTCTGTCTGACTCACAGAAGTCCTCTTTCTAGTGCTCAGATCTGAAAGAGGAGACTTTTCTGGAACTTTTTCTGTCCATATCTGATGCATACTTCAGAGTGTCAACTTGCTTTTGAATCCAAGCTGGGTAATATTGAAGAGAGAAAAAACAATACTGCTGGCTTGGTGGTCTTTGGAATTCTAGTCTCTTTCCCTAATCTACGTGCTAGTCCCTCATTTTCAGCATCCTCAGCACACATACATACTGCCAAGGTTTATAGTTGCATTTAATGGAGACAGGGTGGAGGGTATTTATTCCATCTTTCCTGGAACTGGAACCAGTATCCAATTTTAAGACATTTTTTTAAAAAAGACAAAAATTCTAATCTCACTCAAGTCCCTGAACTTCAAATATGTGTTAGGTGGGAGATGGAGGATACAGGTAATTTGAAGATCACAGCTAACCACAGAATCAGAAGTTTGCTGTATTCTCCTGAGGACTAATAGCTAGATGAACTTGTCATGAGAATGATATAGCCATGTTATTTGAAAACATCTTGAGTTTTACACATTTATACTTATAGTATATCTAAGATAAGTCTAGAGTTTAGAAAAGATGCATTCTGGCTAAGGCTAATCAGGTAGGAGCCGTACTAGACTTAAAACAAATAAACAAAACAAAATCCCCTCATTCTTGGTTAAGTACAATACTTACTTATGGCTTTTCTAGAGCAGAAGTATCTGTTGCCTTCTGGATAGAATGAAGAAGGTATATTTTTACCCTGACTTTTAATCTAACTCAGTATATTGAAGATTGGGAGTGGGGGTGAGTGGGTCCTATGTTACCTGCTACCATCTTACCTCTGCTACCCCTCACTTATATTTCTTGAACTGTCAGAGTTCTGCCTTGTCAGTCCAAATCTTGGACCAAGACCCTCTTTTCATAACTAATAAGGACTGTGGGTTCTACTTTCCATTAAAAATTTTTGCTTGTAGATTTATATTTTAAAGGAATACTTTTAAAATAATTAACAGCTTGGAAACTACAGGCCAATGATCTCAAAAATGTTAGTTGTGATCCTGACTTTTGACCAAGTTTTCAAATAGGAATATGTTGGTGACAAATAACATAAAGCCCAACCAACACTGGTTTAAACACTCACGAGTTCATCTATGTCACAGCAATAGTCCTAGGGCTCAGCATACTCTTCCACAGTATAAAAGTAGCATAAATAGTCAGCTTATAAATTTATTCCCCTATTGTTGGATATTGTTTTGTTTCCAGTTAGGTTATTCTACCAAAAACATGTGAAAAGATGCTTAATATCATAGCAAAGCATCTTCACATCTATATCCTTACTAGTGCTTTCATTTCCAAGGATGAATTCCCAGAGGTGAGGTTGCTGAGTCTCAGGATGTGAGCATTTTACATTTTAATGCTTGCTAGTTTCCCAAATGATTGTGTTCATCCAAATCCTCACCAACAGTATAGTAGAATGCCCTTTTCCTCACATTCTCACCATATATGAATGTTATCAATATTTTAAACTTTTAATGGTGTATAGGCAATTAAAAATTTATCTTTTTATCATTATTTAGTTTCATTTCTCAGGTCATTATTGACATTGAGCTTCTTTTTACATGTTTATTGGCCACCTGCCTCTCTTCTGTGAACAGTCTATTTTTTATTTATTTATCTTTGGCTTATTTGTCTTTCTTATCAACATGAAGGAGTATAACCCTTTGACTGTCATATAAATTGCAAGTATTTTCCTTCCAGTTCATCGTTTGTCCTTTAAATTGGTCAATGGTGTCTGGAAAACTCATATTCACCTCCAGGACAGCTCATAAATCACTTTCTCTGTCAAGCTTCCCCTAGTTTTCCTGGCAGAATTAGTCATTCCTTCCACAATATACCCATAATATTTTGTGCACACCCCTGTGTGCTGAATTATAACTACAAACTTTTTCCTCCTGATCAAGAAAGTATATCAAAATTCAAGTCAAAGAGACTAACATTATAATAGATATCTTTGCATCTGCTTTTCAGAATCATTTTTCCAAAAGTAGGTCACTCATAAACTTCAAATTTTTCTTTTTATTTATTTATTTACTTATCATACCATCTTTCATTTTAAAGAATCTTAGTTCTGCTTCTCAACTGTCTCTCCATGAAAACTCTTGTTTTCTTCTGCCTGTCTCTTTTCAATCATGAGTGTTGCCTTCAAAATCCCTAGAGGATGCCACCATTGCTCTTGCCCTCTCTGTTCCAGTTATCTACTGCTGTGTGACAAGCCACTGTACATTCTAAAGACCTAAAATAACAATTATTTATCGTGCTCATGATTCTCAGGCAGGGCTCAGTGGGTAAGACTTGTCTCTGTTCCGCATAGGTCAGGTTGGAAGCCCAACCAGGTCTGGAGAATCAACTTTCAAGATGGCTCAAATGGCTCGCTCACAGGGCTGGCAAGTTGGTTGGCTGTTGGCCAGGATCCCAGCCAGAGCTGTTGCTGGGACCCTCAGTTCTTCTCCACATGGGCCTCTCCATAGTACTCCTTGAAGTACTCAGTTGGTTAGGTTCCAGGAGCAACTATTTGAAATTACAGGAAGAGAAAGCGGCCAGTCTCTTGAGACTGGACTGGAAACTGGCACCACATCATCTATGCTGTATTCTTTTGCTCAAAGCAGTCCCAGAGTCTGACCAGTTTTAAGGGAATGAACATAGACCCCACTTCTCATTGGGAAGAGTGCCAAAGACTTTATGGCCATCTTTAATCTACCGTAATCTTCTTGTGTATTGGGTCCTTCTAGAGTTGTCAAAAAAGTTGTCAGTATCTGCCATAACCAAGCCCTGCTCTGTTCCTTGCAGAATTGTGGAAGATGCTTCTCTTCTTGTGGATGCTGTGTCACTTGGTGTCCTAGCCACAAAGCAATACGATGAGTGCTTCATGTTTCCCACAGGCCCTTCAACTTCAGCCAAGGAGTCCAACCTTGACTGCTAAACCAAGACAGGGATAAGATAGAGAACGTCCTTTCCAAATTTTGTACTCTTCAGGCTCTGTGCCAACAAAATTTTCATCTTATAGAACTCCTTCCCTTCTAGTAAATCAACTCGCATTAACACTTCATTAAGTATGGACATCCTCTGAACTGCGGCTTAGCCCAAACTAGTAACAAATTATTTGTGATATCTGCAATCTTAATGTGCCTTAACTCCATGTGTGAGAAGCCTATCTCACGGACTCTCTAGCCTCTTAAACCAACCTATCTTATAAAAACAATATTTTATAAGATTGCCCATGGCACTTTCCAAATACAGAGAATGCTATTCGAATTTTATTTCACTCCACAGCTCCATACTATTCACTGGAACCGAACATCTGGGAAAAGAAATACCCTGTACACTAGGAAAGTGTTAAGTCAGCCAGGGAAAATCACTGGGAAGCTTTGCTGCTTCATAGTTGTGAGAATACTATTTTTGTTTTTTAAATAGAAAAGTTCTCTATTCTCAAAAGCCTAAAAGAGAAATTATACCGTCCACTAGTTCCCACTCCCCCAGGAACCCTGCATTGTTCCTACATTGTTTCAGTGACCTTTGTCAAAATGATCAGTGAAAATATGCCAGGTACGTTACATGTATAGAACACTAAGATACAGATCCCTTTGAACCAAAGATCAATTAAGTGTTGGAATTTGGAAGGTGCCAATTAATTTCACCTCTCTCTCCTCAAGATTCCAAATCAACTGAGAAATAGACATCAAGGTCAGATATGGATCAAAATATCTGCTCTTATTACTGGTAAAGCTGGACTGGAGGGTGGGTTTGATTTGACTTTCTTTTTCTCTTTAAAAATCTAGTCCTTGTGACCTGCCTATGGAGACAACTGGGTCTGAGGTATAGACACATATTTGGCTGCTCTGTGTAGGTTGGATTGTGGCCTTCCTCTTCCACATAGGGACATCTGGCCAAGTCATGCAGAAGCAGAGAGAATAGAGAACCTTCAGCCCATGGGTAGTCAGAGTCTGCAGAGAGAGCTTTTGAGGCTGGCTTCCCCATGGTGGCCACTTCTTCCCCTAGTCTCACCAACTGGGTAACACACCCCCCTCACTCCTAAAGGAAGAGAAGGGAAGAGGAGACATGGGTGAAAGCATCGTCCGCAACATTTCTGAGAGAGTAGAATTCCCTAACTTGTGGGTCTATAGGAAAACACGAAGGAGAGAAAACGAATCTCCTATATGAAGTAAACATTTAGGGTAAAACACTGCTATGACATAGATAACGTAAAATAGGTTAGTCCTCTTCCAATACTGTCCTAAAGGGTTCCATCACATTCACAACACACATGCTATAAAATTTTCTCTAATATGTAAATATATATAATTCAAGTCACACAGACTTACTTTATTAAAATACATTATTAAGACCATCATCAAGAAAGTGAAAAGATAATCTACAGAATGGGAGAAAATATTTGCAAATCCTATATCTGACAAGGAATTAATATCCAGAATATGCAAAGAACTCCTACAACTCAGTAACAAAAAACAAATAACCCAATTAAAAACTGGGTAAAAGACCTGAATAGACATTTGTCCAAAGAAGATATATAATTGTCCAGTAAGCACATGAAAAGATGTTTAACCTCATTAGTCATTAAAGAAATACAAATCAAAACCACCACAAGATACCACTTCACATCTAATAGGATGGCTATAATTAAACACACACACATACACACACAGAGAAAATAACAAGTTTAGCCAGGATGTGAAGAAATTGGAACACCTGTACATTGCTGATGGGAATGTAATATGTAACAGCTGCTGTGAAAAACATTTTGCTGTTTCCTCAAAGAGTTAGCACAGAAATGCTATGACTAGGCAATTCCACTCCAAAAGAATTGAAAGCAGGTACTCAAACAGATACCTGTACACCAACATTCACTGTAGCATTATTTACAATAGCTGAAAAAGTGGAAATAACCCAAGTGTCCATGGACAGATGAGTGAATAAATAAAATGTGGTATATCCATATATTTGAAAATTATTCATTCATAAAAAGGAATGAAGTTCTGATACCTGCTACAGTATGGATGACTCTTAAAAACATTATATGCTAAGTGAAATAAGCCAGACACAAAAGGATAAATATTACATGATTCTATTTACATGAAATACCTAAAACAGACAAATTCATAAGGGCAGAAAGTAGATTAGAGGTAACCAGGGAAGGGAGGAGTGCGAGTCTTTGCTTAATAGGTACAGAGTTTCTGTTTGGGGTGATGAAAAAGTTTGGGAAATTGATAGCTGTGATGGTTTCACAACATGCTGAATATAATTAATGACCCTGAATTGTACACTTAAAAATGGTTGAAATTGCAAATTTATATTATATATATTTTACCACAATAATAATTTTTTAAAATAATGTATTCACACTAAATATTCCAGTTTACAGCAGAAAATCACACTATTCCTTATTTAAGGAATAAGTTTTAGTTAAGACTTTAAACTTTACTACTAATATATTTTGACTATTCATTTTTAACTAAGTAAAGAGAAACAGGACAAAAATAAACATTCACTGGGTCAGAGATTTAGTCAGAATCAGGGAGTCGATAGATTTATGAGTCAAGTCAGAGGTGAAATTTTTCAGTTTTTTATACTTTAAAAGGTCATTCTTCACTGAATGCTAATATCATGTATTAAATACAAATACAGGAGCTAGGGTCCAGAGGTTTTCTTGGTTCTTACAGTTGTAATTCCTTTGCACAATAGCAATGTAGTTACTTGCAAGATGGATACTGAGGGATAGAACGTTCTCAGCAACATTCGTAAGGCATTTCCAACCCCTCTTTTCCTCCTTGACCACCTGAGGATACAGTGTTGACAGTGGCCACAGACAGATCTTTGTTACCTGCTTACATCTCCCTCTCCCCTCTCCTGAATTTCTTCTTTCTCATTAAAAATAATCGAGTCTGGTTTGGGAATCTAGATGCCTTTAGGGAATGAATGCTTTTTCCACATGACTATGTTTTCCCCACCGAAAATAGGGAAATATTTTTTCTCTGGACACTCTACAGGAATGGTTAAGTACCCTGCTGAAAGGAAGATAAGATCTCTGGGATATAAGACATTACCAACATTAGAAACACTCATAAAAATTCTGTGTTTCCAGAATTTTCCCCTTTAGTCTAAATTATTATGGTCTGAGATATTTTTCAATGGAAGGCAGAAAATAGCTTTTCTATCAAATTAAACATCCAAATTTCTCTGATATATTAATTATCAACAGCAAGCACTTCTATAAATCATTGCACGTCTCCCCCAGATTTCCTTTTTAGGTGTTTAAGGGTATCTGTTATTATCATAATTTTTCAAATAAAGAACCTGAGACAAGAGAGTCTATCTGCTTTGCCCAAAGCAGAGTGGACTCAGCACAGAACTCCTACACCCTCCCGACACTCCTAAGAGTACATTCTTCTTTATAATTAGAACAAATCCCAGGGCCCTGTGCATAGGAAAAGGACTGGAATGAACATTAAATATGAAATATTATTGGCTTATTGAACTACTAATGTTCCTATCATTCAAAAAGCTCATTTTAAAAATGACTTGGTACAACAATTTTCTGCTACAGGTTAAGACTGTACCTACCCTAACAGCATAATAACTAGTACATTGATTAAAATAGTGCTCTATCCATTTGCAATATGGAATTCACATTTTTCTTATTTAAAAAAGTATTTTGTCAGCAGATCTGAAACAGACTTCAGACTCCTTGATTTTTTTTAACCAAAACGATGCTACTACTTAAAATTTCTTGGGGGTAAGTGGCTGGTTTGTTGGGTAAGGTGGGGTGGGAGAGGGTATGGGAGATAGACATTAAGAGGTCATGGTTAGAGGCCTGCGTGAAGCCAAAAGGCCTTTTTACTTGAGACCTCATGTTCTTAGACCCACGTGCAGAGAGGCAGAATGGTCCCACTATTCCATTGCTTGTTATGGTAAGATCCACAATAGATATGAACCTCTGATTCATCCTCTCCCAATCATTTTTACAGATAAAAGCGTGAAGTCCAGAAGGCTAGTCCATAGCCAGAAGACGGGCATTAAAGGACAAGACTTTAAAATTTAGAATCACAAGCACCTTCTAAAGATGGATCCTGTTAATGGAAAACACTTTTCCAGCTGAGCTCCTGAATGGATGTAGGTTTGCAAATTTGAGCATAGTTGTTAAGTAGAGATGAACTGCTCTGCTTACGAAAGAATTCTCCCTGGAGTTGTGGGCCTGGACAGGAATAGGGTTGGGGGGGGGGGGGAAAGAGGTAGTCTGAGAGACCCAGACTGCTGTGAGCTTCCCCACCACTCACAGTTCATCAGTGTACCCGAAAGTGCTGGCTGGGCATGAATTGCTAGCGGGACCTGGGGAAGGGATGTAGCTTCAAATCCAGGTTAACTTTAGAAACAGTTGGCACGTACATAAGGAGGGGCTGGGGACACAGGAGACCTTGAGAAAGTAAAACTCTGTGGATGGACAAGAATTGCAAGGAAGTGTTGGGTTTCCACAATTCATAATATTGAGCTTTTTGTGTAGCAGCAAAACCTTGAATTGTAGGCCAAACGACACTAGTTAGCAGCACAATTAGCGCTAAAACATAGGTCTTTTGACTCCTGGTTCAATGACTGTTCACATCATCATGTGTTTTTTAAGATATACGAAGGACTTCCTGGTCACCAGGGATTTCTACCTTGAAAGACAGCCCAGAGCCCAGAGCAAGGAGCTGTCTACACAGGAGAACAAATTCTGGATTCTAATAGCCCCCTGCTTCAGTACTAATTCTTTCTTCAACTTCTCAGTCTGATTTTCCCTTTTACTTTTACTACTGCTGTTGGTATATGTCAGAAGCAGAACAGATCTGCCTCTAAATCTAGGAAGCAAGTGGAAATTCCAGGATAGATGTTCAAAGAAGCCAGTAATATTAAAGTACTAAAGACACAGAACATCTAGTCATTGAAGCCTTCTGAATCAAACCTCTTTGATCTTAGTGATGACATTCATTTGCCTAAGAGGGTTATTACTCACAGAGTTGGCTGCTGCACAGGGCTCCATTCTCAGACGGAGAAACCACTTGGAGTTTAACTTCTTACCTGTCACTGTCTTGAAATTCTTAACAATTTTATCTTTGACTGTGTGCTTTATAAGTGAAGCCCAATGGGACAACAGAGGAAGTGCTAGGGGATGGGAGCTTCATCTCGTGTGTGGTCCTGCCCTCCGGGGAGAGAATCTCTCTGCTATCCTGTCTGCTCCCCCGCCCCTGCTCAGTGACCTCTGTCATCTGCCCTGGCAGGGGTCAGGGCACAGCTCGGGAAGGGGTGGAGTTAGGCCCACACCCTCTGCACTGAGCCGGGACTGAGGCCCAGTGCCTGTGAGGGGCTGCACTCACCCCACATATATCCCCATGGCTGAAGGAGCCAGACATTAAATAGCAGATTTAAAAAACACCATGACAGGCCAAGAAAAAGCTTTTTCCTGCTTTTTGAACAGGGAGTCCCACATTTTCACTTTGCACAGGGCCCCACAAACTACATTCTTGTCTCTGATTAGATACCTTACCTGGCAATCTCAAACCAACACTGTTTTTAGATTCTTAACTACATAACCACAACATGTAGGTAATAATAACTCTATTTATTAAAACCATTCTTTGGTTTCAAGAACTCTTAATATTAAATATAAAATCAGATATTTTCAACAGTTCAAGAGGGAAAAAGCCTCTATATTATTTTCGCCAGCAGGTCTCATTAACAATAGGAAGTTTGGATCTGTTGTTGTGGCTTGACAGTATGTTGCATGAAATGGAAAAATGATGGAATTTTTTTTTTTTTTTCCACTGAGGCAGCCAGGAAAAAAAAGGTACTTATTTCTCCACAGTGAAAATATTATCACTCCATATTTTCTATCACATTAGGGAAAGTTGAAAAAATCTTGTTACTTCTCTCCAATGTTGGTGTTCGCCCATAAATAACTATAGTGTTTTCCATTACCTATCTGGCACTATGTTAACATGGCCACAGGCCAGTGGCAGCAGGGGAATCAAGAGGAAGTGTAAGAAACAGCTTTTTATCTCTTTTTAATTTTGTATCTGCTTCATATCTTAATATCTTACCTTGAGCTTGGCCAAAAGAAGTTCATGATCATGAAGAAGTTTTTTGGTTTCATCTTGATTGCTTCCAATTTCCAGAAGATTGGGCTGTGATTCAGCCAACTGAAGTTGTACCCACTTGCCACACTAAAAATAAAAATGAAATAAAATGCACTTTTAGTTCCTCTTGTTCCTTCCCTTTCACCCTTCTCCTTTTTTTTTTTCTTTTCTTTTTTTAAGCTTCCAGTTACACTGTGAACACTTTATTCTTTCCACAGAGATAGACAGGCCTTACGTAAATGGAAATAGAACAGGTCTAACATAAATCCATGCCCTAACTTTCCTTCTTTTTTTTATGCTTAGGGATAAATTCCTTTCTCTTAGCATACTGGATTTAAATTAAAAATTCCCAAATGAGGAATATATACAGTAGATTATGTATTATTGAAGAGTACCAAATTATAGAATAATTCACACACTTTTACATTCTCTCACTCGCAAAACTGAACTCTATAAAAATAGTGATTTGAGCAAGTAGAGTGCAAACTTCACCAAAGGGAAAAGGTTTCATAAATGTAATTTAGGCTGATTAGTGTCTTTACACTGGCCTTGCTGATTCAACCAGAAAGAATAAACAGCAGATGAAGCAACTGATTTTTCGCTTATTCCAAAGTTAAAACAATATTTTCCAAATTTTGTTGTTGAATATTCAATAAAGTATGTATAAAAATGTCAGTGAAATTAGATGTGTGACAACTGCTACTTGAATGCAGCCAGCTCGTTTTCCACACTTAGGACCCTTTCATTGCTCCAAGATATAATTCATCATTGCATTTCCTAAGGAATTGCTTTTCTAAGAAGAAACAACCGATGAAGCAAGAGGAACCGCTATCAGGCATGTGCACGTGGCTAAGTGAATTGCTGAAGAGAAATGAGAAACCACATGTCTATTCTAGATCATCAGTGCCCTGAGACTGTTTAGAAATGAGAAGTCCATACAGAGCAGACACAGGCACTTCTACTCCCTTCAGATGGACTTCCTACTTTGAATAGCTTGGGTTTATTCCATATGGGATGGCAGTGAACTAAGGGAGCTGGGGAGGGAGGATGGAGGGAACATTCTTAGAAACACAGTTCAGTTAAAATAAGAGTTTCCAGTACAATTTTAGAGGTTTTATTTTCTTACTGTCAATTTACCTCTGATTCTTTTATCATTTACTCTGTATGCATTCTTCCTCATCCTACTCTAAGAAATGTTTCATATTTAAGGGAAAGAAAATTTAACTTTTTTTAAAAACAGTAATTTTTCCTCTTTCCCCTCTCTGCTGAAATTTGCAGTTACTCAAAGCATCATAAAATCAAACACAAATTATCAATTTTGCTACTTTTGCTTCAGGCTTCTTTCCATGTCCACTCATTGCCTTTGAAAAGAATAGAGGTCGAGGGACACAGCAGAGGTTCTGTTTATGTAGACCAAGTCTTAAGAACCCTGGGGAATCGGCCTGGGTAGGCACACTTTGCATTCAGTGCTTCTAGAGTGAATCATTTTGCTCAATGTCAAGTGCTGCTTTCCTGTTACGAATTTTCACATTAACATAAAGTTCGCAGCAATTAAGTGAAAGTAAAGAGGCCTGTCCTCTATGCTTCTTACAAAAGGCCAGAAAAGTCATTCAATTAAGCTTGGTGGGGCCCTGAAAGTAACAGGCTGCGGTGAGCACCAGCTTGTTTGCTGAATTCCCTTCATTAAACACTGAATTCCTGAGGTGGTGAGTTGTCTAAATCCAAGCATAAGGTTTCAGGGATTTTTACAGGACATATTCATAGGAAATAAAATCATGGATGCCTTCTTCAACCTAAAGATGTGTGGTCACCTTTGCAAATGAGCAAACTGTTTGACATAAAACATGCAAAAACCTTTAAGCCCCAAGTGGCTTCAACTTCCTGCTGTTAGGGGCAAATTTGACACATGCCCTCAGCACTTTCCCTGGTAGGGTCTTTATTTCCCCCAACCATGTGACAAGGATTTACTAGTGTCTTTACCATGTCAGAACCAAAGCTGCAGAGGGCACGTGTCACAGTCTCTTATTAGGTGTTCCCTGCACTCATCATGCCAAAACATGCCACCCCTTATCTGCTGGGACCCTCTTCTTCCCTCCTTCATCATATCCACTCTCAAAAATCACAGACATTTCCCAGGTCCACTGGACTCCAGCCTGGCAGTCACGAACTTTTAATCACAAATGCTTTGTCTTTAAAAACCAAACTGAAAGTATATGGTAGAGTTTGTTGTTGCTTTTTAGAAAAATCAAGCTGCTTATAGATGTTTTCTGGCTAACTGAAAGAGAAACTCTAGCAACTGGCTGAAACTTAAGAGATTTTTCTCTTAGTTGCAATTTAAGAAAGCAATAAGATGTACCTGCTGGGTTATTTTCTATATGCTGTGTACTGCCGATTGTGTGGAATGTTCTTTAGGATTAACAGCACACAGCAAGAAGCCCACAGCTACACAGAAAAAAGGAAGTTGTCAGCTTACCTTTATGATGGCTATAACGATTTTGGAGTCCCCAGCCTGCACAGCTACTGAACTGACTGTTGTCGTAGAAAACTCCTCACCAGGACTTCCTTGGCTGGACATGGTACATTAGAACCAGAATTTACGCTTTGGGCAGCCTCCGTACAGATGTGTGTCTGCTGGTCATTTCAGAAGGCAACCACCGGGGTTACTTGGATTCATTCAGGGCAAGAGCTCCCCTCGCACTGATTACTCTGCCAAAAGGAAAGAACAGGAGGTTAAAAATAGACAACCCCATTGAGTTTATCATGAGAGAGAGAGGAAAGAACTGGAGAGAATCGCCACACCCCTAGTATGGTAACACTGAACGCCTGTTATTTTGGCCATTATCTTAAATGCAGAGGGCAGCTTCTAGCTCTCTATCAGCTGATGTTTGATAGCAAATGGAAAAAGAATTACATCCTCACAACCCAAATTACTTTAGCCACTGAATCTATACAGTTTTGGTGGGCTTTGAAACCAGCCAGTCATTAACCCGGGTATCAATCTTTTCAAAATTTTTGAAGTCTCCTCCATGCAAAGAAAACTCCCAAAAATGTACTTTAAAAATAAGTTCTGGCATTTGTTTTGGGATTAAGCCACAAAATTGTTTGAAATATCTTTTTGGATTAATCTGTTTTCCTAAAACTTACTGCCTTTTGTCAAATGAAGTTTATATGAAATGGTCACATTTTCTCAGAGTCTCAGATTTCTTAGGGACATTTAAAAAATATTTCCATGAGCAGTTATCAATAGATATCTACCAAGTCAGGATTTCTTTAAGACCATCTATTCCACTGAACAGTATTTTCAAGTTCAGTTGCCACAACTACTAGGAAGTAATATACTTTGCTGTTACTTTGAATTGCAGCAGGAAAATGTTTTGGGCGTTTTGGATTAAAGGTTAACACTATGTATATTTTGCTACACTTTTTTAAAAAAGGATAACTTTGTATTTCAGATTCGGTTTTTACTTTTCCCCCATGCCTTGTGCAGGAAAATTATAGACAGCTTAAATCAGAGCCCAGGATCGGCAGATTAATCCTATTGCTAGAAACTCAGTGTGTGTTACAAGTTGTCGGTGGTATTAAACAGCAGCTGTTGGATTCCCTGTCAAGGAACAGCTGAAAATAACCCTGAAGCTTAGGTCAGAGGTCAGATGCAAACACATCAGAGATACTGACTCCAGAGCTGCTGGAGCCATCGGAAATCTCTGGAACAAAGCCAGAACAGAGGATATAGCAATAAACAGAGTTAAATGAGTCCACTTGCTGTTTAAACCCTTAGCTCAATTTAAAAGCATGGTCAGGTTCAGGGGCAATATTCAGAAGGCTGAGTCAGCACCACTGTTTCGTTCTGCTAAGGTTCATGATAATATTCTTGAATCAAAGGGGAAATAGAGCTTTTACATATACTTTGGTTTCAGCAACTATTTTTTTCCCCAGAGCATGTCCTGGCTGCTCTGCAGTTATGCAGCCATGACCTAGTTGCCTGCTGTTCCAGGGAAAGGAAACCACCCTGGATCCCAGTTCCTGGGCTCTGGGAACTTTACCTGAGGCCAGAAAGGGAGCATTTGGAACAAGCTCGGGAGAGCAGATGACAAGAGACAGCATGATGTAGGAAATATTGTAAATGGTTTCCTTTTATGGCGGGGATGGAGAGCTTGCAGAGAACCAACCCAACCTCTCTGTAGGGGCTGCCTCCGTGTTGAAGGCGGGCTCCTTCTGCTTTAGCAAATAGTTGGTCCAAACAAACCAAAACAAATTGAGTGAAACCAGTTTTCAGCTAATTGCCCTGAAGGAAAACCAAGAGTTGACAACTGTGTCACATAATCTCCACACCCTAAACTAAAATGCCCAAAGGAGCCTTGCTTAAGCCTTTGTGTACACGGCAAACCAGAACAGCAAACAGTGACCCGCACCCAAAATACACAGTGCACTTTCGCCCAAAGTTAATCCTACTGTTAGAAACTCAGTGTGTGTCAAAAGTTGCCTAAAGGCCCTCAGGAGGCAAAGGGAACTTTTGGCAGCAGGCTGCACAGACCACGGCTAGAAATGCGTGGTTACGTCCACAGAGCCCCACTTCAGGTGGATGATTATGTAAAGGGTGTGGAGGGCAGTGTGGGCTGTGTGGAGTCACCGGCCCACAGGAAGGGAAAGGAAGGAGAGAGGTGGGGGAGGAGAGAGAACACCGCTGAAAGTCTGATTAATTTCAAGGCTTAAGGGCAAAAGGAATTAGAAATATTTAAGACTTTGTTAAAGATTAATCCAACAGTGCAGCAGCAAAGGTCGTATGTTTCTGTGTATAGATGACCTTTCTTTCCAAGCAGTCCCAGAGTGTTTGTTGCACAGAAAATGTTTTCTGCATTGGTGGACATGAGCAATAATGTAAACTGCATATACGAATTTAAGTGGTTTCTAACTAATTTTCTTTTAATTCAAATTCTTGGCTTTAAAATCTTGAAAAGACTTGAATCACTTTTCTCTCCCCTTCCGTTGCTTTCTATTTCTTCCCTCTTCAACTCTTTAGTCCTTCTCCCTTCAGAAGCTCTGTTTTTCAGACCTCTCCATCCACATCTAGCTCATTTAGAACCTTGGTCTATGTCCCTTTATCTAGCATAACATTTAATTATAAGTTGCATTATTAACTCTGGGAAATAGTTTGGAGAATAGCAAATATAAAATATATTGTACTAAAGAAATTGCTACACTATAATTAGACTTTTTAAAGCTTTTTGAGCTTCAGTTTGTTTATACTCCACCTCCCCTATCATCACCAAAAAAAAAAAAAGACAAAACAAAACAAAACAAAAACCCTTACAGGCATTCTCATATTCTTTGAAGTTTACAGAAGATCTTGCAGAGGTTATTATGTCTTCTCTGTTTATCCCTCTGGGAAATGTCTGTTTTTATACCAGCTGAATTTTAGTGAAAAATCCTCCGTGGGGAATCAAAAAGCTATAACTGGATTCTGTAGAATTGCAAAAAGCACTTCTTTCCCCCAATTTTTCTTTCTTATTGTGGTAAAATACACATAACAAAATGTACCATCTTCACTATTTTTAAGTGTACAGTTTCAGTGATATTAAATATATTCATAATGTTGTGCAACCATCTCCAGAACTCTTTTAATCTTATAAAACTGAAACTCTACATGTACTAGACAATAATTCCATTCCCTACTCCCCCAAACCTCTGGCAACCATCATTCTACTTTTGTCTCTATGATTTTGACTACTCTAAGTATCTCATGTAAGTGGAATCATATAGTATTTGCCCTTTTGTGACTAATCTTACTTAGCATAATGTCCTCAAGGTTCATCCATGTGGTAGCGTATGTCAGAATTTCCTTTCTTTTTAGGGCTGAATAATATTCCCTTGTGTATATATTCCACATTTTGCTCATACTTTCAGCCACTGATGGACACTTGAGTGGCTTCCATGTGTTAGCTATTGTGAATAATGCTACTATGAACATGGGTGTACAAATTATCACTTTGAGACCCTGCTTTCAATTATTTTGGGTATATACCCAGAAGTAGAATTGCTGGATCACATGGTAATTCTATTTTCAATTTTTTTAGGAAATAACACACTGTTTTCCATAATGGCAAATAGCACATTTTAATGAAATACAGGTAACTGATAGTTAAACTTTACTGATATGAAAACTTTATCATATGATTATTTTTTAGCTCTATCTGTGAGGATGCCATTAAAACAACACATTTTCTTTGCTGGAGTATACGTGGGGTCTGCTCATCCTGAGTGTTTGTCTTAATCAATACTATTATTGATTAAACTGTATTTAACTTTATAAAGACAAATTAGATAGACCTAATATAAATAACCCAAAATAAGTTTATTTATCCAGATTAAAAATTTAAGGCAAAATTTTCTCTGCTATTATTATCAGTAAAAATAATAGCTACCATTTAGTTAACAGCTAATTGTTTACCAGGAACCGGGATTAGTACTTTATACTCTTTATTGCATTAACCCACATGACGTAATGGCTGCAAAGACTTATTTTTCTGACTTTATAAATCACACACACACACACACGCACGCATTCACATATAGTGGTTCACTGATTCCTGCCACCTTGGGTCTAACCTTTTCTGCCTGGGTTTCAAAGCTGTCTATGGTCTGGTCTCTCCTACTTGCCTAAAAACGTATACCATTATTCCTAGGCCCCAAAGATCATCTTTGTTCTCTACCTTAATTCAGTTGTTCTATCCAGAAATATCATTGTCTTCTTCCCTTCATCTATCCGATTCCTCCCATTGCTTCAGACCAAGATAAAGTATCAACTCCTTTTAAAAGTTGAAATACCTACTTATATTCCCCTTTCCTCAAAATTTAATTGTAATTCACAATTTAATAATTGCTTGAATTATAAACTTGCATTGTTTTCTATTTATTTCACTTCTATTGGTATTATTTCTTAATTAGATTTAAGGCTCCTTACATAAAGGAGTTATGTCTTAATGTCTTTTTTTTTTTTTAATCTTTGCAGACCACCTCAAGGGGTTATCGTAGAGAATAAAAGAGTTGCTTTACGTAAAGCACTTAGAAGAGCACCTGACATTTAGCAAATACTATATATACACACACACACACATATATAAATAGGTGTGTGTGTGTATTAGTATATATATGGAGCACAGTACTAGGCACAGAATTAGTGCTTATAAATACTGGCTGACTGAATCACATTAGTCATATAGAAAAAGTTTTGATACAATTCACTCATTCAGTATTTACTCATGCAACCAATAGTTATGAGCATTGCTACATACCAGCCACTTATACATTAGGAATATAGCAGTAAGCGAAACAGGTCTCTACTCTCGAAAGGGTGACATTCCAGTGAAAAAAGACCATAAACAATGAAAAACATAACCAAGATAGAAATCCACAGTGATAAAAGCTAAGGGAAAACAACTGGTAGTGGTTAAGTAGACTGAATCACAAAAGGTTTCATTTAGAATTTGACAGAGAAATCAGGGGATACTTTCAGGGTATTTCTATTGGAATACAGAGATTAACAGGATTAATAAACTGATAGTGATGCCAAAACAACAACAAGAAAAAGTAAACCATACAAAATGGCAAAGGCAATGGGTTAGGGGCTCTGAAGTCAGACTGCCTTTACCTCTTTGTGCCTCAGTTTCCTCAATGCAAATTGGAGATAATGGGAATACCTATGTCATATAGGTTTGTTGGGAGGATTAAATAAAATAACATTTGTAAAACACTTTAATGCCTGGCACATAGGTGGTGTTCGGATAGTTATACATGATCACTTCTAAGACAACTTCTGTTAAGGGATTTCCTAAATCTAGTAACTGTCACAAAATTTGAAATAACTTTTTAAAATTAAGTTGAATTACAACACTTGGTAGGCAACCCAAATGGATGGAATATATTAGAAAGACATAAAATATGCATTACCAGGGAGGAAATATTTCAGTATAATCAAACGGTAAAAAAATCTCAATGAGTCAGCATTTCTTTAGAATACTGTATTTAACCATTCACTTTAGACAAAATTTTCCCTAACTCATTCTTTGTATTATGTAATACTCTTCCTGGCACCTCTCATTTATTTCTTAGTTTACAAGCACTGTCACTTAACATCCACAAGTAAAGTGAAGCTGCTCTTTCCTCTTAAAACAGCCTCCATTCTGGCCATCAACTTATTCTTCTATGTAGGTATTCATTTGTTCATTCACTGAGTAAGATTAAATACCTAGTAGGTGTGAGGCACTGTTCTAGATGCCAGGCACAGAGCAATAAGCAAAACAAAATTCATCCACTGATGGAGCTTGCCTTCTGGTGGGGGAGGCACAACCAACTAGAAAACAAACAAACAAGAATACATATATAATTATGTAAAGATGTAATAAGTGTTATGAAGAAAAATAAGGCAGAGTAAGAAGGTGAGAGTGAACAGGGGAAGAGTGATACTACTGTAGGAAGGAGTCAGGAAAGTTTTCCTGAAGAGATGAGATTTGAGTAGAGACCAGGATTAAGTTGAAAAGAGCAAGATATGCAGATATCTTAGGGAAGAACTTTCCAGGTAGCTGGGCACACTTGCTATATCTGAAAAACATCCAGTAGGTCAATGTGGCTGGAGCTAAGTGAGGATTGAAAGAAGAGGACACTGATAGAACATGATATCAACCAGGTAGGGGCCCGGTTTGCTTGGACAGTCATGGTTTACACCTGTTTCCCTGGCACAATTACTCTTAAGGCCCCTTCCACTCTTTAAAGAGTTCTGTTTGGATGATAAATTATGTGGTAACCCTGCTATTATGCCAAGGTAAGGACTTTGGATTTCATTCTGAGAGAGATGGGACATTATTGTGAGGTTTTCATCCAAGGAATGACATCATTTGACTTAACATTGTTAAAGAAGCTCTTCATGGAGAAGAGACTGTAGGAGTCAAGAGTGAAAGCAGAGGTAGGATGAATTCCATAGCACCCAAAACACAAATGCCAGTACAATTCTCCTTTGGAATGTTTCTTTACAGACACTTAAGTTTTACTTAAGAAATATCACGATTCTTTTTTAACAGTTTTACATTCTGTGTACATAGACTGCCATAGAATTCCTTACAATTAAATGTATGTAATGACATAAATCCTTAGCTTCTCCATAAGACCTGGGAGAATAATTATAAATAAGCAACTTCAATATCCAGCAAATTTCCCTTCTATAAGTAGTAAGGAAAGCAAAGCAAAACAAAACTTGGGAAAGTTCAAAGAATACCTAGTGTGGTCAAAGATCAAAGATGGCTGTATTTACTATAATTTTAAGCCATAGTTTACCAAAATGATGTGTGAAATGATAGCAATATCTGTTCAACTATCATGTACATATTTTCCTAAAATTCTCTATTTAGACCAATGCATGATCTGGAAAACTGTCAAATACTTGTGTAGAGTTTAGTTAAAATAATCAGCAAATGTGGCTATGATTGATTTGGCAAAACTTTCTTTTCTGAATGGGAGAGATGTATATGATACTTCAAGCCAGAAAAGATTTTTTTTAAAAAATCACTGAAAATCTTTCATGTAGAAAGTTTATTTTTAAAATTTAAACTCACAAGGCTTTCTACCGGCATTGGGCTGTGCACCCAGGCTTCAGTGTAGCAGGGTTCTTTCTCTGATATAATTCCAGTTAACATAATGAAGTGTCCTGAGAGTTACCCTTTAGAAGGGAGGGTGAGTAAATGAGAAGACAAGAGTCTTAGTCAACTTGATTTTGGAAAATTACACTTCTTTTGTTTTTCCTAACTGTTGCTAAACTCCAGTTGAGGCTGAGAATTTCCATCCCAGAGTAATCCCCAGGGAGTCCTAAAAAGCAGCAGTCCTTCCAGCTGCTTGGGAACCCAGCAGTGACACTAAGGGTGAGCTGCCACTTCTCCACGCAGCTATAATTTTTGCCAAGGAAGGAAAAATAATATAAAACTCAAGAATATAAAGATCACATTACCTCAACAAGATGGTACTATCCATGGATTCTAAGCAGGAAGTATGCAAAGAATTAAAAAAAGAAAGTTTTTTTTTTTAAATGACATTTTATTAAGAAATACTAAGACCTAAAGAACTTAATGTATATGTGCATATATCTTGTATAAAATATACATATGTGTGCAGATGATTATATGTAATAAGACTCTTTTTATAGTGTTATAATGGGCTTTCTCAGTTGTATGAGGTGATGTTTCATCATTTACTGACAGTTTATTGGCAACAGTTTAATGACAAAGCCATTTTTAATAGAATTCCCCTGTAGATTATGTTTTTAAAAACTTACTTAACTGAGTTTCTATAAATTTACTGTATGGTTTTTGAGATCTGCATCCTCAGTCCAAGTAAGAACGCCTCACACCAGCATTCATACAGAAGTCCCTTGCTATCGTTATCTTCATTTTTGTTAATACATCACTCACCCCAGTTGTGGAACCCACCTGAAAGGCAATGATTGTTGAGAATGTCCGGAAGGATAAAGAAGTTACTAACACCTGCCGGAAAAAGGATATTCATATACTCAGGCTTTTAGGAAAAACAGGAAACAAGATGAGAGAAACTCAGAGAAATCTGGAAATCAAAAATGGAAACAAAAGTAGCAGGTCGTTTGTGCCCCACCCCATACAACTCACACCACTCTGAGCAAACCGGTTTCCTATCACAAATTCCACTCTCACAAAGGAAGGACTTCAAAAGCAAAGTCAATTTACTTTGTGCAGAGTTTAGATTCTGCTCTGGCATGTCCCTGCCTTAAGCTCCTGCTATCAGGGTGAGTTGAAGACCTCACCACTAATGTCTCTTGAGCACCTGCTGTACACAGGCCCTGATTCCCTTTATCAGCCCCATCCTCATTAAATCCCTTTAGGTTTGTAAAATTTATAACCAATGAATCTGGCTGGACCTCTCAACAACCTTGTACAGTTGGCCCTCCGTATCTGAAGATTTTTATATAAGGGACTTAAGCATCCGTGGATTTTGGTACCCACAGAAGGTCCTGGAAGCAATCCCCTGTGGATATCGAAGGATGACTGTACTATAGTCAGGGCAGGACTGTTAATTCTGCCATATGAGTTGGAGAATTGAGGCTAGAGAAGTTAAAATGGCTTATTCAAGTTCATGAAGTGAGTGAGTCTAGAACCCAGCCACTTCCCTCTTACTCTCTTGCTCCAATGCCACAGGGAGTAAGTTCTATCCTAATGTTGGATGAAAAGTTATACAGATGTCCATACAAACCAGCTAGCCCACAAAAGTTGAGCATTTGCTGACAAGAGCCCTCTGAGTCAGAACACTACACCAACCACCCTTAAAAGGCAACAACAGAAGTACAAAGCCACATATCTATTCTCAGCTTTCCCTGTTAGAAAACTAAAGATAAAATACACACATGAAGCAATTTGGCCAGAAAAGCTTTATAACATAAGAAATATACAAAACTAAAATGTCCTGTAAATGACAAGAACCCTTTTAAAGAATTTTCTGAATCAATGTGAGCAATCATTAGACAGAACAGCTTTATGGATGGATGTAAATTAACATTATAATAAACCTGATTTGGGTTTGTGTCATAGTTCTTTTTCTGCTGTTGTTAAAATGAAATCACATTAAGGATTTATGATATAGACGAATGGAAATCAATTCTTTAGTAACATACACTATAGGATTGTTTAGTGATTTGTATAGCCATTTATATGAATTATGCATTGATATTCATCTTTCCTGGACTTAAAACATGAAAGTATCTGCTTTTCAAATGTCTGTTTAAAATCTATCTTATGTATTTTCAACTTCTCAGGTTCCTAATTCTATTTATTAATTTCTCCATACTTTAAACAGCTAAGTGTAAATATAAATAATTAAAATAAGATGTGGTTTCCTTGGATTTTCTTTTTTCCATGTACCTCATTGATATTTAAGAAAAAAAAAATTCATGGGGAGGGGAAATAGCTGTTTTGAGCATTCATTTTGAAATTTACCACTATGTTGAATATTCAGTCTATCTTTACTTGCCATTTCATTGGATTATGTTAGATAGATAGATAAATTTAATACAGATAAAAAGTAGAGGCATATATGACCATGTTTAAACACGGGCTGACTCCCTGAATATCTGAATCCATTAACTTTGGCCTTTCCACTAGTTTTTCAGAACATATTTTGATGTAATGATTTCCAACTTTTAAACTACCACACTCTGGTCTAATCTGTGAAATTACTAACCATCACTTTCTTCTTCTTGCCAATGGCATATCATGGAGAAAATTGTGTTGTAATTATTAATTAGGTTTTAAAAGATGTTTTGGGAAAATATTTATATTCCTGTGGAGATGTTTAAAGATACTTTGAGGTATCACAAATTTTAGGCTTAGAAATATTAGTATTCCAACTATTTATTTTTTCCAGGCTTACTGAGATATACTTGACATATACCCTTGTGTAAGTTTAAGGTATACAATGTGTTGATTTAATATATATACATACATATATAATTAGACCCCCAGAATTCATCTTCTAACTGGAAGTTTGTACAATTTAACCAACATCTATCCATTGTCCCAATCTCTCAGCCCCTGGTAACTACCATTCTATTCTCTGTTTCTATGAGTTTGGCTTTTTTTTTAGATTCCACATGTAAGTGATATCATACAGTATTTGTCTTACTATGTCTCACTTATTTCACTTAACATAACATCCTTGAGGTCCGACCAGGTTGTTGCAAATGACAGGATTTCTTTCTTTCTCGTGGCAGAATAATATTCCATATATATATATCACATCTCCTTTATCCATTCATCCACTGACAGACACTTAGGTTCTTCCTGATACTGGCTATTGTGCATAATACTTTAGTAAACATGTGAGTGAAGATATCTTTGAGATCTTGGTTTCGTTTCCTTTATATATACACCCAGAAGTGGGATTGCTGAATCATATGGTAGTTCTATTTTTAAATTTTTGAGGACCCTCCATACTGTTTTCCATTGGCTGCATTACTTCCATTTCTACCAACAGTGCGCAAGGGTTCCCTCTTCTCCAGATCCATGCCAACATTTGTCATCTCGTCTTTTTGATGATAGCCATTCTAACAGGTGTGAGGTGATATCTCATTGTAGTTTTGATTTGCATTTCTCTAATGATTAGTGATGTTGAACATCCTTTCATGTATCTGTTGGCCATCTGTATGTCATCTTTGGAAAGATGTCTATTCAGTTCCTCTATTTTTTAATGGGATCAGTTTTTTTTGGTCTTTTTTTTTTTTGCTGTTGAGTTGTATAAGTTCTTTATATACTTTATATATTAACCACTTATCAGACATATGCTTTGCAAATAACTTCTCCCATTCCATAGGTTGCCTTTTCATTTTGTTTATTGTTTCTTTCACTGTGCAGAAGCTTTTCTGTTTGATGTCACCCCAATTATAAATTATTGCTTTTTGGTGCCATATCTAAAATTTGTTGCCAATACCAATGTCAAGGAGCTTTTTCCCTATGTTTTCTTAGGATTTTTATGGTTTCAGATCTTATGTTTAAGTCTTTAGTCCATTATGAGTCACTTTTTGTGAAGGGTGTAAGATAGGAGCACAATTTCATTTTTATGCATGTAGTTATCCCAACATCAACTATTAAAGAGACTATCATTTTCCCATTGAATCTTCTTAGCTTCCTTGGCTTCCTTGTCAAATATGGGGCAGTTTATTTCTGGGCTCTCAATTCAGTTCCATTGGTCTATTGTTTTCATTACTATAGCTTTGTAGTATAGTTTGAAATCAGGAAATGTGATGCCTCTGGCTTTGTTCTTCTTTCTCAGGATTGCTTTAGGTATTCAGGGACTTTTGGAGCTATACAAATTTTAGGGTTGTTTATGCTAGTTCTGTGAAATATGCCATTAAAATTTTGAAAGGGATTGCATTGAATCTACAGATGGCTTTGGGCAGTGTGGACATTTTAACAATATTAATTCTTCCAATCCATGAACACATATCTTTCCATTTTCTTGTGTCTCCTTCAATTTCTTTCATCAAATCTTGTAGCTTTCAGTGTACAAATATTTCACCTCCTTGGTTAAGTTTACTCCTAAGTGTTTTATTATTTTTGATGTTATTGTAAATGAAATTTTCTTTTTCAGAACAGTTGTTGTTCATGTATAGAAATGCAACTGATTTCTGTATGTTGATTTAATATCATGCAAATTTACTAAATTTGTTGATTAGTTCTCATAGTTTTTCTGGTGGAGTCATTAGGGCTTTCTGTATATAAGATAATATCATCTGCAACAAAGACAATTTTACTTCTTCCTTTCCAATTTAAATATTTTTTCTTTCATTTTCTTGCCTGATTGCTCTGGTTAGACTTCTAGTACTATGTTGAATAAAACTGGTGAGAGTGGGCACCCTTGCCTTGTTCCTGAACTTAAAGGAAAAGCTTTCAACATTTCACCACTATTATGTTAGCTGTGAGCCTGTCGTATATGGCCTTTATTATGTTGAGGTATAGTCCTTCTATATTCAATTTGTTGACAGTTTTTATCATGAAAGGATGTTGTATTTTGTCAAATGCTTTTTCTGCATCTATTGAGATAATCATTTGATTTTTTTCTTTCATTCTAGTAATGTGGTGTATCACATTTATTGATTTGTATAGGTTGAAATTTCTTGCATTCCAGAGATAAATCCTGCTTGATCATTATGTATGATCCTTTTAATGTGCTCTTGAATTCAGTTTGCTAATATTTTATTTAGAATTTTTGCATTTATATGCATATTTTTATTATTATATAAATTTCAGGTGTACAGCATTATAATCCAGCATCTGTATACACTGCAAAGTGTTCATGACCACAAGTCTAGTTACCATCCTTCACCATACAAGTGTGACCCCCTTCCCCTACTTTGCCTACTCCCCAACCCCCTTCCCCTCTGATAACTACTAATCTGATCTCTGTATCTGTGAGTTTGTTTTTGTTTTATTTTGTTTGTTCATTTGCTTTGTTTTTTTTAGATCCCACATATTAGTGAAATGATACGGTATTTGTGTTTCTCCATCTGACTTATTTCACATAGCATAATACTTTCAAACATTGTCACAAATGGCAGGATTTCATTATTTTTTATGGCTAAGTAGTATTCCATTGTGTGTTTGTATGTATATATACACACTTCTTTATTCATTCATCCATTGATGAACACTTAGGTTGTTTTTATATCTTGCCTATTATAAATAAGGCTGCAATGAACATAGGGGTGCATATATCTTTTCAAATTAGTGTTTTCCTGTTCCTCAGATAAATACCCAGCAGTGGAATAGTTGGACCATATGGTAGTTCTATTCTTAATTTTTGAGGGCTCTCCATACCATTCTCCATAGTAGAAAACAGTGTATGAGGGTTCCCTTTTCCTCACATCCTCTCCAACATCTGTTATTTCTTGTCTTTTTGATAATAGCCATTTTAACAGGTGTGAGGTGGTATCTCACTGTGGTTTTGATTTACATTTCCCTAATAATTAGTGATGTTTGCCATCTGTATGCCTTCTTTGAAAAAATGTCTATTCATATGCTCTACCCATTTTTTATTTTAGTTTATTTTATTTTTTTATTTTATTTTTCTACCCATTTTTTAATCTGCAAATATCTGCAAATAGTAACAGTTTTACTTCTTCCTTTCACTTTGAGCTTTTCACTGTTGAGTATGATGCTATCTCTGAGTTTGTCATATATGGCTTTTATTATATTGAGGTATGGTCCCTCTATACCCACCTTGTTGAGAGTTTTTATCATAAATGGATATTGAATTTTATGCATCTATTGAGATGATCATATAAATTTTATCCTTCATTTTGTTAATGTTATGTATCACATTGATTAAGTAGCAGATCTTGAAACATCCTTGCCTCCTTGGAATTTAAATTCCACTAGAGGGTGGTGTATAATCCTTTTAATGTATTGTTGGCTCTGGTTTGCTAATGTTTTGTTGAGGATTTATTCATTTATGTTCATCAAGGATACTGGTCTGTAATTTTCTTTGTGGTGTCCTTGTCTTGATATCTGGGTAATGCTGCCTTTGTAAAATGTGCTTGGAAGCTTTCCCTCTTTTTCAATTTTCTGGTATAGTTTGAGAAGGAGCGGTATTAACTCTTCTTTCCATCTTTGGTAGAATTCTCCTGTGAAGCTGTCTGGTCCTGGAATTCTGTTTGTTGGGACATTTTTGATTACTGATTCAATTTCAACATTAGTAATTGGCCTGCTCAGATTTTCTATTGGCTTATGATTCAGTTTTGGAAAAATGTATATTTCTAGGAATTTATCCATTTATTCTAGATTGCCCAATTTGTTGGCATATAATTTTTCATAGTGGTCTCTTGTGATTCTTTGTATTGCTGTGGTATCAATTGTAACTTCTCCTCTTTCATTTCTGATTTTATTTATTTGAGTCCTCTCTTTTTTTTCTTGGTTTGGCTCGCAAAAGGTTTGTCAATTCTGTTTATCTTTTCAAAGAAAGTAGCTCTCAGTTTCATTGATATTTTCTAATTTTTTTCACTCTCTATTTCTGCTCTGATCTTTATTATCCCTTTCTTCCAATAATTATGGGCTTTGTTTGTTCTTCTTCTTCTATTTCTTTTAGGTGTAAAGTTAAATTGTTTATTTGGGATTTTCTTGTTTCTTGAGGTCAACCTGTATTGTTTTGAACTTCCTTCTTAGATACACTTTTGCTGCATCCCATAGATTTTGGTATACTTAATTTGTTTTCATTTGTCTCTAGGTATTTTTTATTTCTCCTTTAATTTATTTGATGACCCATTGGTTGTTCAGTAGCATGTTGATTAACCTCCTATTTTGTGGTTTTTCCTGGGTTTTTTTTTCTCATGATTGATTTCTAGTTTTATATCATTGTGGTTGCAAAATATGCTTGATATTATTTCAATCTTTTTGAATTTATTGAGACTTATTTTGTGACCTAATACATGATCTATCCTAGAGAACATTCTACGTACACTTGAGAAGAATATGTATTCTGTCTTTGGATGGAATGATCTGTATATATTTACTAAGTTTATCTGGTCTAATGTGTAATTTAAGTCCAATGTTTTCTTATTGATTTTCTGTCTGAAGGATCTATCTATTGATGTAAGTGAGGTGTTAAAGCTCCCTACCGTTATTGTATTGCTTTCAATTTCTCCCTTTAAGTCCATTAATATTTGCTTTATATATCTTGGTGTTCCTCTGTTGAGTGCATATACATTTTAAAATGTTATATCTTCTGCTACATTGACCCCTTTATCATTATGTAATGCCCTTCTTTGTCTTTTAGTACAATCTTTGTTTTGAAGTCTATTTTGTCTGAGTATGGGTACTCAAGCTTTCTTCTTATTTCCATTTGCATGGAATCTCTTTTCTATTCCTTCACTTTCAGTCTGTGTGTCCTTTCTTCTGAAGTGAATCTCTGGTAGGCAGCATATAGATAGATCTTGTTTTTTTAATCTATTCAACCATGCTATATCTTTTGATTGGTGAATTTAGTCCATTTACACTTAAAGTAATTATTGACAGGTATGTACTTATTGCCATTTTGTTAATTATTTTCTCACTATTTTCATAGTTCCTTTCTGTTTCTCTCTTCTCTTTCTCTCTTCCCTTGTGTTTTGGTGGTTTTCTTCAGTGTTATGTTTAGATTTCTTTCTCATTTTCTGTTGTGTATTTACTATAGGTTTTTTCCCCTGTGGTTACTATGAAGTTTATATATAACACCCTATGTAAATTGTAGCCTGTTTTAAGTTGGTAGCAACTTAAATTTGAACATTTCCCAAAGTGTTACCTTTTTACTACCCCCACACACACATTTTATACTTTTGATGACACATTTTACATTTTTTATTTCATGCATTCCTTAACTAATTATTATAATTCTGGTTAATTTTACTATTTTGCCTTTTAAGCCTCATGCTTGCCTTAAAAGTGATTGATCCGTTATCTTTATTATATATTTATCTTTTCCAGTGAGATTTTTACTTTTGTATGTTTTCTAATTATTAATTAGTGCCATTTATTTTTTAGCTTAAAGAAGTTCCTTCAACATTTCTTATAAGGCCAGTTTAGTGGTAATGAACTTCTTTAGCTTTTGCTTATCTGGTAAACTCTCTCTCCTTCAATTCTGAATGATAGCCTTGCTGGGTAGAGAATTCTTGGTTGGACTGTTTTTTCTTTCAGCACCTTGAATATGTCATGTCACTCCCTTGTGGCCTGTAAAGTTTCTAATGAAAAATCTGCTGATAGCCTTATGAGATTTCCCTTGTATATAAGCTGTTTTTCTCTTGCTGCTTTTAGGATTCTCCCTTTATCCTTAACTTTTACCATTTTAATTATAATGTGTCTTGGTGTGTTTCTGTTTGGGTTCATCTAATTTGGAACTTTCTTGGATTCCTGGACCTGGATGTCTGTTTCCTTTCCCGGATTATGAAAGTTTTTGGCCACTAATTCCTCAACTGGGTCTTCTGATCATTTCTCTCTTCTTCTAGAACCCCTATAATGTGAATGTTATTCCTCTTGATGTTGTTCCAAAGGTCCCTTAAGTTATCTTCACTTTTTAAAATTCTTTTTTCATTTTGCTGCTCTATCTGTTTGAGTTCCATTGCTTTGTCTCCCAGCTTGCTGATTTGTTCTTCTACCTCATCCAGTCTGCTGTTGAACCAGTCTGTTAATTCAGTTCAGTTATAACTTCCGTTTGGTATTTTCTTATATTTTCTACATCTTTGTTGTAGTTCTCACTGTGTTAATCCACTTTTCCCCTGAGTCTAGTGAGTATCTTTACGACCATTACTTTGAACCCTTTATCAGGTAAATTGCTTATTTTCATTTTGCTTAGGTCTTTTTTTCTGAGGTTTTGTCTTATTCTTTCTATTGTAACATATTCCTCTGTCTTCTCATTTTGTGTAATTCTCTGTGTTTGTTTCTGTGTATTAAGTAAATCAGCAATCTCTTCCAGTCTTGAAGGAGTGGCTTTATTTAGGAGATGTCCTGTGGGGCTCAGAGGTGCAATCCTGCCTGTACACCAGAGCCTGGTGCTCAAGGGGTGTCCCCTCTGAGGGCTCTGTGTGCCTTCTTGTTGTGGTGGAGCCACAGCTGCTGCTGTGATGCACTGGTGAGTGGTGCTGGCTCCCAGACAAGCTGCAGGGCCCAGCCATGGCTGCTGCACTTGATGGTAGGTGGGGCTACTGGTTGGCTGGCTGAGAGGACTAGCTGAGGTGCAGAGGTGGGTGTTGCTCTCAGTGGGGCATGCCTACTGGCACTAACAGGTTAGAGGGAGAATTTCAAAATGTTGTCTGCCAGTGCTGCATTAGCAAGGTAACCTGAGGTTGCAAAAATGTCTGCAGGGAGAATTCCAACTGGTTCTTGCCTCTCTGGCAGATGCTTCAAGATTAGTAAGTGGGTCCCCTTCACCTATGATCCATGCACTTTTCAATCTGGTGGGTTTTTTTTTTTTTTTTTGGTGGTGGTGGTTTTCAAGTTGAGTGAGTCTGCAGGTAGGCCCCTTAAGAGTGAGTTTTCCATTCTCTGCAGTCTATAGTTTTCTTGGACATATTCCCTGATGGTTTTCAAAGCCAAACATGTTTTGGGGGCTCATTTCTCCGGTGCAGGATTTAAGGGTTGAGATGCCTGGTGTGGAACTCGAATCCCTCACTCCTTATGGAAAAGATCCATAATGTTGTGATCCCTCCTGATTGTGGATTGCTGTGGCTGAGGTGTGGTTTTTTCCCCTTGGTGAGACCTTATCTCAGTCCTCCTACGTGTCTCAATGCTGTCCTTTTATCCTGTGTTGTAGAGGCTCTGTCCATCCAGTTTTCAGGTAACTTTCTGAGGGAATTATTCCATATGTAGTTGTAGATTTGTTGTGTCCATTGGGAGGAGGTGAGTTCAGGATCTTCCTATGCTGCCATCTTGAACCCTCTCCTCTTGCATTTATATTCATCAGGGATACTGCCCCAAAGTTTTCTTAAAGTGTTTTTTGCAGTATCCTATAGATTTTGGTATGTTGTGATTCCACTTTTTTTTTTTTAGGGCATTTAAAAATTTCCCTCTTGATTTCTTCTTTGACTCATTGGTTGTTCAGGAGATTCTTCTTCCTACTTTTAAAATCACTTTTGTCTATTTTGGTTTGTAGATACCTGGACAAGACAGGAGGGTGATTTGGCTGTATCATCAGCCACCCATAGGTCACAGGTAGATTTGACTGAATGGGCCAAACAGTCCAGGTCAAACAGGTGGTAGAACAAATAATATGGTTAATTTGCGTTATTACTCAACTCAGGAAATTTGAGTTATTACTGCAATGTGATATCCCCTCTCACCATTAGCATCCACAGACTGGTTAGGTTTGAGGACATATGAGTTATGTATTTGGACAGTTTCCTTAATTTTCTCCTTCATGGCTGTCAGGAGGCCTGGATAAGTAACATGGCTGAAGCAAAGGCACATTTTAATCAAACTGAAGTATGAATTCAAACTCATTTCTTTAAAAACAGAACTTTGAGATTGAGGAATTGGAAGGAAGCCTTTTGGTTCAGAATGTATGCTCCAGAATAATAATGAATAGGGTGTATTTTATTTAGCATCTCTCCACAGAATTCCATCTCCTAAGTATATTTGGATGTGAAAACTTTGCAGAAGAAAACAGGCAGACCAGCTCATGGGGAATTGCAAGGTAGAGGTTTTTGTACCCTCACAGTCTCTGCTCCTTCCTGGTCTCCTCTGCACACCACCTGCCATGGGCCCCTTGCCTCAGTGTCATCTACTCCTGCCCTTACCTGGTTATTAACCATTTCCCATCAGGGGGTTCTTAATTTAATGTGTTAGTAGATGCTGACTTATGCTATGGCTCCTTTTAGATGAAGCTGCATTGAGAGGCGTCTCTTGACAAGAAAAGATGGCATTTTTACATTCAGAGAGTAGACCCTCAGAAAGCAAACCTGTGGTCTTGTCCTCTCTCTCTCCCCTATCATCACACTTGTATCCCTTATAGAAAAGCCCTGTAAAATGGTCAAATGGGTTAAAAACAAAACACAACAAAAATTTGATGGCATATTAGATTCCATGCAAATATTCATTTATTTTTTCAACAAAGCACTTCTGATGTTTCAGGCATTGATTTAGGCACCAGCAAAACAATGGGAAGGAGACCCATGGGGTCTTTGCCCTCAAGGAATTTGCAGTCTAGGAAGCTCACAGAAAAAAATTTCAATATAGGGCACTGCTCATGTGCCAGCTAACCTCTTATTAAAGAGTTTATGATTTCATATAATTACCAGAGAAACACTTTCAGGTATTTCCTATTATTAATCTCATTTTATTAGGAAAATTGACATAGATACATTAAATAACTTATCCAAAATTATGAGGTTAATATGGCTTAACTCATGTCAACCCAACACCAAAAACAAGACTGTTAACCACTGGCTCTAGACTGTAGAGCCAAAGCTTGTATAACTCCAAAGCAAACTTACAAATTGAAAAATTATACAGTTAACCCATAAACAACATGGGTTTGAACTACATGAGTCCACTCACATGTGGATTTTTTTCAATAAATATGTACTACAGTATTACAAAGTCAGCACTTGGTTGAATCCACAGATGTGGAACTGTACATATGGAGGGCTGACTGTAAAATTATATGCGGATTTTCAACTGCAGCAGAGTGTTGGTGCCCCTAACATGCATGTTGTTCAAGGGTCAACTGTATATTAATAATTTCCAGGTAAGCTCTACACTTACAAATTCTTTTTACCATCAATCTGACCACAAGAGAGAATTGGTTGTGGTTTGTTAGTCTGGGGACCTGGGTTCTTGTTTCAGTCTATTTCATCTGTCATTAATGTTGATACAACATGCTGTTCTTGTACATCTTTATTTACCCCATGGGTTGGGCCTTGTTATGTGTGTGCTTTACACTTTATATGGAAATATTCTACTATAAATATACTTTGTATATTTATACTGTAATACTACAATCATTATTCTCTTCTTGCAAAACTTCATGTTGTTTCTCCATTTTCTCCTACCCTTCCATTTTCACTATTTTCTGGCTGTTTTGTACTTCTCTCTTATACTTTGTCTTCTCTGCATTCTGCATACCATCTTGTTCTCTCTCCATGCTGTATACTGTGCCCATTCAAGTAATACAATCTACAGCTACTGCTTCTTCACTTCCCTTCTTCTTTTGTCTTAATCATCTTTAAGCATATAACCTTTTCTCTTCATTCCTTTAAATCTGCTGACACCTATACTCATCCAGGGATTTTTTTCTTCATTTACTTATGCCACAAAAAAAAATTGTTTCAGTACAAAAGAGCTGCTTCTATGTGATGCTACTAAAAAGAACTTTTGATTTTTGTTTTGTTTTGAAAGCAGTCCTAAAAGCAGTGTGGTACTGGCAAAAGAACAGATACACCAATCAGCAGACAGAACAACAAGCCCAGAAGCAGGTCCAGGAAACTTAAGAACTTATTTTCAAGGGAGTATCAGAAATCCATGGGAGAGATAGATTATTCAATAAGTAATGTTGACAACATTTGATGTTTGGAAAAATCTATCATATTAGATCATTATCTCATATAATGTGCCAATTCTTTTGGATTTAAAAGTGAAAAATTAAAACTGTACAAGAGGAACAAAATTTAAGCTGAAGGAGCAGGATTTTTTTAAGCTTTAAGGCAATGTAAGAAATCAAAAAGAAGATTGGTTAATAGATTTCACCATAAAAATAAACATACTAACGTCACCAAAATTCATAAAGATTTTAAAAAATGACAAACTAGGAACAATACTGCTCCAAGTATGATAAAGGATTATTAAAAAAACTTCTACAAACAAATAAGAAAAAAGGCTAAGACTCCAGAGGAAAAGTACACAAAAATAATAACAGGCAAATCATCAAGAGGAAACACAATAAATAATACCAAATTATTAAATTATTTTCAGCCTCACTGGCAGTTAAAGAAATGTAAAATAAAATGCTTTTTCCAAAAATTTGCAAAGACTTTTAATAAATAACACTTCGTGCTGGAAGGAGTGCCGTGAAATGGGCACTCTAGCTTTTGATGGGAAGCATAAATTTGCTTCGGGAAAGCAATTTAATCATAGCTATCAAAAGTCCTAAAATATGGATACATTCCAATCCAATACTTCCACTTTAAGGAAACAATCTCAAGGATAGACGCAATCACAGTTAAATACAAGAATGTTGACTGCAGCATTACTTATCAAAGCGTAAGAAAGAAAGGAAGGAAGGAAGGAAGGAAGGAAGGAAGGAAGGAAGGAAGGAAGGAAGAAAGAAAGAAAGAAAAAGAAGGAATGAAGTAAAATGTTTTGCCTAATAGTAATAATAGTTAAATTATGGAATCTACTTATCATTGAATATTACACAGCTATTGACTTGCACTGGGAAAAAATTAATAAAGGGAAATTTTTATGTTACAATGACTGTAAAAAGCAGAAAATAAAGTTGAGTAATTGTATAATATTATTAGGTAAAATACAAAGGAAATGCATCAAATATAAACTGTATATTTTCTGCATTGCCAAATTATGGGCAGTTTTTAATTTTTAATATTTTTCTCTATTTCCTAGGGTACTTTTTAAAAACAATAACTATAGTTTATTCTTATATTTAAACAGAATTTTAAAGAATAAAACAAAAAGAGACAGTTGACCACAATCATCACTCAGTTTCCAACTAATGAATGAGATATGTTCTAAATATCTATTGGTAGGTCAGTTGTTCATAAATTGCAACATACAATAATATTAATACTAAGTTTCTAGGTCATCCAATAGAGTAACTTGCTTAATCTACAATGTAGTAACTTGCTTAATCCACAATGTAGAAGACCAATTGCATTTTAATCGTTTTGGTGGGAAAATATGTCCCCAGTTCTAAAAGAATACTCTAGGAAAGCCTGGTCTTGTCATCACTACAGGACTTCCCTGAAGATTCAACTGTGTAGACAAGTGGGTAGAGCAAACAGTCCTATTCTGAGAGTGTTCTAGATACAAGAATAAAACAGATTAGAAAGACAGGAAAGTCAAAGATTGCTGCTGACTCTTTCATGTTCCCTCCCAGACTTTATTTTGACTAAGGATAGACACCGGCAATATTACTTATCTTCAGGGATTTGGAGGAACGCATCATCCTGGGATTGAGGTACTTGACCCTTCCAATACAGGCATGGCTTCATTAGCATCAACCTGCAGCAACAGAGTTACCATTGAAATCTTCAGAGTATTTTCTTTGCTTACCCATTCTTAAAATGGATCTTTGTCCTATACAAAATAATGTTTGAAATAGACCTGAAGAGAGGGATGTAAGCAGATTTCAACGCACATTGTTTTCTCAAGGTATTTAAACCCATGATGTTATCTTCTACATATCTAAGATATTAAGACTTCAATGAGATTTACTTTTTGTAGCATTTTGAAAATAAAAAAGGTATATTGAGTTTTAAAATTCTATCCCTCCAGATTTTCATATTTTTTCTTTCCTACTTCACCTTTGTTGCAACAGATATTTCAGAATATACTTACTAATACTTGCTAGGAATTTAATATTTAGAAGCTCTTTAAAAATACCCATTTTAACAAAAAAAAAAATCAGAAAATAAAAGTAACAAACATAAGAAAATTATGATGACTTATTAATTCCACACCTCAAAGATAACTTATTCAAGTTCTAAAAAGTTATTTTTATTTTTAAAATGGAATAATATTTCTATAGTTTTGGAACCTGCATGTTTTCACCCAATAATATATCATAACTATCTTTCTTTTCAATAAATAGACTTTTACCAATTTCAAAAAACATACTTCTATAACAACAACATAATACTCTAACCTTACAGAATAAACTTATTCAAACCTTTGGATTGTTTGCAATTTTTTATTCTTATAAACATATTTATAATTAAATCTTTTCAAGAATAGACTCTTTAAGTGGAATTTAAAATTCTAAAGGTAGCTAAGTTACAGTTTGGTGCAGTGCAAGGCTATTTAATAAGGGAGTATGATTTACTAACCATTACATTTTATTTAATCATGGATACAAACTAGCTTTTATGCTTATTGTTCAGTTCTTTTCCAGTTTTTCCACCTATTGTTTTTAAGATACTTTTTTGACTTCTTCATATCACTGTAATTCTCTTCCTCTTAGTCCTGGCAAAAACTGGGTATTTCTTGTGCTTATTTTAACTTTCACATAAGAGTTTATGCTTATGAGAATACTTTTGGGTAGATTTTATGCAGAAGGTGGAACAACTTTGTGGATACATGTGTCTAATGGGAAATCTAGAGATGAGGGTGGACACTGTAGCTAGTAAAATGAAAATATTAATAATAAAGATACATTCTTTTTCAAACACATATTTTGCTTGTATGTTGAACTGTCACTCAAATGTACTTAACTTCATTGGACAAGGTATAAGGCATGCCAACTTCCAAATTCTGGCAACTCTAAATTCCTGGTAGCCATTCTGGAGCTGCTACTATGTATAGCATAATATGATTAATTGTGTTATTTTAAATACAGCTAACTTTGTTCTATTATGCATTCCCCAGCCCCAAATACACATTCGCCTTTTCAGTCTTAAAAACGGACTTCTTGAGGGGCTTCCCTGGTGGTCCAGTGGCAAAGAATCTGCCTTCCAATGCAGGGGACGTGGGTTCGATCCCTGGTCAGGGAACTAAGATCCCACATGCCCCAGGGTAACTAAGCCCACACGGCACAACTACTGAGCTCGCACACCTCAACTAGAGAGCCTGCTTGCTGCAAACTACAGAGCCCACGTTCCCTGAAGCCTGCGCACCACAACTAGAGAAGAGAAAACCAAGACACCACAACTAGAGAGAAGCCCATGTGCTGCGGTGAAGAGCCTGTGCACCGCAACTAAGACCCAACATAGCCAAAGATAAAAATTAAAAAAAAAAAAGGACTTCCTGGTAGGAACAAAAGAAATTTAACTACTACCTACTGTGAAGAAAACCTAACAATTTCTGACAAAGTAGGACTTAGAGAAAGCCCTGAGTTTCTGTGCCAAGCCTGTGGGAAGGTAGGATGGGGGCTATTGACAAGGGAAGGAGAAGCACAAGGGAAAGTGTGCTTAGCCTCTGTCTTCTAAGACTCCAGATTATTTCAGAATAAAGGAGTTACATTTTTGTTTTAATCAAAGATTTTAGAGAATATTGCTAGAAAAAATTTAAAGTTAAAAAAACTAATTTGAATAGATTCAGAAATGCAGAATTCATCAGATTATGTTATACAGACCAGTATGACTTAATTCTCCCTAGAAGGGATGAACAATCTTTATTAACAGAAACCAAATTTATTGTCCAAAGTGATAACATACAAAGAAATACATATCAAAATCTTTTGCCATGAATTATAGTTTTTAACATGTTTATTACATTTACAGTGTGTGTGGAACATTATAAGGATTTACAGTAGAAGCCAAATATCCCAGCCCTTAAAAATCAAATAGGAAAGATTGGATGAATCATACATAAATATCTTTGAACACAAGCATTGGAAACATACATATGATTATAATTTTATAGCCTTATACAGGTAACCACTATATGTAATAGAACAGGCAGGAAGGGTAAGACAAAGGGGATAAAAGTCACTGGGGTGTGAAATAACTACAGCTGGGTGGTACAAAATAAAAACACAATATTGAAAATATGATTTGTAAAGGTTAAAATGTCCTGCAGAAACATAGCTATCCCTTATGCACAACTGTGAGGTAGAATTCTCCCCACCCCGTTTTCTGGTTTCTTGACCACCATTTGGGGGATTTTCCTGTCCAGATGGTTCTCTCTCACACTGCTGTACCTGGGAATGACTAGTAGTACATGTTCTTTACTACCGCCATTGAACAGAATCTTTTCTGTTCAGTTATCAGTCTTACTTTACCTAATGAAAACGGGTGGCAAAAGTTAGTAACATAAACTAATGCTGTTTCTTCTAGTTAATATATCACCATGCTTGGGTAAGTACTTTAATCTTTCAAGGAGTTAAACTACTTCTAAAATTTCAGGGATGGGAACCATCTGGGGAGCTGTTCCGGGCAGACAGGCATTTGCTTCCCTCAACACCAACTGCCAACCGTGAAGAATGCCATCTCTATCCCAAACCCACTTCTCATACTTCAAATATGGGTCATAAAAATAGTTTACACCTTTCTACACATTCAAAATATGGTGAAAATCCAGGACACAGCACAACCACAATGAAAAAAGGTATGGCAGTTTCTTTGAAAACTACCCTGTGACACAGAAATTCTAATCCTAGGTATTCACTCAAGAGAAATGAAAGATTATGTTCACGTAAGACTTACGTTAAGAATAATCATAGCAGCTTCATTTATAATTGCCAATACTGGAAACTGCCCAGGTATTTATAAATAGGAAAGTGAATAAATAAACTGTAATATAGTCACAGAATGGAATACTTCTCAGCAATAAAAAAGGAACGAACTATTGAAACACCCAACCACATGGATAAATCTCCAAACATAGTAAACGAAGAAGCCTTCCAGAAAGAGTACATGCTATGTGACTCTATTTATACAAAGACCTAGAAAGCACAAATCTGATTTATGGTAGAATAAAGAAGAGAGGTTGCTTGTGGGGGGCCGGGGGCGGGGGGAACAAGGACTGACTGGAATGGCCATATGGGAATTTTCTGATAACATTTTATATTTTGATAGCACTGTATGCATTTGCCAAAACCCAGCAGATACACACTTAAGATTTATGCATTTCACTGTATGTTAATTTTACATAAAAGTAAAAATGTAAGCAAACATTGAATTCTAGTTAATGATATGTATGCTAAAGTATTTAGTAGGAAGTGTGCAGATTTCTGCAATTCAAAATGCATCAAAAATAATCTGGATTGATGAATTGATGGATGGATAGATAGGTGATAAAGCATAATGCTAACTAGCATCTGGGTGGTGAGTACACTGTAAAATTTTAACTTTTTTATGTTTGAAAAATTTTATAATAAAATGTTGGGGGAAAAAATCCAGGGTGCAATGCTTGCCAAATAATGTCGCTGAGAATTTCATCACTGATCTCATAGCAACATAACCATCAAATTCATCCAAACAGTGTCAACTTAGAAACTTAAGAGTTTGTGAAAGGATATTCCTGAGTGTGAGGTGAGCAATCAGTTTTCAAATCTATGCTGACTGAAAATTGTCAAAGGGATATTTCAATCTCCTCATACTTTAATAAAAATAATACATACATTGATAGTATATTCTGAGCAAGTTTGTTGGCTGTGTAGACTAACATAAGAGTTAAGATGAAAAAACATTAAGGGAAAAACCAAACATAGACATATTTACTGACTTCTAAAACTAAAACAACCAGGGTAACAATAATAGAAAAGATGTGTAGAACCAAAACGTGATGTGAGGCTTGATCATAGTGAACAGGTCCCTTTTTCTGAATGGAAGGACATCTGAACCATCCTCCTGTCTCTCCAGGGAGCAACACATTTGGGGACACCCTAAAGAGATGGCATTTGACTTGTAAATACTTCTAAAGTGGCACCTTGAGATTCACCAAGAATGGCTTCAGAATTTAGCCTTTTGACAGAAATAGTTTTCTACATGCCATGGATCCATAACAACACTGCTCATAATACCTAAAGCTGGTAACTATTTTTAGTTATTTGCTAAGAATTCCTGTATCATATGTGGGTATTATGTGTGTTGCCTCCTAAGAGTTTTCTAACAAAAATAATCTTGATTCTTTTAAAATTTTACTTACTGCTTTCACACTACGTAGTCATGGTTGTGGCTTTCCTGTGATCTCTTAAGTTCTTCATGTTCTAGTACAGGCTCTGCTTTTTCTTGAAGCACACGGGCTAGTTTTGACATGTTTTCACGTCTGCTTTAAAATATTATGGTCATGTTATTCAGCATCATATCTAGGAGGCTTTTCAGTCTTAAACATTCCCCCGTATTTATGCTATTTCATGGAGCACCCTTAGTTCTATCAGCCTCTATTACAGGACCAGTCTTTTTGTTATTATCACTGCCCAAGTTTACCAGGATTGCTCTTCTCTAACCATAACAGCACTAATGGTGGTCAGATTCATGCTCTTGTTTCTATAGGTTGGTGCTGACTCACTAAGATCCTGAGTATGACTTTTACTTACTTTCTTGCTTATTAATGGAACTGTGTCGTGTCCTGTCAACCTCAAAGTAGATGATACTCCTCATTTGTCCTCCATCTGGCTGGCCTATCATCCTGTCATAAAAGAGTTAATTTGTCAGATTTAAATGGCTTGCTATTTACTGCCAAGCTCATTGACCCCACCCTTGGCATTTTCAGTGTATAGAATGGAGGGAAACGGAGCGTTGGGAGGTGAGCAGACAAGGTTCCCTTTCCCCCAAGACCCCATGCTTGCCATCTGTGACAAGAGCAAGATTAAAGAATGATCCATTTTCTATTCTGAAAAGATAATACCTTCCATTTTGAATGACATTTTGGCTTTCAATACATTTTTTAACATGATTGTACTTCATTCTTAAAATTATCTGGTATGATTTCCCTATTTTACAGATCCAGAGAAATTTAGTGATTTACCAAGGTCAGTAAATGGCAAAGCCATACTTTGAAGTCAGGTATTTAAACTCCAAACTCTTTGCATTATATTCACTACAGTTGTTATTTTAGCCTTTATGATCTTTCCTCTACTATTCTTGCCATTATTCATGTATCTTAGCTAAAACTAGGTTTTCTGTAGCACACACTAAAGTCAAATAATGTCAGGTGTTATATCTGTACTTCATTTTGCCTCATCAAGGTATTCATTGCCCTACACACCAAGAGCGTATTTTCCACTCCCATCTGGAGCTTTTTATTTTTAGAACTGAAAGTTAACACTGGTTAAGTTTGCTAATTAGGTTAACTGGTCAGCTATGTTCCAGCCCATCTTCTTAATCCTAGAGAATTTTTTCCTTTCAAGGTTTAAGCAAAGACACCCCAATCATAGAACTCTTGTCATTGATGATATTTACTGATGTTAATTTCCTCTACCATTTTCAATACGCTCAACATGGGGAGGACTTTAGCAATTATAGTATACTTGGTTTTTAGTAACCACAGTATTTATTATGGTCCTGTGAGGACAGGAAAAGTACACAGTAATTTCCAATCTCTCTGGCAGAGAACTTACAGTGTAGTGGAGAATTCTGAATTCTTTCTCCAAATGCAGATGGTACAGTGACACAGGTTCACAATCAATCATGACATTTGTTACAGTGGGTTTATGTATGATTTACTCAGCACCATCAGAAAAGTAACTGTCACGTTCACATTAAGGAGAATGCACTAACCATAATAATAATACACTAAATAGCACACCCCACACATGAACTGACAGGGTAATGAAACAAACAACAAACGCGTTAATACTAGGTAACGCTTTGGAGCACTGACCAATTTAAAGGCCTGTGAAGTGAAAGAAATATCCAACCTTCTACACAGCAAGAAAGCCTAGAACTGCCATTGATATCCTAGCTGGCAGGCTGAGCAGTTTCGTCAACATCACCAATGAGTTACCATAGTAGAACAAGGTCACCAACAATGAGGACTGAGAGTAACGTCAATTTCATCTGAAATGAAGTTATCATCTTCGCACATCAAAACTGCCGGGTTAGACATGTGTGAAGAACAGAGGCCAAAACTGTCCTTAGATACGGAGCTTACACGAGAACAAATACATGACATGAAGACAAAAGGAAAAAAGCAAAACCAAACCAAATGAAGCTGGCCCAATTAACATTTCAATAATTCCCTGAGATGAGCTAAAGTAATGTGGAAAGTTGTAGCATATACCAATTAGAAATGATGGTTCTTTCTCTGTTACATCTGCGGGGCTAATGTTAATTTATGATATACAAAGAACTTGTCATTTCAAACAGACTGCAGTCACTTCCTTCACAGGTATTCCAAGTGAACTATGACCCTATGAAACAAATCACATTAGGGTACTGTTGGGTTTTCATTCATAACTGTCTATGTGTATATGGATACACAAATAGAAAGTAGCCGCAAAGTTACAAATGAAAAGCAACAATATTTATTATGTGATAAAAACATATTCATCTTCATTTGAACTACTCAAATTACAAATATTTCCAGATGTGTCTTATTTCACTCTTGCTGTAGACAGGATAGCTTAAGGCATATAAAATTAACTCATTTGACAATGAGTAGGCGAGTTGATGGTAGAACTAAAGAGTCTCTTTACTTACAGTCAAGTTCCTTTCTGGCAAAGTCTTAATAAAAACATTCGAATTCTGTGAAATTCAGTAGGAGAAACAGATATTGAGTACAACTAAATATCTAAATTAGCCAGTATTTAAAATACCAAATGACTTCCTGATGAATAGATTCACTCGTAAGTCAGTCCTAACTTTAGGAAATCTGTTTAAAACATACTTCAGACTACAATACAAGAGGGATTATTACTAATGCCTACAATAGACCATTCACATACAGGGGAACTGAGAAACTATTATGCATGAGCAAAAGGCTGGGAACAGGAGAAGTCAGGCCCAAAAGATTCCTTCCCTCAAAAGAGCTTATAATGTAGCAGGTACAGACATAAACAACTGTAGCTCATGGTTAGCACCATCATGAAGACTGAAATGAAGAATCACAAACGTTCACACTCACAAAAGTTAAGCCCTAAAAGTCTGAGGATTATCGAATATAGAAAAACCTTCCTGGATGTTCTCAGAGCAGTGGCAGCATGAGAGGGAACAGCTGAATGTGGCCCCCAGATTTTCTGGCATGTCTGACTATTAAAAAAAGGCTGCATCTTTTACCAAAATTACTCCAAGAGGAGAAAGGTGGAAAATATGATAAATAACTTCACCTAGGTTGGAATGTCAAGTAGGTAGCTGAAAGTACAGGCTTAGAATTTTGGACCAGATACGCAACCCAGGACACTGGGATAAAATAGAAACCCTAAGGATGAGATACTTCCAGAAGCATTCTGAAGACAGAATCAGAGAGAGCACATTTTAGTAGATGCATTTTAAGTAAGAGTTATGTGACTGGACTCAGTTACAGCAGAGGATAACATCTTCAAGGGAGGAGACACTGTCTAGGAAAGGTTGCTCAATGGTATAAATGCTGTAGAGGCAAAGAAGGATAAGGGATGCAGACTGAGAAAAAAAAAGTCATTCAATTTGGAAACTGGGAGCCCATTGAGAACCACTGCATTGCAGGGCTGTGTAAAACCAGACTGCAAGGTGCTGAGCAGTGAGTGATGAGGGTGCAGGGTCAATGGATATGGATTTCTCCAAGAAGTCTGGCAGTGAAGAAGGCTGGAGAAACCAGCAGGCTCAGAGGGAGCTTTTTGCATTAGAAGATACACGAACATTTCTGTAGACAATGAAAGGAACCAGCATACAATTCTTTGCATAATTTTGTATTGATCACAGACTACAAATTGTTTTTAATCTTTCTCAAAAACATTTTCTGAAATAAAAGTTAACAAAAAATTATATGTTTTTACCATTTAAACTTAATATAAACTTAAAAGCACTAACATTTTATAAATTTTATTTCTAAAAGAATTGTACAATTTTTGTTATTATACTACTTCAGAATCTTGCTTCTAGTCTATCTTGAGAAATTAAATTTTATTAACAATTGCTATTTTAGTTCCTGAAAGATTACTCTGATATAAAGGATTACACTTAAGTAACTATGTATGCATTCTTCCCCAGCCCTCCTCCCCCAGAAACAAAATATCTTCAGGGTAGTTAATAATTTGGATAACGTTTTTCAAGTTGAAGAAGAGAAAAATGAGAAATAGTATTCCATTATTCATAAGTTCTTAAAGATCTAAATTGTTCTTCACAATAATTTTTCATGATAAAACATGCTTATTTATTATATACACATGCTTACATATAAATTTCCTGGCTAAAATACATGCAACCAACATGAAAAAACAAATACTAAACCATCCTCACAATGCTAAGAATGCCCTTTTTTAAATAAGGCACTCATGTTTGGAAATAGATATAACCACCAAATTAAATAAGATGTTTAAAAGAATCCTTTTATTAAGCACAAACAACTTTTATACATTATCAATACAAATAGGAAAATGTTTTTTAATGAATATGATATATCAAAAATCTGAAGGTTTTCTTCATACTGACACAATAAAAATACTCAATTTTGAAGGAGAATTACAAAGTAAAATTTTGAGGACACCACTGTCTACTAATAACAGTTTAACTATAGTCTAAATTTACTACATCACTTGGGGAGGAAGGGCAACCATTTTTTATAGAGAGAAGTTCTAAACTCTTATTAGCACCATTCAAAGCTTATTATCAGTTATTCATCTACAAACTGACAGGTCAGGTAAAGCTTTAAAGCAAGTTTTCAGTGCAATGTTTACAGTTCCTTCTTTTAAGATACTTGGAGTCTATGGTCTCAAAGCATGTTAAATAATTCTGCTTGGTAGTTACAAGATGTTAACATGTGGAGAGAAGTGTGTAATGGAAAGAAATGAGGCTTATCCTGGCTGTGAAATGCATCTTAACATATCGTAGCTAATGCTGCAGTATGCCAACGACATGTGGGATTATGAACTGCAGATCTGCGGGAAGAAGGCAGCTATTAGCTCTCTGTAGTCATCATTTCGGGATGTCTCAGCTGCTGCCTTTTGAGACTAACTAGTTTCATCCTGTCTCTGATGTGTTCTGCAGTAGAAGCCATGTCACTTGGACTCCCAAAATATTGTTCAGTTCTAAAAATCAAAACAGAAAAAGCCTAGTCAGATTAATACAAATCCATTGACTGTAGTGAATGCAAAAGGAAGCAAAAATTACCATAAAAGTTACCTACGTGGTATGGTGTTAGTTCTTTTGCAGACCATACTGTTTACCTTTGAGTAGCAATTTGGTAGGAGAAACATTTTTAAAAATGGCATAATATATATTAAGACATGTTGAGAAAAATTTATTAGAAGTATAAATGTCCTATCATGTACACTTATGATAATCTCAATAAACCAAACAATTCAACAAATAAACAAAACAATGCAACAGTATAAATGTTATACTTTTAGCTTGGGGCCCATAAGCATACACAAATATAAAATCTGTATGTGTACTTCAGAGCTAAGGGCTACGGACACCAGCTGTCTAATATAGCTAACAAGTAAAATATCCATTTAATGTTAAAGCCATCATTTGGGATGTTAATAGGTAAAATTATTTAATTTTATCCTATCGGCAAAGACACAGTATTCAGAGTCACAGAATCTTTTAGAGCTCTAAGAGTTCTTGGAAATAATCTGGTTAAGCTCTTCATTTTTTAGATCAGAAAACTAAGACCTAGAAAATTAAATGACTAAGATCACACAGTGGAAAAAACAGAATTTGAACCTGGGTCTTCAAGCAGTGAATCCAGAGAGACCACCTAATTTCTTTTATTGTTCTAGGAGAATGTTACAAAAGATAAATCTGACTAAGCTTACTGTCAAACTTTATACAGCATAAACAAATTATCATATAAAAGGGAATGAAATAATAATTGCAAATATTAAAGTTGTGAAATTTGAATATACAGCTCTAACTTACTCTTTTATCTTAAAAATGAAAATGACACATGAACTATTTGTAGAACACAGGAGGAGATGCCCAAGCAAAAATACCAGGGGTATATGCTCCTAGGATGACTTAAGTAGAATGAGACCGACTTTATGACAACTGGTTATGAAACACAGAAATGAGATTTTGGCGGGGTCGGGGGGGGTGTCCTGGAATGGAACAACCAGAAGCACCCTACTAATGCTGTTACCAGCTGAATTTATAAACTTTTAGGTTTTATTCTCTTTTATACATTGGAGATATACATGACTTTAAGCTACTTCTGATTGTTCAAGTTTAGGTATGACTAGAGATTATCTAAGTACAGACTATGAATAGTATTTGTTCATGGGCATAAAGTTATATCTTCTCAATATCAATTCCAAATAATCATTTGAAGTTCATGACACAGTAGTAGTGGCACTTACCATGTGTCACAATTGTTTTAAGTAGTTTATATACATTTAGCTCATTTAATTCCCCCGCTCTTGTAACCTGAGGAGGTATGGAAAATATATCCCTATTTTTAGATGAGGGAATTGAGGCACGGAAAGGTTAAGTGGCTTGCCCAAGATGTCATAGCTCATAAGTGGCGGAGCTGAGATTTAAACCCAACAAATCTGGTTCCAGAGTCCACAATTGTACCCATTACACTATGTTACAATGTAAGGATACCTGTATTCAATGGTTTGGTTTCTCTAGTGTTTTAATTAAACATCCTCTGGATTACCTCTAAATTATTTTTACTGAGAAGGTCTAGCTCCTTGTAGATAAAGCTCCTTCTGATTCATTTACTGGTCTGTTTATTTTCACAAGGCTATTTCTTATTTTTATCATTAACTTTTGAAATGGAAAGGAATGTGAGAATCACGACCCCATCATTTTACAAATGAAGAAATTAGGCCTCCATACAGCACAGTGAAAAGAGAACAGATCTGGTGCCAGACAGACCTGAAACTATATTCTAATTCCACTTAGAAGCTGTGAAATCATGAGGACCTTACTTAATCTTTCTGAGCTTTAGTTTCTTCATTTGTAAATCAAAATAATCATACTGCTCTTGCCCTGGTCAAAAGTAATTAAGGTGAAGTGTTTAACTTGGGGCTTGGTATATATTTTAAGTTACTAAACATTAGTTCCCTCCCCATCCCTTCCATGAATGAAGCCCAAAGTCACCCAACTCCTTACCATCATAGTCAAGGCAAGAACCCAAAATGTCAACCTAGTCAATGATCTTTATTCTACAACAAGCTATCAAGAGCAATACATTTGACAGCAGCAAGTACCAATTGCTACTGTTGTTAAGAGCCCAGTATGGATTTCTTTTCATTTTAAACTAATTTTTTGTAGAAATTGAAAATGTGAACCAAAGCTAATTTACTAGGACTTTTAAGAAACAGACTTTCTTCTCTTGATATCCCTTTAAGACCTTACTGATAAAAACCAAATTATAAGAACATGCACCATACCCATCAGGATAAACCACAGGAACAGTTAGTCTATCTAAAAGGGATTTCCCAACTGCTTCAATTTCATCAAATTGCTCCTCATCATTAATAGCTTCAGGCTCTTCTGGACAGTCTTGCAAAATCTGTAACAAATAAAAGTGCAACATCAATCAAGAGACACAGAAAAGGAATCAAGTTCATGCAAATTTAGTAGATTGAAGGTGTTTTTGTTCTGTTCTTAGCATCTTCATGTATGCCATTATAGAAGACTGATCAAAGCTGGCCCAAGAAATTCAAACAAAATGAAATACACAATCCCTACTAATAATATAACTGGAGTATGAAGAGGTTTATAGTGATTTCCAAGAAAAAAATAATACTAGACTACTATTTGGAATCTAAGCTCAAACTGTGCTTAAAAAGTAGTATTCTTTCATTCATTAAGTAACTATTTATTGAATACTTACTTTATGTTTATGTAGCAGCTTGGGATATGAATGAGATACAGATTTTGACCTCAAAGAGCTTACAGACTTCAAAAATGAAAGAAAATATAAATACGTAACAATATATACTCAGAGTACAAACACATAACTGATGTGATTACCTAGCTAGAAACTTTATAGCTATTTTAAAAAGTGATCCGCTGACCTGAGTTAAATGATGTAAGCATACAAATGAAATAAAAATAACAACAAAAAAAGATGTAAATTGATAAGGTTTTAATTCAAACACAGGAAGTTCTGCAGTCCTTGATATTATTTTTTCCTTAACTATTAGCATTTAAATTTAAATGGTACAAAAGAAAATAAGGAAAGAAAGAAAAAAAATGCTATGATTTGTAATAGTTAAGTCTACAAGTACAGACCCACACATAGTAGCCACTAGGTACATGTGGCTAGTGAGCTTTTGAAGTATGGCTAGTCCCAAATTGAGATGTGCTATGAGTCTAAGATACACTCCAGATTTAAAATAATAATTCTAATTTTAAAAAATTACCTACAAGAAAAAAACCAGCAAAATTTGGGGCAGAAGAAAGTATTTATTTTTACAACTTCTTTTGCATTATACTTTACTTAATCCAATTATGTTTATTACTTCAGCATTACTCATAAAGGACATTTTCATATTGTAAAATTCTAGATTCAATTTAAATATTTTCCCAGTCACTATCATTTGCTATACAATTTGCTTATAGTTGTGGTTATATTTATGCTTACTGGTATAAAATACAACACACTCAAAAGAAAAATAACATCTGATAACAAAAGGCTTGGGCTTTACATAGGTTGGCACAATAAAATAACCTTAAATAGAGTTTATTATAAGCATGATAAAGGCCATGTACCAGAGGAAATAAGAACATTAATTATCTATGAAAAAAAGTCTCAACCATATTCATTCTTACCTAACTTCTTAAAAAGATCTAGGTTTTAAAACGTCCTTGCAGATACATTTTTAAAGCACGATCCTAAAAAGTTATCAGTGGTGTTAGAAATCAGGCCAGTGGCCACCCCAGGATGGGCAGCAGAAGCAGTGTGATTAAAAGAGGGTGGAGAGCCTCTGGGGTGCTGGTAACGTTCTGTTGTTTGAACAGTGCACTGATTACACAGGCATGCTCACTCTATGAAAATTCAGTGAGCAGAACATTTGAGCTGTACACTTTTCTATGTTAATACTATACTTCAATAAAAAGTTTTCATTAAAACAATCAGCAGATAAACAAGTCAAGCCATTTTGTGTACTTTCATTCATCATCACTAGGCCCATTTTACACTAAAACACTGACCTGTTGAGTTCAGTGACCAGCTCAGAAAGAGTTAACTGTGGACATTTCCTAACAGATGTACTGCATAACACAGACAGAAACTGCTTAATTCCTGAGGTTCCTGGCAATTTCTCTTCTGTTCTACAGACTAAGGCTATCACATTTACATATTAGGTTTCTCATATCTTAAATTGTATTGAACATTCCCTACATATAAACTGTGATTGTTAAGAGATCAAAACAAAGTTAACTACTTAGTAAGACTCCTCTTTGGAATGGAAATATAAGGCTCGGGTGCTATAAATCTTCACTGTGCAGTTGAGAAAAAGGTTCTATTGAAAATTTGCCTGCATATTTCATTTTTGGTTTCTGGGACTAATGAATTCATTAAATAATAAATTCTAGAATGAATCTTTAAAGATAACACATGAAAAAAAAAAGGTTTTATTTTTATCCTTACTCTCATAATTTTAGCTGGACAGTCTCTAAACATTATAAAAATCACAAATGACCTTTTAAAACATTTATGACAATCAGTAGTAGTTGCCAAAGCAAAGTTTCCTTTCCTGGCATAATGAAACAGATGGGAGTCATGACACCTGAAAGAACAAACAGTACATTCTGGGCATCAGGTCTGGTGAGGAGAGACGTGCTGCTGAGAGAGGACTACTGGATAGTTTCAACTCCTCTAACCAGAGTACTCTAGCACTGGTATGGCTTACTAAGAATCTGATTTGAACTTTCTAAGACAATACATTATATCTAAACAAGCTTTAAACAATGGAATTAATATAAATTTTTAAAAAACAGACTAATAACAAAATTACAAGGTTAACACATTTTAAACGTACAAACACTACTGAAACTACATTTTTAAAAAATCGAACCTTTTCAGCATTTGAGTGAAATGCAATAGCCATTTCCAGCCTATGTACCCTCTCTTCAGATGCTATTGTAAATTGTTTCCATACTCTGTTCAGTCGAGGAAGTGTATCCCCAGATGATCGAGAGGTGCAGCGCAAAGACTGGCACAGCACAACTGTGGCCTGTAGCAACTGTCTTCCATAGTCATAAGTGCTCTAAAAAAGAAGAAGTCAACATGAAATTATAATAAAAGAATTCTGAAAAGAGGGATGGGAAAGTGTGCAGGAGGACTGTGGTTACAATTAAGCAACACTACTAGAAATCAATAATGAATAAGTCCACTGGCACTTATTGCTACAAATTGTCTGCATGCATAAATAATAAAGGGGAAGCAATACTTTCAGTTAATTTTTATTAAGTTTATTTCTTGTCTGGCTTCCCTCTCTTACTCTGTTTTCCCCACCTCGGTCTGCTCAACCATGACCCCCCATCCCACAAAAAAAAAAAAAAAAGTTTGCTCACTCATTGATCAAAACGAATGGGTGGCAAGTGGGCACTTTATATTCCATACAGGAAACCACACTGTTACAATGTGAACTCAATAGTTAGGGAAAATAAATTAAGATACTTTTCACATGCAAAAAAAAAAAAAAAAAAATCTGTGCTGTTATGCTAACACTAGTGAGATACAGAAACTAGGGTTTGTCATTTACTGATTTACTTTCGTGAATGAACAGTTACTGCCTAAAAATGTCATAATATATACCATATATCAGAGGAAGCATACAGAACCTGTGTTCAGGAAAACATAAACCCTCTCAAGTTTATGCAGGCTAGTTTTGATTCACCAGCTGACATTTTCTTAGTTCTGTAATACTTCTGGATTAACGTAACCAATCTTCTTGGACTTGGAAGGTTGAGTGACATTACAATCACGCAGAAAGCTATGCAAACACAGAGCTTGTAGAAAAGGAAGATAACCAGTTCTGCACCTGTGCAACATCAACAAATTTTCTATGCTTCTCCAGTAGGACTTTCGTTTCCTGAGCATCATCACCCAATCTGATGTGGGTCTTAAGAAGAGCATCCAGAAGTTCACTTAGCCATTCTACTGCCTAAATGAAAATAAATAACAGTGAAGCTGGGTTCATAACTCTTTATAAACTCTTATATCAAAACATCATATTTATATAAAGAAAGATTACTAGCATGTGATTAATTAATCCATTAGTTATAACCTTAATAGTTTATTTCATTCAATGCCAAGCTGAATGAATTAATGACCTCTCCTCCCACTCAAAATTTTTAAAAATCCGAAGACAAGACCTATTAAAGAGAAGCACTCATTTAAAATTAACATCACAAGATTTATATTAATAGAACATCATGTGTTTATGTAATACAATCTTATTGGAATCTCATTATAGATTTATGTTGCTACTTAAAATCGTTAAGTTTCGTCTATGTCAAGCTGGAATCATGTTCTTTGATGCTAACTGCACAAAGATAGCAAACTGTTTATCTAGCTGCAAAACCTTCTCGTGTGTTAAAAAGCAATAAGCTACACCAGCCTTCATCCTGGGATGTGTAACTGACAACCAAATCAACAGTAATAAATAATAAATAATCCCAATTTCTAGCTCAATAGAGAATTTCATTGAGAAGATAAGTCAAATGAGACCAGTAAGGGCTTCCCTGGTGGTGCAGTGGTTAAGAATCCACCTGCCAATGCAGGAGACACGGATTCGAGCCCTGGTCCGGGAAGATCCCGTATGCCACGGAGCAACTAAGCCCGTGTGCCACAGCTACTGAGCCTGCGCTCTAGAGCCCGTGTGCCACAACTACTGAAGCCCACGCACCTAGAGCCCGTGCTCCACAACAAGAGAAGCCACCGCAGTGAGAAACCCGCGCACAGCAACGAAGAGTAGCCCCCACTCGCCGCAACTAGAGAAAGCCCGTGCGCAGCAACGAAGACCCAATGCAGCCAAAAATAAATAAATTAAAATAAATTTAAAAAAAATGAGACCAGTAAGGTAAGTGGGAATACAAAACTTTATTATTTTGACAGGATAAACTAGAATCTGACTTAATGAATTTACTTGCTTAGGACCATGGAAAGTACACTTTTGTTTATAGTTAGGTGAAATCAATCTTCTAAGAAAAGACAAGCGCATAATGTGCCTGATTGATCTTTACCTGGGCAGCATCTTCTTCACATTTAAACAACTGCACCATCTGAAGCATCTTTAATCTTCGCACATCTACCATGTCTTCACATCTAATAAATCCAAACATAAGTTTAGGACATTTCAGTTTTGTTGATAACTAGTATACCACCACCACCCGGCACACGTGTTTTACAGTATACTAAAATACTCAGTCCTACACTATGGAGACTGTAACTATTTTGTATTGATTTGTAAGAATTTTAAGGATATCTGTATCTGTGTTATATCAAAACCTTAAAATACCTGAATGGTACTAAATCACAAACCCTTCTGAGTATAGTATGGATTCTGCAAAATACTGAAGCAAAGCACAAACACAGCAGTACACTAAAACCCAAAGCAATATCAACTGCCAATTAGCATTAAACAACCTTCAAAGATAAAAATGTAAAGTTTCTAAAATACTAATTTAGAGAATGATGCTCCAAGGGAATAAAAAAAAAATAAAGCTTTTCATTACATTATACATAACCCAGAGTAATATCTAATTTTGAATTTAAAAAAAACCTCCATCTATGTTCTTAAGAAAAAAAATTCTGTTGATCTCTGGGTGGAGAGAAACACAATTCACAGTATTCTTAAATTTTACTGTGGTCTGCCTGGATAATATACAGATTACAATTTTAAGCTGACTTGATCTAGCTCAGCTCTGATCCCTTCATTCTGATTCCCTTCATTCCCATGCAATTCCATGGACTTTAGATGGGAAGGTAGAAACTCACTGCAGTACCAAATACCAATAACAAGCTACCCATGAGGCACTGGACTCCACTATAGTTGATATTCTTAAGGAAACCTGATAACAATAGGTAAGTCATTGTCACAAGGATGCCCTCAACAAAAGCCCATAACATATTGTTAAAGTGCAACTTGGTTAAATAATTCTACAAGGGACTGAAGGGAAGTAATCATGGTAAGTATTTTTACAATCTGAAGCTAAAAGACAATGTAAGACACTTCAGTGATGAAGATGATATCATACACATATTCAACACATATTGTCAGGTATGAATAATGTGCTTGAAAAGGATAAGACATGGTCTCTACTATTAAGATGGTCTCATTTGGGGAGATGCACTTTTAAATAAACAATGTGATAAACACTACTGTGGAGCTGTATGAGAACAGGGAGGAACAAGTAACAAACTTGCCTTAGAAATCTAAAAAGGCTTCCAAGGATAAGTACCCTTGAGTCTTAAAGAATAAGTAGGAATCCACTCGGCAGAAAACAAGGAAAGATGTATTCTAAGTCATGGATGCATGGAATAGCATGATGCGTTCAGGAAAGTGAAAACAAGTGTGTGGTTTTGTAGAAAAATTAAAGGAGGTAAGATTATGCAGGACTGGATTATGAAGGATCTCCTACACTATTCCAAGGAAACTGAACTTCATCTGAGAAAATAGGAAGTCACTGAGAGGGGTTTATACAAGGAAGCTGGGGATTAGATGTGCGCTTTACAAAAGACTGCGCTCTTGCACAACAGACTGTAGACGAGCAATGCCAGAGGCAGCTAAGATCGGGAAGAAAGAAGTGTTCATGATTCAGAGACAGCAGAACTTGGGCATTTGATGAGGCTGTAAGGGATGAGGAAGAGTAAGGATTTTAATAAATCCTTGGGATAAATTCCAAGTTTGGTAGCTGATGGTACTTTCAACCTGGATAGGAAACTAAAGGAGAAGAGCCAAGTTTTGGAGGAGAATGATTCTCATCTGTCCATAGTAGTTTTTTTGAGTAGTGTATGGGGCATCCAGGTGGAGACATTCAGTAAGTAAGAGGAACTACGGGTCTAACATACAGGAGAGGGGTCTGGGTCAGAGTCATAACTACTCAATCACGGTCATATTAAAGAAAGTCATTAAAGTAGGGAGAAGACAAAGAGTGAGAAGAGAATTTGGCCTCAGAACAAACCCTGAAAGCAGTGAAATTAGCTAGAGGACAAGAAATCAGTGAAGAAAACCAAGAAGAAACAGAGTGCCAGGAGGAGACTCATAAGGGTGTTTTCAAAGAAGACAAGGTTGTCAGGAAGTTTGAAGAAGAAAGAAAAAGTCATTTGTGCCTAATTCTATTCAGAGTGGTCAAGCAATGTCAGGACCAAAAGTATTCCCTGGATTTTGAGCAAGATCAAGCATTTATTACACGTGGCAACTACAAAGTCACTTGTGACATCAGTAAGAGTATGTTCAGTGAAATGGTGAGGGGAGAGGGGAGACTGAGAAGGGATGAAAAGTAACTAGAGGCAGTGAGGAAGTATGAGTGCAGATTAGACCATCAATGACAGCTGTCAGAAAGGAGAATTCTAGGGCTAGAAGACAAAGGGTTGAAGGTATATGCATGTGTGTAATTGTCTAATTTTTTTTTAATAGGAGAGATTTAAGCATTTAAATGAAAGGCAGGGATTAGAGTAGAGAATGGGAATTGACGGAGTGAGAAGATGATGGGGACACATGGCTTTGATAAGAGCAGACATGTATCATCTTTGTGATGAGAATAAATAATGAAATGGATACGTTTGCAGATATGAGGATAGAAGGAATTTCTGTCTAATGACTATTTTCTCTATGATATAGGGGAAGAGTTTCTGTGAGGTTTTTGTTGATGACCTTAGAATTTCTAAGTGTACAAAGATTTCACACAACCATGCTAGTCTATATATACTAGCATATGTTAATTTAATCCTTTACCTTGCAATACTCTGCAATTGCTATTGCAAACTGAGTTTTCAAAGAACCCTTTAAATTCCTAGTTCTACATCAAAGGAAACTAAACATCATCTTACCCAGAGTTTATTGTCTAATCCTTCTATAGCAAATATGAGAACAATGGATGCATGAAAATTTCTGAGACGTTTAGATGAAGAAACACATCAATGTAAATGACATTTAATAGCAACTCTAAACTAAATGAAAATGGAAAAGCAAAATTCTCCAAAAAGAGTTTTCTTAAAAGATAGAAGAGTCATAGGCTACACTGGGGATATGGAATGTGATGTACTTGAGTGGAACTGAAATTTTTACCACTGAGTAAAAAGGGAAAATGTACCCATTAATTGAACAAACTGCCATTATTTGTTAGTACAATTATATACAATAATCATTACATTCACCAAAAACCTACTACATGCCTACTATATAACAGGTAAGAATTTTTACTTTGTATGGAAAATATAATTATATCACTCTTCATTTTAATTAATATTAGGTTGTCTTAGCAAAAATTAACATGAACAGTCAAACTTTGCCTTTGTTTCCTAAGCTGCATATCTTCCATCACTCCTTGTATGTGGTCCACATTTTCTTTATTTTCAATGGTTACATCCTTTCCATAGGCCCAGGATGCCTGATTGGAGATCTGATCCAGAAGACCTTGACCTTTTTCACGCAAACCTTGCAATCCTACATCTAAAACAAAAGTTACTATATTTAATCTCTTAAACCAGAGAAGCTTTCCCTCCCTTAAGTAAATCCTCTAGCAGATACTGTACTTGGATTCCAAGTATAACAACTTGGTACATTAAAATACTTTGGGATGGAGCCCTCTGAATATTTCGATCAATAAAACCCCTTTAAATGTGGCTCAAACTGGAGCTCCCTCTCATTCAAATTCTCCCTAAAGAGAATTTCCAAAAGGTGAATTTCCATAGATAACAATTACTTTTCAAAACTGTAAATAGGAAGTGTGAGAATTTCTATTTTGATAAGATTTTCAATTTTTTCCTTTCTGTTTTTATGTAGTCCAATTTTTAGGAGAAAAAGGCAAATATTTTGTTCAAAAAACATATGAGTTACAAGACATTAAAATATTCAAGCAATGTATTCTCACTGTAAAAGGACACTGAACATTTTGAGTATAGGTGCTGTCCAGCTTACACCCAACGAGAAGCAACACTTAGGATATGTTTACAAAACTCTAAATTAGGTACATATACCAGAATTCTTTTAGCATTTTTAAAAGAAAAATATGGTTTAAGAAAACTTGTGACATTTTGAAATAAATTTCATTTGGCATATTAAATACTAAACATGTATTACTCATATCATCTGTTAAAAATAACGAAGACTGTAAGCAAGTAAAATGCCAATACAAACGTGATTTTTCAAACCCATTCGCTCAAGTCCTTTTCAAAATTAATTAAATTGGTTCAATCACATGTCACCATTTTCCACTAAATCTCTGCCTTCAGTTACTGCTTTCCTCTCCTCCATTCTCCTTTGCCCTCCTGTCCCACTCAATACAACCCCCCTCCCATTTTCACATCCACTATCCACCTCTCCCAGTCACGTCCTAGGGAAATTCACTGTATTTCCTACTGTAGTAAAATGTAAAAAGCCTTGGTGTCAAGTAAGGGTACTAGCTTAATGAAACTGGACCATCCTCTCCTTGGAGAGTATGTAACCTCGGCAGTATTCCCAGTTTGGAGAAACAAATGCATAGAACCAAACCAACTATTTTTTCACAAGGTTAGGATATAGCAACAACAAAAATCATTGCATAAAACACAGTTTGGGGCATACAGGGTTTACCACAGAACACTTCACAGCTAATTACAGTTTATGCATGCACTACAAATAACTGCTCATAGAATACGCAAGACATAGCACCTGTAGATTCGGCTGGGTAAACAAGAAAGGCTAAAGGCCCTGTGAAGGAAGGGTGACTGACCAACAATGAAAAATAAAAACTGTAGCATAAATTACACCCTTTAAGGGAATAAAGCCTTTTTTATACCAATTTTTCCTATGTTCCCTGTAAATAATTATAATTAGATCAGTGTAAGTTGACTTGTCTAACCATGGTAGTGATATTTTTTAAAAAAAGAACCCTTATGTTTCAGCATTTTTAAAATCTGCTTACCAACACTTTTCAGCTTCTCTTCAAGCAGTTTTAAAGTTTGCTGAATCGATGCTCCATCAGCTGGTGCTACATCTACGCACAACATCCCTAATAAGCCATCCAACTGCTGAGACAACTAAAGCAGAGGGACACCAAAGAGATAACCCTGATGTAATCAGCATCTAAAGTGTTTAATGATTAATGAGGTTTATATCTAATGAAGTTATCACAATTATACTTGAAAAAGACTCTGCTGTTAAAAGACAAGGACAAATAATTAGAATACATGTTATCTGAATGACAGAACACACAGATGCATGCACCAGGAAGACAAAGTATGTCCAGGTCAGCAGAATGTTAAAAAGTATTGAAACTTCCATTTCAATCTATGTTATAAAGCATGAAGATTGAAAAACTATCCAAATGAAATATATCTAAGAGGTTGGGACACTCTATTTAGACAAAAAAAAAAAAAAAAAGTTTAGTTGCATGCAGAATGACTTAAAATTTTTTAAAAAATCAAGGAAGTTTATCTTATTTCCCCCACCAGTAAATTTTATTGTTCCAGAAAAATAATTAGGAGACATGCAAACCTGCAAAAATGATGTGCAGATAAGTATTCAGATAATTTGAAGAAAAGAAAAGCAGTCAGAGTAGACACTTACATCTTGGGCAACACCATGAAATTCAAGAGCTGCTTGTAAGAGATTCTGCCTAAATTCCAACTGACTGGCCTGTCGATAACAAACATCACTAAGTTGTTGCTGCAGCGACTTCAGTTCCACAAGATCTTCCTCATCCCCAGCATTTAAGAGTGCTGCAATTTGCTGATTAAGTTCCACATAAACTGCAAACCATTCCTGTAATATAGACGTTGTAAAGTAAATAAAGGATCAAATCAGTTCCTGAAGAATACATTTTACAATATCTCCAGATATACTAAGTAACATATATGAGAGTTTTCTAAAGCAAAATTATTTAAATTGAGGACGAAAAGTCCCCAGCGCCCAAATCCTTCCACTGCGATCCCTGGAATTCACTCCTGCCAATAGCAAGATCTATTTGCTCATCCTGGCCTCTAAATGTCCACTTCTCTTTCCTGTTGTATGTGAAACCTGTCACCCTCAGAGGAAGCAGTTAGCACTGCAGCCCTTCTGATGGCTGTTTTTGTTTATACAGCCAACCTACCACAAGCCTGGAGGTGGGGGAGATGGTTGCCTCACTCCTCATTACTATTTCCAAACCATTTCTTCTGTTCTTTCTCTCAAAAACCACATCTCCTGTGAAATGCATGTAGTCGGATTACATCCTGCCAACCTTTTCTGTTGCATGCCCTCATCTCAGAGTTAGCGGACTTTCCCGAACTTCCTCTCAGTGCCAGCCTTCTTCCTTACTTCCACTGTGTAGACATCCAATCAACACTGAACTCTTAGTTCCTTGACTCCCTCCCTCACTTCCAACTATCCTGTCCTCACCCCACCTCAGCTACCTACTCCAACAGACACAAAATTTTGTCATTATCATATACTACTATACAGCCCCCAAATCTTAATTTCAAGAATCCCATTCTCTGATCACCAGTTGCTGACTCTCCAATTCACATCCTTTATGTCTGCTCCTACAGCCCCATGAGGTCCACCAATCCATTGATCTCAGCATGTTCTACTGTCCAGCACTCAGGAGCCTCATGTCCTCACTTCTACCCTTTGTCAGAGGCTATAACCACCTCCCAGGGCACAACCCATGCTCATGCCCTGCTCTCTTTCCTTTCATCAGATTCACATGTCAAAATGAAGAACAGATGCAGAAAAAGCATCCATTTATGAGAAAAACTCTCCAGAAAGTGGGCATAGAGGAGACAAACCTCAACATAATAAAGGCCATATATGAAAAACTCACAGCTAACATCATACTCAATGGTGAAAAGCTGAAAGCATTTCCTCTGAGATCAAGAACAAGACAAGGATGCTCATTCTCATCACTTTTATTCAAAACAGTTTTGGAAGTCCTAGCCACAGCAATCAGAGAAGAAAAAGAAATAAAAGGAATCCAAATTGGAAAAGAAGAAGTAAAACTGTCACTGTTTGCAGATGACATGATACTATACATAGACTATCCTAAGGACACCACCAGGAAACTACTAGAGCTCATCAATGAATTCAGTAAAGTTGCAAGATATGAAATTGATTACAGAAATCTGTTGCACTTCTATAGACTGAAAACAAACTATCAGAAAGAGAAATTAAGGAAACGATCCCATTTACCATTGTATCAAAAAGAATAAAATACCTATGAATAAACCTACCTAAGGAGGTAACAGACCTGTACTCAGAAAACTATAAGACACTGATGAAAGAAGTTGAAGACGACACAGGTGTAAAGATGTACCATATTCTTGGATTGGAAGAATCAATATTGTTTAAATGACCATACTACCCAAGGCAACCTACAGATTCAATGCAATCCCTATCAAAGTGCCAATGGGATTTTTCAAAGAACTACAACAATTTTAAAATTTGTATGGAAACACAAAAGAACCCAACAGCCAAAACAATCTTGGGAAAGAAAAACAGAGCTGGAGAAATCAGCCTCCCTAACTTCAGAATGCAAAGCTACAGTAATTAAAACAGTATGGTACTGGCACAAAAAAAGACCCATGATCAATGGAACAGAATAGAGAGCCCAGAAATAAACTCATGCACTTGTAGTCAATCTATGACAAAGGAGACAAGAATACATGATGGAGAAAAGACGGTCTCTTCAATAAGTGGTGCTGCGAGAACTAGACAACTACATGTAAAAGAATAAAATTAGAACATTCTCTAACACCATATACAAAAATAAACTCAAAATGGATTAATGACCTAAATGTAAGACCAGATACTATAAAACTCCTAGAGGAAAACATAGGCAGAACACTCTCTGACATGAATCACAGCAATATTTTTTTGGATCTGTTTCCTAAAGCAAAGGAAATAAAAGCAAAAATAAACAAATGGGACCTAATGAAACATAAAAGCTTTTTCACCAAAAAGGAAACCAACAAAAATTACAACCTACTGAATGGGAGAAAGTATTTGGAAATGATATGACAAATAAGGGGTTAATATCCAAACTACATAAACAGCCAACATAACTCAACATCAAAAAATAAACAGCCTGATTAAAAAATGGGCAGAAGACCTGAATAGACATTTTTCCAAAGAAGACATACAGATGGCCAACAGGCACATGAAAAGATTCTCAACATCACTAATCGTCAGGGAAATGCAAATCAAAACCATAATGTGATACCACCTCACACCTGTCACGTCACATCTGTCAGAATGGCTATCATCAAAAGGAACACAAACAACAAATGTTGGCAAGGATGTGGAGAAAAGGGAACCCTTGTACACTATTGGTGGGAATGTAACTTGGTGCAGCCACTGTGGAAAAGAGTACGAAGGTTTCTCGAAAAACTAAAAATAGAACTAACATATGACCCAGCAATTCTACTCCTGGGTTTATATCCAAAAAAACCCAAAAAACACTAATTCAAAAATATACATGTACCCCAATGTTCATAGCAGCACTATTTACAATAGCTAAAATATAAAAGCAATCTAAGTGTCCATCTACAAATGAATGGATAAAGAAGATGTGGGATACACACACACACACACACAATGGACTACTACTCAGTCATAAAAAAGAACAAAATGTTGACATTTTTAGCAACATGAATGGACTTAGAGGGCATTATGCTAAGTGAAATAAGTCAGAAAAAGATAAATCTATATGATACTGTATGATAATCCATATAAATGTGGAATCTAAAAAAATACAACAAACTAGAAAATATAATAAAAAAGATGCAAACTCACAGATATAGAGAACAAACTAGTGGTTACCAGTGGGGAGAGGGAGTGGGGGGAGGGCAAGACAGGGGGTGGGGATTAAGAGGTACAAACTATTAGGTATAAAATAAGCCATAAGGATATACTGTACAACATGGGGAATATAGCCAATATTTTATAATAGCTATAAATGGAGTATAACCTTTAAAAACTGTGAATCACTACATTGTACACCTGAGACTTATATAATATTGTGTATTAACTGTACTTCTATTTGAACAAACAAAACCTCAGACCTGGTTTCTCTGCCTGCTGTGTGCCTCCAGCAGCTGAAGGTGGCTGGATCAAATCAACTATGTGGATAGGTGTCTTTTTAAAGTTGTGACCAAATAACCTCAAATGGGTCTTCAGAAACCCTATTTATTCCTCTAGTTATTTCACCTCCCTATTCTTATGATATGTTTTTTTCACTTCTTAAATCTCCAACTCCCTTTCACCTCTTCACTCTAGCCAAAAATCCAACTTCATAATTCACTACGATGCCATCAGAAGAGAACTCTTTCATCCTCTCACAGACAAATCTATGACCTTCCCTGCTTCTGTAGCCCTAGGCTCTGCCCTCCCTGCTAAAATAATGAAGGAACTCTGCCTGATTCTAAGGCCAACTGCTCCACTGCAATCTATAGACTAACCTCTGCTGCCTATGCAAGGCTTTGTTCTTGCAATTATCTTCTCTTTTCAACTGGATTATTCCCATCAGCGTACAAATAAACTGCATCTTCTACTAAAAAACAAAATATATACTTAAGATATGTGCATTTTAATATATGTAAAGATAAAAAACCTTCCCTTAAAGGAGATCGTTATACTCACTCTATCTTATTTCCTATTCTTTTTTTAATTCACTCTGATCAGGATTTTGTCCTTCCCACTCTTATCAAAAAATCTCAGTCTTTATCTTATTGGACCTCTCAGTTGATTTTAACAAAGGTGACCACCTCTCCCTCCTTTTTCACTTCTTTCCTGAGCCACACAGATCCTTTTCTGCCTCTTCTGCTGGCTCTCCTTCCTCTCCTTGCCCTCTAAATTTAGGAGTGACCCAGGGTTCAGCTTTCCAAAGGCTCTTTTCTTCTAAACCAATACTCATTGGGTTTGGATGATTTCATCTTGTCCCACGCCTTTAAGTAACATCTTATAGACTAATAATATCTTCAACACTGACCTCTTCCCCAGATACTGATACCCAACTGTCTAACAGCTATCTTCATTTGGATGACTAACCTGCCCCCACAGATACTGATTCTCCAGCCTCCCAAACCTACTTCTCTCAGTTTTCCCCACCTGAATAGTCATTAAGGCTAAACACATGACTCCTCCAAGAGCCAGTCCTGCCGGCTCAACCTCATAAGCCTGACAACTTCTCACCACTTCTGCTGCCTCCATTCTGTTAGCTTCCTGTCTTCCTATTTCACTGTTCGTCCCTACTCCCTATCCCCTATACAATAGCTAGTGATCTTTCAAAAACATAAATCAATTATCTGCTCAAATATTTCTCCAATGATTTCACATAATATTTAAAACAAACTTCAAGTTCCTTTTTCTGGGCTAAAATCACATGACATGTTTTGGCCCCTGACTCCCTAACTTGCTCACTGAACTCCAACACTGCCAACATAACTGCTGTTCCTCTATCATGGCAAGTAAGCTCCTGCCACAGAGTGTTTCTACTGCTGTGTCCTCGATCTGAATTGCCCTTTACTTGGATTACTCCTTCGTATCATTTCAAGGTCTCTGATTAAATGTCATCTCCTCAGAGAGGCCCTTCCGGAAAGCCTTACCTATACTGCTCTCCACTCCCTCTTTCCTCAACTTGAATGTAGGTTCCGTATGATAAGACAGTGCTATATTCTCAAGAGCCCAGAACAACAAGTGACATTTAGTATGTGCCCTGCTAGCATGTACTGAGTGAACATATAAAACACTTTTTATATTAGGTATTGTAGATTTGTTGACATTAAATTAGGTAGGTAACAGGTACTGTTCCAAATGCGGTCTCTCTTATGCCCTGTACCTAAAACTTGGGTTTCTCTAATTTGTCATATTGTCTTATTGCCTGAACTACTATGGAATTTTTGAGTATGATTACAGAGATGACGTAGTCATACATAATGCAAAGAACACTAAATATGAAAGACAGACTCAAGGTCTGTCGTTTTCCTTACTAAGGGTGTGATCTTCATCAAGTCACTTAATCTCTCAGAATCTTTTCCTTCCTTTACAGCAGTATGTTCAACAGGTGGCGATTTTGCTCCCTAGGGAATACTTTGCAATATTTAGAGACATTTTTGGCTGTCACAACTGGGAGGGAGGGATGCTACTGCATCTAGTGGGTAGAGGCCAATGATACTGCTAAATACCTACAATCACAAGACAGTCCCTACAACAAAGATTTATCAATAAATAAATCAGCAATGCCAAGGTTGAGAAAACCTGTTCTCTACAGCTGTCCCTCGGTGTCCTTGGGGGATTGGTGCCAGGGATTCCAAATTCCAGCCATGCTCAAGTCCCAATTTACGTAAAATACTTTCTAACCACACAGTGATTATAAAGTTAATGGAGACTGACTGATTTAAAGCAGAAAATATTGCCTGAGAAAATGATCACTGTTGTGTTCTAAATCGAAAGGGATTTCAGTCTTATCTATAGTACTTACAAATTTAGTTAATGCTCTAAATAAGTTGGTCTAATTCTTTGAAGAAGTAATAACAGTGATTCAGAGAAAAACAGTAAACTAAAGGATAAAAGACCTGAGATATTATTTCTTGCAGTGAGAACTCTCTATATCAGATCACCTGGGGTGCTTATTAAAAATACCTAAGCGCCTCCCCACCTACCAAATCAGAGTCTGTGGGGGTGGGGCTCTGCCACAGGCCTTTTAACAAACACATCAGGTGATTCTCATGACCATTAAGGGTTAAGAACTACCATCCTCAAGCTGATTTTTTTTTCCTGGTTTAAACTTGCAAACTATAGGCCCTAATAACCAGACCAGAGATGCAAACAATTTAAGAACTCCTGTGTCTCATGAAATTAACACCTGAAATTAGAACTGAGGTTGTCATAGAGAAATAATCAGTCTCTCTGGGATGTGGGGGAAAAAATCTTATATATATAAATATAAATATATATATATATATACACACACACACACATATTTTAATCAAAATGTTCCTTCCTAGGAAATTGGGGAACATAAAATTTATAGAACCTCAGATGAACAGGCTGCATTCAGTTCAGTTATGGTCATTCTCTGGTTTACCTCTCATAAACATTTAATTGTATAGAAAATGATTATTTCTAGCCCCCTCCCCCAGAAAAAAAAAACCACACACACAGAAACAAAAACAAACTTAAAAAAACAATCCACCACCAAGATATGGGATTTGGATTAAGATGGTAAATAAGAAATGAACCTGCAACACCCATTTATGATAAAAGCCCTGCAGAAAGTAGGCATAGAGGGAACTTTCCTCAACATAATAAAGGCCATATATGACAAACCCACAGCCAACATTGTCCTCAATGGTGAAAAACTGAAACCATTTCCACTAAGATCAGGAACAAGACAAGGTTGCCCACTCTCACCACTATTATTCAACATAGTTTTGGAAGTGTTAGCCACAGCAATCAGAGAAGACAAAGAAATAAAAGGAATCCAAATCGGAAAAGACGAAGTAAAGCTGTCACTATTTGCAGATGACATGATACTATACATAGAGAATCCTAAAGATGCTACCAGAAAACTCCTAGAGCTAATCAATGAATTTGGTAAAGTGGCAGGATACAAAATTAATGCACAGAAATCTCTTGCATTTCTATACACTAATGATGAAAACTCTGAAAGTGAAATTAAGAAAACACTCCCATTTACCATTGCAACAAAAAGAATAAAATATCTAGGAATAAACCTACCTAAGGAGACAAAAGACCTGTATGCAGAAAATTATAAGACACTGATGAAAGAAATTAAAGATGATACAAATAGATGGAGAGATATACCATGTTCCTGGATTGGAAGAATCAACATTGTGAAAATGACTCTACTACCCAAAGCAATCTACAGATTCAATGCAATCCCTATCAAACTACCACTGGCATTTTTCACAGAACTAGAACAAAAAATTTCACAATTTGTATGGAAACACAAAAGACCCCGAATAGCCAAAGCAATCTTGAGAACGAAAAATGGAGCTGGGGGAATCAGGCTCCCTGACTTCAGACTATATTACAAAGCTTCAGTAATCAAGACAGTTTGGTACTGGCACAAAAACAGAAATACAGATCAATGGAACAGGATAGAAAGCCCAGAGATAAACCCACACACATATGGTCACCTTATCTTTGATAAAGGAGGCAAGCATATACAGTGGAGAAAAGACAGCCTCTTCAATAAGTGGTGCTGGGAAAATTGGACAGGAACATGTAAAAGTATGAAATTAGAACACTCCCTGACACCATGCACAAAAATAAACTCAAAATGGATTAAAGACCTAAGTGTAAGGGCAGACACTATCAAACTCTTAGAGGAAAACATAGGCAGAACACTCTATGACATACATCACAGCAAGATTCTTTTTGACCCAGCTCCCAGAGAAATGGAAATAAGAACACAAATAAACAAATGGGACCTAATGAAACTTAAAAGCTTTTGCACAGCAAAGGAAACCATAAACAAGACCAAAAGACAACCCTCAGAATGGGAGAAAATATTTGCAAATGAAGCAACTGACAAAGGATTAATCTCCAAGATTTACAAGCAGCTCATGCAGCTCAATAACAAAAAAACGAACAACCCAATCCAAAAATGGGCAGAAGATCTAAATAGACATTTCTCCAAAGAAGATATACAGATGGCCTACAGACACATGAAAGAATGCTCAACATCATTAATCATTAGAGAAATGCAAATCAAAACTACAATGAGATATCATCTCACACCGGTCAGAATGGCCATCATCAAAAAATCTAGAAACAATAAATGCTGGAGAGGGTGTGGAGGAAAGGGAACACTCTTGCACTGCTGGTGGGAATGTAAATTGATACAGCCACTATGGAGAACAGTATGGAGGTTCCTTAAAAAACTACAAATAGAACTACCATACGACCCAGCAATCCCACTACTGGGCATATACCCTGAGAAAACCATAGGTCAAAAAGAGTCATGTACCAAAATGTTCATTGCAGCTCTATTTACAATAGCCAGGACATGGAAGCAACCTAAATGTCCATCGACAGATGAATGGATAAAGAAGATGTGGCACATATATACAATGGAATATTACTCAGCCATAAAAAGAAATGAAATGGAGGTATTTGTAGTGAGGTGGATGGAGTTAGAGTCTGTCATACAGAGTGAAGTAAGTCAGAAAGAGAAAAACAAATACAGTATGCTAACACATATATACGGAATCTAAGGAAAAAAAAAAAAAAGGCCATGAAGAGCCTAGTGGCAAGACGGGAATAAAGACACAGACCTACTAGAGAATGGACTTGAGGATATGGGGAGGGGGTGGGGTGAGATGTGACAGGGTAAGAGAGTGTCATGGACATATATACACTACCAAATGTAAAATAGATAACTAGTGGGAAGCAGCCGCATAGCACAGGGAGATCAACTCGGTGCTTTGTGACCACCTAGAGGGGTGGGATGGGGAGGGTGGGAGGGAGGGAGATGCAAGAGGGAAGAGAAATGGGAACATATTGTATATGTATAACTGATTCACTTTGTTATAAAGCAGAAGCTAACACACTATTGTAAGGCAATTATACTTCAATAAAGATGTTTAAAAAAAAAAAAAAAAAAAGAAATGAACCTGGATGTTCACATACTAGCAAAGAGCAGTCATCAGGACTGACACTGGAAATGTATGTGAATTGGTGGTGATGCACAGTTGGTGAAATGATGGGTATTTATACTTTATACTATGATATAGGAATCTCAATCTAGGAGGAAAGAAACACTGCCAACTCACTTAGGCTAATACCTTAGGAAGAAATGGGGTCTTGATTCTTTACGCAGACCTGTTTTGCTGCTTACTATAAGGCACAACACACCAGTATTCTCTTCGGAGACCAGAAGTCAGTACTGTGGGATGGGGAGACACTGACAGAATCCTAAAGCAACGTCAGAGATTTATGCTTCTGCACCTTCCTATTATGTGCTTTTCCTACCACTCACCTACCTCCACCTAAAAGCTAAAGTAAGATTACTGGACGAAAATACTTTAAAAATTATTTTAAGTTATTATAATCATTTTCATACACCTTAATATTTCTTCTGTTGTGCTTACCTACTATTCAAAAACCAAGTAAACTTCTCATTGCCACTCCTTGACAAAGAACTATATATTAGTAGCATTTTCATTTTCTATATATTAGCATTGAATATCCTAATCAATTTGGGTTTATTTTTAGCTTTATTTCTGAATTATGGTTTTATAAAGAATCTAAAATGTAATACTTGACAGAGTGCTTTAACACAAAATGGTATATTAAAAGTTTCTCCAAATTCTGCCCATATTAAGCAATCAATACACTAAGAATTTGTCATTATAGTTTCGTAAGACCTGAACAATTCCAAAATAGGCTTTAAAGTGTTGACTTTTATTTACAAAGAGAAAAGAAAACTTTAAATATTAGAACATCTTAAAAATAAGCTGATATACGCGTCCTGCAGCAAACAATCTATTCTCAAGGTGACAATGCAGTGCCACCTATTGGTTAAAACAGCGCAATTCAAGTTTTGCCTTTTAGAATTTCATGGAATTTTTTTTTCTGAATATTTTCAATCTCTGGTTGGTTGAATCCTTGGATGTGCATGGAACCTGTGGATATGGAGGGGCCAACTGTATATATATTATCTTTGTAATTTTCCTAGTTAGTACTTGTAAGAGACTTAAATATGAAATTCCATAATTGAAAAATCTATATATTTTATGCATTTCACAGGTTCCAACATAATGGTTTTTCTTTTTATGCTGAAAAAAAACCTGAATACTTTGTATTTAACTTACAGCTCCTGTTCCTGAGGTTATACTTTTTAAATTCAGGACTAGATAAAGGTTGTATTTTTGTACTATCACTCTTTCTTCTGTTACACTAGTTTTTAAAATTTCACATGAATTGTGTTTCTATAAAAATATATAATTAAGCTATACTGGAGACAAAACCAAAACCAAACTTCTAATGAGTATGTACTAAGTGGTCAAAATGTACTTGATAGCCATTAAACATACCGTACTTTATGCCCCTAAACCAAGGTGTACAGCAACTTATCACTTAGTACCACACATGCTATTAATTATGCACATTAACAATAGCTCTGTAACTTGCAGAGGAAAGAGCCTCTCACACTGTGCTGGCTCTCGATCTCTTCGTGCTTCTGCTGTAGGGCTTGGGAAGCCCGAATGGAGTCTCCAATCCCCCACTGGGCTCTCAGCTGTTCTGATCCAGGCCCTTCAAGCCAGTTCACAACCTATGAACGGAAGTTGAGATGAAATTGTTAAATAATCAAAAACTTTTCAAACTTTCATTCTAATTGGTTTTCCCTTCCCAAAGTTCCTCAAGTATTTTTAATTTAAATTCTTTAAATTCTATTGTATAGGCAGTAAACGTTTCTTCTACTATACAGCTATAATGTGACTTTTCCAAAACCTAAATTTGATAAAATGTACATTACAGCACCTCAGGCTTTCAGCTATCTGATCACCTGCCAGGCTAAAAGAAATATGACATGCTCCCATAAAAGAGGCTTAAAAATTAACTTATGATGATAAGAAAATTAGAGAACTATAGGATTTAGAATTGGAAGGGACACCAGAAATGACATTGGTCAAATTTCTTATCTAATACTTAAGAAAACTGAGTTTCAGAGAGATTAAGTGACTTGTTCAAGGTAACATAATTCATTATTAAAAAACTAGGACTAAAAGCCATGTGTCCTGACTCATACTCTAAAGTTCCTTCCAAAGCACTCATAAAACAGAATCAATTAACTGATATAAAGTTAAAATACTATTTTTCTCACTTTGAAAAGAAAATTAAAAACTGTAGAATTATACTACTGCAGTACCCTCTAGGGGTTCTTCTTAGGATCAGCCAAACATTCAGACCCACAAGACCATCTGAAGTCCCCTTGGCACCAAGTCTACTCAGAAGGATGAAGGGAAGGGACTACAGTCTGCCAGGGTAGCAGCACTGGGTGCTTCTCTTCTGCCGGGTCCCTGAAGGAGACCAACAGTTCAGGAGATGAGATCCATATGGGACAGATATGGGAGACACTCTGGCATCAAAACCTCACACCACACAGGCATCATGCCCATTATAAAAGTCACTGAGCTCCAAGATGCCCAAAGTTATGCCTTCCATCAAGTATTAACAGTTCTCCCAGTCCAGAGCCAGAATAATTTTTACTACAAGCAATGTCGCCTGGTAACACAGTTGGTATTTTTATCAGGTTTTCAAGGGAACAGACCTAGATACTTAAGCAAAGATCAAATTCTCATGCACAAGAAAGGGTTTTGTTTTCTCTACCCACAAACATATATACTCTAAAACTACACACAGTGAAGTAATTCTAACAGAAAAAAATATTGACCAGCTTTACCAAGCTGAATTACCTATTTATCAAGCTAAATTACAATCAGGAAGTCAACAACAGCTAAACTTAGGATATGCCCTGAATCTAAACTTAGGAAAGGTCCCAAGAAGTGAATGAGGATGTCTGTGCAGCATATTAGAGACTCAGTGGACAGACAGGCTAACCTTATCACAGACCCACAGTGCATTCCATAGTTATTACTAGGTTAAAATATATTTAAAATCTAAGAGTTTAAGTAATTTTAATAATCGTATAAAAGTACCACATCATAGGGAAAAATCATGTGTGTTTCCTTCCATTCATTAATTTTTCACACGCATTGCATTTTCATATGTCACTCCAGATTTAAGTGCTGCAGCCGATTGTCAGAGTACAAGTCATTTCTATCCTGTGTTTTTCACTTCCTTGTGGCTACAGTTATAATCATTTTAATGGCTCAAAACCCCTTTTTTAAGAAGGCCAGCCTCCTTGCCTGCCTCCCTCCTTTGCTCCCTCCCATCTGTACAAACAACCAACTAACTCACCCCACTAAGAGCTAAGTAAGCAACGTCCTACCTCAAGTAACTATTATACCTGCTTTCACAACTCCAATTCTCTATTGTTGAGCATCTAAGTAATTTTAAGATGAACATATATATAGCAGTTATGCAACAGAATTTTTTTCTAAATCTCTATTGCTTTCCTAGAAAACATTTTCAATAGAGATCTTGGGTCCAATGATGATACAATGTTAATCGCTAGTAGTATACATTATAAAATTACTCTCTAAAACACTTGTTTCTATTTGAAACATCCAAGTCATGAAAGTTTTAACTGAGAATAACCTTTGCAAGGTATATAAACTGACTACTGCTTTTACTTTATTTTATTTTTTTTTTATTTTCTGAGATTCTCAGTGCAATTTATTGAGAAACACCCACGTGGGGGCTCTGGGAGAAACAGTATCTCTTTCTGACAACAAATATATTTTGTCGTTTCAAAAAAAACTCTGGAAATGGGGTTCTTGTCCTCAGTCTACTTCAAGCTTAATGTAAGAGATGAGATGGGTAGTCAACCAAAATAATGCAGCAATGATTACATTTAATTTGAAAGCATTTATATTTATTACAAAAGTGGGTTAGAAACAGTAACTAAGAAAAAAGTTGGCTAGATCATAAGAATGTTGGTAAGTTCCTACGTGAATGATACTTCCTACGTGAATGATACTAACTTTGAGTAAAATTAGGGGAAAGTTTCCTGGAAAACAACGTAGATGTGATCTACTTTTGAATTTTATATCTTCGTACACAGATGGGTAAAAAACAGCAAGACTTTTTGTTTTCTTAATAACCAGAGGGGAAAAACAGAACTACATACTAAATAAAAATCTTTTCATGAGGACCCAATACTCATCTTTGCTTAAATATTCCTCCCAGTGTGAAATCCTATACTGGTTCTGCATTACATTCGTGATGAAATGTGGCTATCTGGCATGGCCATACAATGCCATGGATGATGGGGCCCTGCCTATCCTTCACCATTTCCTTCTTTAACCGAGCCCACGTTGAACGTTTAGTGCTCCCCAAGGGCGCCACGTTCTCTCACTAGTCTTGCTTCGACATGGGTTGTCCTCCTGCCTGAAATCTTTTGAGCCCCTTCTCTTCGTGACCTCCTTTTCATCTTTCAAGATTCATCTCACGCTATAGATTTTGATGATTTTGGTTTTAAGTTTTCTACTGAACTGTTTATTTTTCTTTTGATCCTTTTTTTAAAATGAGTTATTTTTTCATTTCCAAGGGGTTGGATGCTTTTGATCTGTTTGAACTTACACTATTGATTTCTAGTTGTCAAACGAATTCAAATAAAGATGACATTCTTGTGATTATTCTCATTATTTCTTTTTAATTTTGAAACTGCCTACATAATGAGAATACTTTAAAGAGCATTATTATAAATTATGCGTTTTAGAGTTATAATTTAGAGCAATGTTCTCAAACCAAAAACCCTTAGAGTCATTCTTGACTCTTCTTTTTTTCCTTTTACACCCTGCATATCTGATACCCCTGGAATCCTGTTGTTTTGACTTTCAAAATAAACCTGGTTCTAAGCCTACTTCAGGCCTTACCTAGATTCTTGTGGTAGCCTCCCAACCAGGTTTTCTGCTTTTAGTTTTGCCCCCTACATGGCTGACTATTACTTCTAAAATACTTCCACCAAGTTTAAAACAGAAATCTCTTCAGGTGTATTTCTAAATATTAGTGAGAATGAATAAATTGCAAATGTTTGCTTACTAACAGTACATGATCTTTTGAGATTTCTCTCTTTATGTGTGCGCCCATTTATGTCCTAGTATCTTAAATATTAATATATTCTTAGCTTCCACCTTCTCTTTATAAGGTTTTAATACTAAAGAGCAAAAACTCAAAAACAAAAAAGTCCAAGTATTATTTTTGACTCACTGGAATAGCCTAACTGCTATGATTTTCTTTGCTAAATTCTGTTTTTAGAGTCCTAAATTCATCTGCAAACCTCTACTGCCAGGTACTCTTTAGAATACAATGCTTTGTTCCTCAACATCTCCACTTTTTCTGCTTTACTCTTTTGTATGAGCTATATTTGGAGGGGCAGGGTACTAGCATCCTGTTTGTCTCTGCTAGCCTGTGGAAAGTATCACTCTTTCACAAAAGAGACAGATGAGCAGTTCGGTCTTAAGGAAGCACTAGGCATGACTCTGAAATTCTGGCTCTGCTCCTAGGAGTTGAAAGACTTTGGTCCATCACCTTTGAAATGGTGTTAATGCTACCTACTGTACAGGGCTCTTGTCAGGATTATACAGTCATTACGTAAGACACTTAAGCACAGTAGATGATACCAATAGCTGTTAGCCTCTTTGCTTTCCCCACTTTTTCTGAAGAAAAAAGCCTAGCTCCTTCTATTTATTCACTCTCTATAAACTATGTCTCACATCTGCATTTTACAGTAAAACCCATATGTTTTTTAATCCCCGAACTAAGTGTTTTTAGTCTATGCTTTTAAAAAAATGGGAATAGGGCTTCCCTGGTGGCGCAGTGGTTGAGAATCTGCCTGCTAATGCAGGGGACACGGGTTCGAGCCCTGGTCTGGGAAGATCCCGCATGCCACGGAGCAGCTGGGCCCGTGAGCCACAACTACTGAGCCTGCGCGTCTGGAGCCTGTGCCCCGCAACGGGAGGGGCCGCGATAGTGAAAGGCCCGCGCACCGCGATGAAGAGCGGTCCCCGCACCGCGATGAAGAGTGGCCCCCACTTGCCGCAACTAGAGAAAGCCCTCGCACGAACCGAAGACCCAACACAGCCAAAAATAAATAAATAAATAAATAAAGTAGCTATAAAAAAAATTAAAAAAAAAAAAAGGGAATAAAAAGAGTAAGTTTTAAGAAAGCTCATGTAAACACTTTGAAACAAGTTTCCATTCCCTTTGGGGGACTCAATTGCTTCTCACTGATTACTATGTATTACGAATATGAATATAGAAATAGATATACAATGGCATTTAAGTATTTTAAACAATTAATAAATTATTTCACTAAAAATGTCTAAATTCTAAAAATAAGGGTGGAATGAAAATAACTCAAATTTTAACTAATTAATGTGCTATATATTATTTTTAAAAACGTAAGGCAACATTATTTAAAATTTAAACCTTGAAACTCTAGAAAACTTTTAAACAGTAGAAACAAAAGAGGCAGGTTAATATAAATCATGATAACTGGGGAAAAACAATTCATTAGCAGGGAACTTTCAAAGAGTTATAAATTTAAAAATAAATTTTAAATAAAGCAAAGACATCTCCTTGGCACACACACACACAAAAACAGTTACACAGTCAAGTGTACATATAGTTTTAACGTATGCTGAAAGTAATTTCCCTTAGAATGCAACATCAGTAACGTAAACACCATAAATATATGACTATTTCTAATAAAAATGATGCAAACTGAGGTTGATGCCCCAGTAAATAAATCTATTTAAATGCATTAATGATGGTGGTTTGCCAAACTGGGTTATAAAACTTAATTTCAATCAGGACATCTTGCTCATCAGTCAATCTGAATATTAACTTACTGCAAAAACAGTTTCATGCACAATCCATATCAATGTGACCTCTCAAACGGTTACATTTATATGCAAAGTATAACCTTGGAGATGTGCTCTTAGAATCCACCATGACAAGTATTTGGAGAGGCCAAAATTGCATGTGACTATCCATCATTTTTTCCTGGCCAGGCTGATTTCTAAAGACTGCATGAGAGAATATCTAGAAGCATGTTAGGTCAAACCAGGTAGACGGGCATATCAAGCAGATGTCAAGCATCTGACCAGAAGAAAGAATATGGAGAACTGGGATCACAGCCTCCAGCTGTATACTTTAGCAACTCAGAGTTATCCTATTTTGCATCTATGGTTCCTTTCTACAAAGGAAGAAAATCACATGGATGATTCTAGAAATAACATTTGCAATGCTGGCAGAAATTACTGCCACAATAAATAATGAGAATAGCGATAGCTTATTTCAGTGAAGTGGCATCATCTCCTATCCAGAAGTACGTGAAATCTGATTTTTAAATGTAGCGGCAGCAACATGGAGAACTTCTGCATTCCACGTGAAGTCTAATGCTACCGATCTGAACTGTGGGGAATAAATGGCTGACAACTACAATGGTTATTACCATATAGTTTATCTATTAGAGCTATTGGTTTCTTTTTCATTATGTTCTGTTTTCAGTGATAAATCAGTAAAAAAAAGATGTGGAAAATTTCAACTTTCATTAATTTTACACAAGCAGAGGTAGTCAACTTTATGATTATCTTTATATAAACATCAAAAAATTTCATTTTCCCCAAATTTGCAAGACTGAAGATGGTAGTTTATATTCTGTGTGTGCAGACATGATCAATATATGTTACTAAATAGCTAAACTTAAGTAATCATTTTGGCAAGAGAAATAGAACTTTCCCTAAAATGTGACCTGTGAAAAACAGTGTAGAAACCATCACCTGATGAATATTAATGCTCTAACCAATTCACATATAACGCTTATAAAGAAAACTGAACTGTAATGAGGTTTATTTGTTTTTAACAATAATCTCATGACCATCACCACCATCATTATAAGTATCATCATCATCTCCTTTCTCTAGTTTCTTTATTCTTTATCCAGTTGAGCTGGTCCATCATTTCAAAAATGCATGTCAATACATTAACTCCTTTGCCCCTGATGTCACATAGCAAAGCACAAATGCTGGGGGAATCCCATCACCCACATCCTCTGGTGCCCGCACATCAACAGCCAGCCATGAATTGACAGGGTCACATAACAGGCCAGAAAGTTTCCACCATAAGTTCAAGATCAGCACTATCTAAAAATACATCTATACTTCCATGGTAATTTCACTCTTCCAATCCACAAAATGAAAATTTTGAATCATTTCCACACCATTTAAACCTCTAACCCTCTTTAACTACTGCCCTCCCCATCCCCGCCCTGCCTCCAAACCTCCACCACCAAAGAGATTCCCTGTCTCTTACTTAAAAAAAAAAAAAACCAAACAAAAAACAACAACAACAAAACCTAATCACTCAAGAACTACTTCATCTTCTTGATGCCTGACTTATATATATGGAGGCAACTCTGGATCATCCTACCATCTCCCTCCTGTTACAAAGGAAGAGTTCTCCCTCCTCCATTCTAAAGCTAATCCCTTCAGCTCTGCTTTGGAGTCCATTCACTTCCACCTTGTCACGAACTTGATAGTATTAATTATTCTCTCTTCCATGTTCAACTCCTCCCTCCAAACATATACTTCCCCCCTAGAATTTAAGCCTCTTAGTTTTCCATATTACAAACACAAACTAACAAAAACAAACTACACTTGACCCCAGCTGTGGGCTGAACTGTGTCCCCACACTCCCCATATGCTCAAGTCCTAACTCCCAGTGCTTCAGGATGTAACCATATTTATTTGAAGACAGGTCTTTAAAGAGGCACTTAAATTAAAATGAGGTGGGCTTCCCTGGTGGCGCAGTGGTTGAGAATCTGCCTGCTAATGCAGGGGACACGGGTTCGAGCCCTGGTCTGGGAAGATCCCACATGCCACGGAGCAACTAGGCCCGTGAGCCACAACTACTGAGCCTGCGCGTCTGGAGCCTGTGCTCCGCAACAAGAGAGGCCCGCGCACCGCGATGAAGAGTGGCTCCCGCTTGCCGCAACTAGAGAAAGCCCTCGCACAGAAACGAAGACCCAACACAGCCAAAAATAAATAAATAAATAAATAAATAAACTCCAATCTCTTTAAAAAAAAAAAAAAATTAAAATGAGGTTATTAAAGTGGGCCCTAATCTAATATGACTGGTGTCCTTAAAAGGAGAGGAAATTTGGACACAGGCAGGTAGAGAGGGAAGATGATATGAAGACATAGGGAGAAGGCATCAGCAAGCCAAAGAGAGAGGCCTGGAACAGATCCTTCCCTCACTGCCCTCAGGTGGAATCAACCCTGCTAACTCCTTGATCTTGGGTTTTTAGCCTCCAGAAAGATGAGGAAATACATTTCTATTGTTAAGTCCCCTAGTCTGTAGTACTTTGTTACAGCAGACCTAGCAAATTAATACACCCTCACTTCTAGGCACTGCTCTGTTTCTCATCTTTCCTTCAGAGACAAAATTCTCAGCGAGTTCCCTACACTCCACGTCTCCTTCACCACACCGCACTTTCATTCCTGAATTCACTCCAATGTGCTACTGGCCCTGCTACTCCATACCCTGGGATCACCAACGACCTTGACCTTGTGGATTCTTAGTGAACATGTTAAGTCTTCCTCTTTTTCAATCTTCCAGCAGCATTCGACAGGGTTCCCAACTCCTTCCCTGACATGCTTTCTTCTTTTGACTTCCAGGACACAGAGCTCTTCACACTTTCCTTCTTCATCTCTGGCCAATCCTCCACTGCCTTCTCTTCAGGAGTATGCTACTCTATCTTGTCATTAAATGCTGGAGCTTCTCAAAGCTCAGTTACAAAGCCCTCTTCTCATCTACTCTCAGCTCTTTCCTTGGGAAATTCTCACCCACATCAATGCTTTAATTACCATTCATACACAGATGACAAACAAGTATGTTACCAGCTCAGACTTCTCATTTCTGGACCTGTTTGGGACTACCTTTATATATCTTCTCTTAGATGTCTCAACGTCTCCTGAAATTCACCATGTCTAAAACCAAACTCATGATTTTCCACACCTTTTCCACCTGCATGTAAACCCAAACCTGTCCAATTTCCCTAATTAGACAACACCAACATCCATTAAGTCTTGCAAGCCAGAAAAATGCTTCATCTCTGATACTGTCTTCTTTCTCACCCTTCCTCCCTCCACTCTCCTTGGGACTTGAGTGGTTGCAATTTTACAACTATTTGTGTAGTTATGTAGCCATGCACCAAAAGGCAGGACACCCTGTCTGTTGTTACTCACCATTACAGTCCACGGAGCACAATGTCACACTATTGTAGATACTCATTTCTTTAACGAGTGAGCAAATAATAGATAATACTAATAAAAACTCGTAGGTGCCAAGCTAAACATTTTATTAAAATTATCTTCTTAATCTCTGTAACAGCCCTATTAAGTAGGTATTATTATTATTATTGTTATTGTTTTCCTCACTTTACTGAGGAGGAAGCTAGGGCATAGAGGAGTACACTTCCTTCCCAAGAACAAACTTGAAAGTGGCAGAAGAGAGTGGACCCAGGTTACTGGGGTACTTGTATACCACTATGCTATTCCATCTTTATGGTTTTCAAAGATACTCTCAAGCCATTTAACTAAAGTTTACCTGAGTTTAATACAAGCTATCTTTAATTTATGAATATATTATGTAGAAAAAATTATATATAATTAACATATGCTCAGAAATCTTCAGTTTCTATGTAGTTATCATGAGATAAAGCCTAAATCCTGTTGCCTGGAATTCAAGATCTTCCAGGATCCAACTCCTTTCCTCCTTTCAAGCCTTTTTCCCCATGACACCCTGATGCTCTAGTCAGGGGTCAGCAAACTACAGCTTACAGGCCAATTCTAGCCTACCACCTATTTTTATAAATAAAGTTTTACTGAAACACAGCCAAACACATTTGTTTACATAATGACTATGCATTACAATGGCAGTTAAATAGCCACGGGTTCAAGAAAAACTGTATGGTCCAAGAAGCCTAAACATTTACTATGTGGCCCTTTACAGAACAAGTTTTCCAACAGCTGAACTAGAATTCTAGGCTACAATCTAGTTCAATGGGAACAAATATAATAGCTAGCATTAGCTGAGTGCTGGGTTCTTTCAACAAACCTTTCAAAAGAGGTCCTGTTACCCCTGTTTTATGTAATGAAAGAAAGAAGGAAGAGAGAGAAAGAGAAGAAGGGAAAAAAGAAAGAAGGAAGTCCAACTGAGGCTCAGGTGGGTGAATAACGTGACCATGATCACACAGCAAATAAGTGGAAGAACTGGGATTCAGAGCATGCTCACTGACTATGTTCCATGACTCAAAGGCCAAACACTTTCCCTGGTGCCTACTGCTGCCTTTTTCTTCAATAGAACTTGGGATTTCATGTTATTGTTTATTCATGCTATTCTTTCTCCTCCACAGAATGCCAATTCTCCTTTAAAACCTAAAGGAGGTGCCTGGTGAAGTCTTACACATTCTTGGGGACAAGCTCAAGCACCACCTCTTTCCACTAAGTCTTCCAAGATCACCTGCAACCAGAGGAATAATCCTTCCACTGAATGCTTACAGCACTTCAGGCATTCCCTTGTGACACCTAACACTTTCCCCCCACTTAAGTTTAATGTAGCAAAACCCAAGTTTACCTTTATATCCTGTAGAAAAAGCACAATGCCTTCTATATAATAAGTACTTAACAAATACTTATCTAATGAATGAATCTAGATTAAAAACTTTGGGATAGGGGCTTCCCTGGTGGTGCAGTGGTTGAGAGTCTGCCTGCCAATGCAGGAGACACGGGTTCGAGCCCTGGTCTGGGAGGATCCCACGTGCCGCGGAGCGGCTGGGCCCGTGCGCCACAACTGCTGAGCCTGCGCGTCTGGAGCCTGTGCTCCGCAACAAGAGAGGCCGTGATGGTGGGAGGCCCGCGCACCGCGATGAAGAGTGGCCCCCGCTTGCCACAGCTAGAGAAGGCCCTCGCACAGAAACGAAGACCCAACACAGCCAAAAATAAATAAGTAAATAAATAAAAAATAAAAATAAAGGAATTCCTTTAAAAAAAAAAAAAAAGTAAAACAAATATCCTTCTTTAAAAAAAAAAAAAAAACTTTGGGATACTTCTAATCTGGATTTTTAAAGTGAAATATTTAAGATTTACTTCTTAATAATTCAACAGATCAAAATCCAGAATGTAGTCTAAATACAGAAATGTCTTCCTTAGTATCGATTTTTAGCACTTTTAACCTACTTATAAAAATCAATTTTAAAAGGAACTAAAAATTCATAAGAATTAAATATACTTAAAGTTTTCTATCAGTATCATAAAATAAGGAAACTTAATATTATAATTACTTATATTACACATTAACATTTTGCTAGGATAGAAAAACTCTTCATAATGCCCAAATTAAGAACAACAACAAAAAAACTTAAGTTATTAGAAATTTAAAATAAATCTAAGGTCAATAATAAAATGTTATTTATTCCAAGAATACAGAGACCACAAGTGATGTTTCCAACAGCTAGTTATTTTTGAAATTCTGATAGAGTAAGCTGAATGTCAATGTCATCACTGTAGAAATAATATAATTTAAATGCAAATACTAATTGTAAAAATAGTTTGAGAGTCTGGTTTGACATTTCTAAAGTTCTCTATATAATGTAAATAAGGCTTAGTATAAAATCAGGTACAGAGTAGAAATTACACACAGACACAAAAAAATTTAGATTTTAAAAAGAGTTTAATATGTTGGAATCAGACACCTACCTGCATCACCTTCTGTTGAATCTCTTCTAACTGTGTACGCTTACTACGTTGCCTACAAACTTCCTGGTAGCGGGTATATTGCTCTCGCAGTGAATCTAATAATTTCATAACCTGTGGCTGTGCAAGCAGTTCATCATCCATAGGAGACCACGAGACCCCTCCATCTGAGCCATTAAATCGACGCTGCTGTAGTTCAGATAACAATTCATGTCCTTTAAGAAGGAAGGATACTTATAATTAATATCCATAAAGAAATACAAATCTTACTTCTCAATCTTCTCAATTCTAATCCCTTATTTTTAGAACGTATCTGCCTATATATTTACCTACCAGGTCTTAAGTACTGAAATGCAATTTCTCAATTTATATAGATATAAATAGGAAAACTGCATGCGTACATATACATATGGATATATATACTATGTCATATATCATAGCTCTATCATATACAGACAGTCCCCGATTTAACGATGGTTTGATTTACAATTTTTCGACTTTATGATGGTGCATTCAGTTGAACCCGTACTTCAGATTTTGAATTTTTTCTTTTTCTGGGCTAGCAATATGCAGGACGATACTCTTTTGTGATGTTGGGCAGCAGCGGTGAACTGCAACTCCTAGTCAGCCACATGATCATGAGGGTAACAACTGATATACTGACAACCATTCTGTACTCATACAACTGTTCTGTTTTTCACTTTCAGTACATTATTCAATAAATTACACAAGATATTAAATACTGTATTATAAAATAGCTTTGTTTTAGATGATTTTGCCCAACTGTAGTCTACTGTAAGTGTTCTGAGCACGTTTAAGGTAGGCTAGGCTAGGCTATGATGTTCGGTACTTTAGGTGTATTAAATGTATTTCAACATGATATTTTCAACTTATGATGGGTTTATCAGGATGTAATCACACTGTAAGTTGAGGAAGATCTGTGTCATATATACTATATATGCCATACTGTATAGTAAGTATATAGTATATGTGGCACATATATTTTCTAGACCTATCTTTCTATCTATCACATTCTTGTTATTGGTGGATTCACTCCTCAGGACATTGTGCCAACCATTTCTCTGTAGAGTACAATTACAATCTGGGATTTCTGTCTGATGGTACTAATTAGTATGTTTTGTCTGATAGTCCTAATCAATACTAAGCGTTATGTTGCAGGATTTCACTATTAATCCATAACCTTAATCATAGCACCTAAAAGAAATGTTGGGGTGTAACAAATGTATGATTAAAGGGAGAAAGTCTTTACTACTGGTAGAAAATGACATTTAAATAATCTCTATTTATATAAATTTCTACAACATATTAACTGTGAATCATGAGGGGCCACACTAATATAAGAACTGCATTCAATGTTATTTGATTACAGCAAACTCGTGGAGAAAATCACTCATGCACAAGGAGTTAAAATTATAGAATGTGCAACATCTAAAGCTATTAAGTATAACATTAACAATTTTATAAGATGACGCTGGTCAGACCACTGATGACCAATTTCAAGATGACTGTCAGAGCTGACTGTGCTGTTTCTGCATGTAGCTCCCTCCCTCCGTCTGTAATAGCTCCTGCCCACTGATTGTCAGTGGGGGAGGAGGGAGTTGTTGGCCTCTGGACAGGAGTCTGCCCTACCCCCCAGTTGCCGGCATCCAAAACAAAGAAAACTATTCTTTCCACCAAAAAAAAAAAATTTTTTTAAAGTGAATAAATTGCAAATTGTTTTTCTAGGATAATACTATTCCAATTATCATTAAGGAACCCAAAATATGCAAATATTTAAATTCTCTTCTCTTCATCTCTATTCAAGAAAATGTCCTAAACTTAAATGGCTTTAAATAATAGAAACAATTTTTATTATGATTTGGAGGCATTTCCAATTTCTGAAGAATATCCAAGATTGTTTTAAACGTCCCCATTTTATACTCTTTCTATCCCTACTTTAAGAGTCAACAGCATATTAAAAAGGACTTAGTGACATATAAAGATAATTCTAAAATACAAATGTAACAAGTTCCTTAATTCAATGGCTTAAGCAGCTTTTAAAATGTTAAATATAAACATGGAACTAAGTTTTGAATCTAAAGCAATATTTTTAGTGACAGTCTCTTGTACCTTCTAAACATGTAGTAATTCACAGATTACAATTATTTCTTTGTTCTTTCAGGAAGTAAGACCTAAATCATACTGAAAAAACTCAGGAAAACTGAATCGATACAATGAAGATATTCAGAATTTATTTCTTTACTCTTTATTACACTTTATAATTGGAAGAACACCTGTTTTGAAGACTTATGGAAAGTCTTTCTATATATATACACACACATTCGTATTCTTTATATATATATTTCCATAAAAGTCATTAAGATCAGAATATATATATTTTTCTCCTTTGATGACTATTACCTTTAATGTTTTCCTTGTGGATACCATTTACATTAGAGAAGCAGCACCACATAATGATTTCAAAGACCATACTTCAAAACCAAACTGCCTTGGTTAAAGTCCCAAATCTAGCATTACTAGTTGTGTAATCTGCCTAAGTTATTAAACTTTTTAATGCCTCAGTTTCCCCGTCTTAACATTGGGATGACAACAGTACCTACTTCAGTGGGTTGTGGTGAAGGATAAATGAGTTAGCATATATAAAGTACTTAGAACAGCACCTGCTATGCAGTAGGATTAGAATTATGCCCTATTAGAAAAATATATTAGAAATAAAATTAAGGTATTTTCATTTAAAAGAATTCCAATGTGTTCTCTAGAATCTGTGAAACTACTACTAAAGCTATTTGGGCTGGAATATACAAACCATGCAGCACTGAACACACACTACGTGCAAGGCCATTGCAAGGTGCTAAGTGTTTTTACACAGATGATTGTAAAACAGTACAACTAGTGGCTTTGGATTTAGACTTTTTTTTAGTGCTATGGTGATAGAACTTAATAGTTATTTGATCTTGAACAAGTTTTTTAATATCTCTAAGCCTTGGCTTCCTCAAGTAGAGAAAATAATACTAATTATCTCAAGGATAAGCACTTAGAAGTACTTAGAAGAATGAAATATGAAAATACATAAAAATACAATGCTAGAAACATAATGCATATTCAATAATCCTCATAGCAAACCCATCAAACAGAAATTTTTATCTTCATGTTATAGATAAAGAAATAAATTCAAATTCAAATATTTCAAGATAATTGATCATTATTAATAATTTTTAATATTGTAGAGTCTATTAACACATTCTTAGGTTAAACCAAAGAGCAGTTTGAAACACTTCTTGAGTTTCTACGACATAATCCATACTCAAATCAATGTTTATTTCATGAGCCAATTAATGTATGGTTGGTTTAATGGATTATGATTATCACTGATAAATATGTTTTTTCATCTTACCTGTCTGAAGAACAGTTTCAGGATCAACTGATGGAAGAAAGTTTAAATCCACAGACCTGGCAAGCACCAAAAGAGTATTTTTAAAAAACTATATGTATTTCCATTTATATAACTTAAAAAAATCCTTTACATATACTTACCAAAACAGGGGCATACAAATATGAAAATCTGAAGCATACTGTCCTACCAGGCTAATTTCTCTTAAGCATCAGGAAACCCATTAGAGATAATTAAACACTATTAGCCAAAGAAGTATCTATGTGATAAATCACAAAATATACTACTTGGAAAAATATAATTTATCATTATTAACTACAGTATTATTTCAAGTATATCAAAGGAATCCATTTTATTATTTTTCCACTGGATATCTGCTTCAAACTGAAATTTGTCACTATATAACAACCCAGAAACGTTAACATTAAAATTGTGTGCAGCCATCCTCCAATCCAAAGTTTACTTATCTATAGCAATCTTGATATTCGTATGTATGTGTACCCTAGCAGATGTACACTCTTCATGTACTAATTATGTTTCATTTGCAGCTGGACTATGGGCTTTATATTCTTAAACATATATGGAAAGTGGAGAATATGAAGGAAAGATAGAGTACATGGCAAATCAAAGCCTAGGGCCTTGCTACTGTAACTGACAGGTCTTGCTCTATACCTTTCATTTTTGTCAACTGGTCTAGGCCTTCACCTCTTGTATAGCTCAGATGCTTCCTGAGGACTGACACAAAGAAGGTGATGAAAATTTGCAAGAGGGACTTCATTGTGTGGGGTTTAAAAGAGACTAAGTAATAACACTTGAGTTCCTTAGGGAGGGATTGGCAAATACAAGATTTCACTTGACACTTAATGTAGTCACACAAACCATTGTTTCCCAGTGTTTCCCAAAACACTGAATGAGATACTACTGAGTAGAGAAGATGGGGTTCCACTGTCATGTAAGTACGGGAAATTTTAAGAAAGCAATTAAACAGGTTTCTTTACTGCAACACTTTCTCAGAACATGTAATCTGTAAATGTTTACAGTCATTCCCAGAGAAGGAAACATAGTAAACAGCATTAAACTCTATGACCATGAATTCATCTTCTACCAGTACCCTCTTAGGATGTCTTTCCTGGAGAACATGATTTTGAGAAACACCAGACTTACCCTGCTGGACTACTCAGAAAGCAAGAGGTTTGGCAAATTTTTGTCAAGTAACTTGTGTGATATTTTCAATTCCGTAGTATATAAGTGTGTGTGTGTGTGATGTCTATACACACTCACATATTTACATATATGTAAAACTGTTATTTACATTTTTATATGGCCTCTATCTATAAGATAGTAATGTTCCTAAATGTTTGTTGTAACTTTAGATTTTTATTCAAACCATTTGTTTTCATATTTTTACTTTGTTTTAAATCAAGATTTGGTGTTAAAACTATGACCTTCTCACATCCCTCCTATATTATTATCTCAGTTAACTGGTCTATGACTATATTTGGATTCATGGAATAACAAGATGCATTCTATCAAGGTTCCGTTGTATTTTCAAGGTCAGATTCAAAAGAGATAGACAAGGATGAGTGCTGATCCTTTCAAATTTCCTAATGAAAAATTACTGCCTAGTGACTACTTTGTTATTGAGGATTAATTTGCTTCCTACAGTACTTTTTACCTGGGGAAAGGAAATTGGTCTGAAAACTGTTGAGGTTGAAAAGTTCAATGGAAATCTGTAAAATGATAAATCTAGGTAGTTACAATTAGATCCAGTGTCATAAAATACTAAATTCTCGAAGTTAAACTCATGAATATCACATATTTCACAAGGGTGTAGGAGTTCTACAAGATAGTCATTTAAGTGCTAATGTATTTAAATAAGGTTATAATGATTTTATTTCAAGCTGCAACCTTTTCCATATTCTTTACAAGCAAAGTAAAACTCTAAAAAGGCAGAAAATTGTTTCATTCTGAAAACATGTTCTTGAAAAATAGTTATTTTACACAGTGTCAGAAAAAGGTAAATATATTATTATTCAACAAAATTAAAAGTCTTCTGTAAAGAAACCTGGATTCAAATCAATAAATTTTATATGTAAAGCAAATTCTCAAGTATTAAAAAATAAATTTAACACAACTTTTATAGGCGAAGTTTGATTGAATGCAGGCTTGCTTACCTTAGTTCTCTTGGCTTGCATTAACAACAGAGGCTATCTTTTAACACACTAATCATAGCTTTGCAAAGGTGTAATTGTAGGACACTAGACACTTACCTTTCTTTCTCTTGCTGATTTCCTTTATCACTTCCATTGTTAATCAAAGCAAGTTCATCTAATAATGATGTAGATTCCTTTGTAAACTTCTCAAAAACCTAAAGTATGAGATTTTATTAACATGTTAAGGACGATCTTAAAAGTTGATATGTACATAAGGATTTTCAACTAAGAGCAACAGAATTAGTCAAGCAGGATTCTGGTTCCCTCTCTGGAGCTCACTTACTACACTTTAATCACCAGACCACACAGCATAGACAATGCAGACAATGAAGACAAAATTAAAACAATTAAAACAATGAAGACAAAACTGCTTCCTAAAACAATGAATAGTTTTAATGGATAAATAATTTTTTTTATTTAAACACATTAAGAAATTATTTTTATTCCTGAGACAAGTTTATATTTATTCCTGTTCCCATGAGAAATACGTGTACAACAACAGTTTTAACTACATGAACATTATTCAGACCAGTTCTAACCCTCTAATTCCAGTTAAAGACCTTTTCTTTATGTTAGTCTATTAATCATTCTGGTTGCATGTTAATGCTTTAAAAGTTTTATATATAAGCAAGTAGCACAAAAATAAATTAGTTATAATCTTAACATGATTTCTTAAAATATTTCAAAAAAGGGATTTGGGCAAGTCTGCTTAGAATAAAATACACACTCATTTGTTTGATATCATTGTTCAAATATGGTGAAAACAGAACTGGTTATCCATTCTCAAATATCCAAAAGTTCATTATTCTTCAAAAAAATTAGCATATAATCTAATGTGAGTAAATTCTAAGGTTTTTCTTTTAGTCCCAGGCAGTTCGATTAAACAATACTATATTATACAGAGTGGCAAATTTCCAAAATCTGCCCTGAAAAAGAAGATATATTTTCAGAAATGAAAACCTTAACCTGTCAAACTGCTTTTCAACTCAAATTAATGTCTAAATATCCTCTCTGAAAATGGTGTATCAAGGGAAGACAGAAAAAACAAGAAGAACTTGTCAATCCTGACGCCTGTGGAACGAAAACCACATTCACAGAAAGACAGACAAAATGAATATGCAGAGGACTATGTACCAGATGAAGGAAAAAGATAAAACCCCAGAAAAACAACTAAATGAAGTGGAGATAGGTAACCTTCCAGAAAAAAAATTCAGAATAATAACAGTGAAGATGATCTAGGACCTCAGAAAAAGAACAGAGGAAAAGATCGAGACGATGCAAGAAATGTTTAACAAAGACCTAGAAGAATGAAAGAACAAACAGAGATGCACAATACAATAACTGAAATGAAAAATACACTAGAAGGAATCAATAGCAGAATAACTGAGGAAGAAGAATGAATAAGCGACCTGGAAGACAGAAAAGTGGAATTCATTGCCACAGAACAGAATAAAGAAAAAAGAATTAAAACAAATGAAGAGGCCTAAGAGACCTCTGGGACAACATTAAATGCACCAACATTCATTCAAATGCATTATAGGGGTCCCAGAAGGAGAAGAGAGAGAAAGGACCCGAGAAAATATTTAAAGAGATTACAGTCAAAAACTTCCCTAATATGGGAAAGGAAATAGCCACCAAAGTCCAGGAAGTGCATAGAGTCCCAGGCAGGATAAATCCAAGGAGAAACACACCAAGACACATAATAATCAAATTGACAAAAATTAAAGACAAAGAAAAATTATTAAAAGCAACAAGGGAAAAACAACAAGTAACATACAAGGGAACTCCCATAAGGTTAACAGCTGATTTCTCAGCAGAAACTCTACAAGCCAGAAGGGAGTGGCACGATATATTTAAAGTGATGAAAGGGAAGAACCTACAACCAAGATTACTCTACCCAACAAGGATCTCATTCAGATTCGACAGAGAAATCAAAAGCTTTATAGACAAGCAAAAACTAAGACAATTCAGCACCACCAAACCAGCTCTACAACAAATGCTAAAGGAACTTCTCTAAGTGGGAAACATAAGAGAAGAAAAGGACCTACAAACCCAAAACAATTAAGAAAATGGTAATAGGAACATACATATCAATACTCACCTTAAATGCGAATGGATTAAAAGCTCCAACCAAAAGACACAGGCTCACTGAATGGATACAAAAATAAGACCCGTATATATGCTGTCTACAAGAGACCCACTTTAGATCTAGGGACGCATACAGACAGAAAGTGAGGGGATGGAAAAAGATATTCCATGCAAATGGAAATCAAAAGAAAGCTGGAGTAGCAATACTCATATCAGATAAGATAGACTTCAAAATGAAGAATGTTACAAGAGACAAGGAAGGACACTACAAAATGACCAAGGGATCAATCCAAGAAGTTATAACAATTCTAAATATATATGCACCCAACACAGGAGCATCTCAATACATAAGGCAAATGCTAACAGCTATAAAAGAGGAAATCGACAGTAACACAGTAATAGTGGGGGACTTTAACACCTCACTTACACCAGTGGAGATATCATCCAGACAGAAAATTAATAAGGAAACACAAGCTTTAAATGACACAATAGACCAGGCAGATTTAATTGATATTTACAGGACATTCCATCTGAAAACAGCAGATTACACTTTTTCCTCAAGTGCACACGGAACATTCTCAACGATAGATCACACCTTGGATCACAAATCAAGCCTCGGTAAATTTAAGAAAATTGAAATCATACTAAGCATCTTTTCCAACCACAATGCTATGAGATTAGAAATAAATTACAGGGGAAACAAAGTAAAAAACACGAACACATGGAGGCTAAACAATACCTTATTAAATAACCAAGAGATCACTGAAAAAAATCAAAGAAGAAATTTTAAAAACCTAGAGACAAATGACAACGAAAACACGACGATCCAAAGCCTATGGGATGCAGCAAAAGCAGTTCTAAGAGAGAAGTTCATAGCAATACAATCTTACCTCAAGAAAAAAGAAAAATCTCAAATAAACAATCTAACCTTACACCTAAAGGAACTAGAGAAAGAAGAAGAAACAAAACCCAAAGTTAGTAGAAGGAAAGAAATCATAAAGATCAGATCAGAAATAAATGAAAAAGAAATGAAGGAAACAATAGCAAAGATCAATGAAACTAAAAGCTGGTTCTTTGAGAAGATAGATAAAACTGATAAACCTTTAGCCAGACTCATCAAGAAAAAGAGGGAGAGGACTCAAATCAAAATCAGAAATGAAAAAGGAGAAGTTACAGACACCTCAGAAATGCAAAGCATCATAAGGGACTACTACAAGCAACTCTATGCCAATAAAATGGACAACCTGGAAGAAATGGACAAATTCTTACAAAGGTATAACCTTCCAAGACTGAACCAGGAAGAAATAGAAAATATGAACAGACCAATCACAAGTAATGAAATTGAAACTGTGATGAAAAATCTTCCAACAAAAGTCCAGGACCCGATGACTTCACAGGTGAATTCTATCAAACGTTTAGAGAAGAGCTAACACCCATCCTTCTCAAACTCTTCCAAAACATTGCAGAGGAAGGAACACTCCCAAACTCATTCTACGAGGCCACCATCACCCTGATACCAAAATCAGACAAAGATACTACAAAAAAAGAAAATTACAGACCAATATCACTGATGAATATAGATGCAAAAATCCTCAACAAAATACTAGCAAACAGAATCCAACAACACATTAAAAGGATCAAACACCATGATCAAGTGGGATTTATCTCAGGGATGCAAGGATTCTTCAATATACACAAATCAATCAATGTGATATACCATATTAACAAACTGAAGAATAAAAACCATATGATCATCTCAATAGATGCAGAAAAAGCTTCTGACAAAATTCAACAGCGATTTATGATAAAAACTCTCCAGAAAGTGGGCAGAGAAGGAACCTACCTTAACATAATAAAGGCCACATATGACAAACCCACAGCAAACAGCATTCTCAATGGTGAAAAAATGAAAGCATTTCCTCTAAGATCAGGAACAAGACAAGGGTGTCCACTCTCGCCACTATTATTCAACATAGTTTTGGAAGTCCTAGCCACAGCAATCAGAGAAGAAAAAGAAATAAAAGGAATACAAATTGGAAAAGAAGAAGTAAAACTGTCACTGTTTGCAGATGACATGATACTACACATAGAGAATCCGAAAGATGCCACCAGAAAACTTCTAGAGCTAATCAATGAATTTGGTAAAGTTGCAGGATACAAAATTAATGCACAGAAATTTCCTGCATTCCTATACACTAATGATGAAAACTCTGCAAGAGAAATTATGGAAACAATCCCATTCACCACTGCAACAAAAAGAATAAGATGCCTAGGGAAAAACCAAGGAGGTAAAAGACCTGTACTCAGAAAACTATAAGACACTGATGAAAGCAATCAAAGATGACACAGATAGTTGGCAAGTTATACCATGTTCTTGGATTGGAAGAATGAATACTGTGAAAATGACTATACTACCTAAAGCAATCTACAGATTCAATGCAATCCCTATCAAATTACCAATGGCATTTTTTACAGAACTAGAACAAAAAAATCTTAAAATCTGTAAGGAGACACAAAAGACCCTGAATAGCCAAAGCAATCTTGAGGGAAAAAAACAGAGCTGGAGGAATCAGACTCCCTGACTTCAGACTATACTACAAAGCTACAGTAATCAAGACAATATGGTACTGGCACAAAAACAGAAATATAGATCAATGGAACAGGATAGAAAGCCCAGAGATAAACCCACGCACCTATAGTCAACTAATCTATGACAAAGGAGGCAAAGATATACAATGGAGAAAAGACAGTCTCTTCAACAAGTGGTGCTGGGAAAACTGGACAGCTATATGTCAAAGAATGCAATTAGAACACTCCCTAACACCATACACAAAAATAAAGTCAAAATGGATCAAAGACCTAAATGGAAGACCGGGCACTATAAAACTCTTAGAGGAAAACATAGGAAGAACACTATTTGACATCAATCACAGCAAGATCTTTTTTGATCCACCTCCTAGAGTAATGGAAATAAAAACAAAAATAAACAAATGGGACCTAATGAAACTTCAAAGCTTTTGCACAGCAAAGGAAACCATAAGAAGATGAAAAGACAACCCTCAGAATGGGAGAAAATATTTGCAAACGAATCAACGGACAAAGGATTAATCTCCAGAATATAGAAACAGCTCATACAGCTCAATATTAAAAAAAAAAACAACCCAATCAAAAAATGGGCAGAAGACCTAAATAGACATTTCTCCAAAGAAGATATACAGATGGCCAAGAGGCACATGAAAAGCTGCTCAGCATCATTAATTATCAGAGAAATGCAAATCAAAACTACAATGAGGTGTCACCTCACACCTGTTAGAATGGGCATCATCAGAGAATCTACAAATAACAAATGCTGGAGAGGGTGTGGAGAAAAGGGAACTCTCTGGCACTGTTGGTGGGAATGTAAATTGATACAGCCACTATGGAGAACAGTATGGAGGTTCCTTAAAAAACTAAAAACAGAATTACCATATGACCCAGCAATCCCACTACTGGGCATATACCCAAAGGAAACCATAATTCAAAAAGAGTCATGTACCACAATGTTCACTGCAGCACTATTTACAATAGCCAGGACATGGAAGCAACCTAAATGCTCATTAACAGACGAATGGATAAACAAGATGTGGCACATATATACAACAGAGTATTACTCAGCCATGATAAGGAACGAAACTGGGTCATTTGTAGAGACGTGGATGGACCTGGAGACTGTCATACAGAGTGAAATAAGTCAGAAAGAGAAAAACAAATATTATATATTAACGCATATATGTGGAATCTAGAAAAATGGTACAGATGAACTGGTTTGCAAGGCAGAAATAGAGACACAGATGTAGAGAACAAACGTATGGATGCCAAGGGGGGAAAGCAGTGGGCAGGGGTTGTGGTGGGATGAATTGGAAGATTGGGATTGACATATATACACTGATATGTATAAAATAGATAACTAATAAGAACCTGCTGTATAAAAAAAATGGTGTATCAACTAGATTACCTCTCAGGAAATTATGCTGCTGTTATTCAACTCAAAACATTTACAACTTTGACTATAATACTACTACTAATGACAACAGTAATAGCTAATATTTGTGAGTCTGACTCCAGAGTATATGCCTTCCAGCATTATGCTATCATGTGGTATGCATTATATTTCTTTAGTTTTGTAAAAAGTAAACAATCTACTTTTCAGTTGATTAAAATTAAAAAGCCATCAAAATGTCTTATTTATATATAATAACATGTTATCTCATTGTAATATACCAACCAGCCTCTTATTTAACCAGTCCATATGATCATAGGTGAGACTCCCACCAAAATCTTCTGTTAACTGGCATGGTTCTATATAACGAGTCAATTTATTGGCAGACACTAAAATAACCTAGAAAGGTAAAAAGAAAAGAAAAAAAAAAACTTAGTAAGCCACTATTAATGTCCATGAAAAGTGACGAGAAGGTAAAATTGATTAGCATATGCAATACTATTTCCAACATGATGAAATATTACATAGATATTTATTTAAATAATACAACAGCATTTAAAATCAATTCAATAAATTGTGGCTATCTGTTAAAAAATAAGCTATCATAAACCATTTATAATAACACATTTTAAAAAACAAGAGATGTTAGTAGCTCAGATGAAATATTTTCAAGATCTTATCAATATGAATAATTTCTTGGTAGTAAAAATCAATTCCTTTAGTACAAGGATGTATTCGTCAAGGAATTTTCACGTGGTCTTAAAATTAGCTAGGTACACTACAATAATAAGTACAAATGAATAATAAATCTGGAAATCAAAAACTTATATACTTTTCTAATATGAAATTTCTCTATCATTCCTTTGATTATATATTAACAAAACATATCCTCTAATAGTAGAGTAAAACTCAGGATAGCACATACTAATATTTAATTTGAAAAACAGAACTAGAAAGTAGGGAGAAGCCCAGAGAATTCATAAACTTGAAACTTACCCATTAAAATGATACTCTTTAAACTTTAAAAGATTTCAAACACAAATTACAAAATGAAGAAAGATACCATTTTAGCACTAAATAAAACTTCAATAAAGATACACATGAGTATTAAAAAAATACACATGTGGGAGAAAGATATTCAAATGGTAGTGTTAGTGCAGAAGACTTGATAAGAAAAATAACGTGTCCAACGTGTCCATCCCCACCCTAAACAACAACAAAGCCCAGATAATATGCAAAATTGAAACTTTTCTGAAACTCCTCAGAGAGCTGAGGTCACAGAAAAACCAACTAGTCTGAATACGCAGAGAAGACAGGCACCATAGAGAAAGCGGTAGAAGGGGTGACTATCAAATGTGAGGATCAAATCTTTGGGGACGATGGAATTATTCTGTATCTTAACTGTGATGAAGGATTTATGACTATATCTGTTTGTCATATCTCAAAATTGTAGGCTAAAAAAGGAATTTTACTGTATGTAAATTATACCTTGATAAACTTAACTTTAAAAAAAAGGGGGGGAATAAACTCAACAACATAAGGAGGACTTGTGAAAGAACTACTAGGGAAAGAAAGAAGGAAAAGAAAAATTCAGAAACATACCCAATATGCAAAACTAGGTATATCCATACTATATATGAAGTTGTAATGTAAACAGTAAATTAGGGGAAATAACCAAGACTACAAAATGCTTTGCTAAAAGGGGGGAAGGGGAGTCACCTTAGGAAGATAACAAAAACATGGTATCTAAAGTTCATAAAAGGGGACTTCCCTGGTGGCACAGTGGTTAAGAATCCACTGCCAACGCAGAGGACATGGGTTCAACCCCTGGTCCAGGAAGATCCCACATGCCGCGGAGTAACTAAGCCCATGCACCACAACTACTGAGCCTGCGCTCTAGAGCCCGTGTGCCACAACTACTGAGCCAGTGCAACTAGAGCCCGTGCTCTGCAACAAGAGAAGCCACTGCAATGAGAAGCCCACGCCCTGCAATGAAGAGTAGCCCCCACTCAATGCAACTAGAGAAAGCCCACACGCAGCAACAAAGACCCAACGCAACCAAAAATAAATCAATAAAAATAAAAAATAAAATAAAAAAATTTTTTAAAGTTCATAAAACTATCAGAGAAAAATAAATCCTGTCATAATTATAGTTTATAATAAACTGCTATTGGTAACAACACATTAAATGTCTTAGATGCTTATGTTAGAAAAGAAAGGCTAATGAATAATGAGCTAAGTGACCTACCTAAGAAGTTGGGGGGCAGGGAGTGGGAGGAGAACAACAGAATACATCCAAAGAAAAGAGAAGGAAGGGGAGAAATCAAGAAATAAAGCCAAAAGTTGTTCCTTGAAAAGACTAAAATGAAATCAACAAAGTTCTGATAAGGTAAAGCAAGAAGAAAAGGAAGGTACACATAAATAACACTAAGAATAAAAAGAACATGGCTACATAGACAGCAGCGATTTAAAAGATACAGATGGACACAGGACATGCTTTTGTCAATAACTATGCAAATTTAGAAGAAATGGAAAAATTCCTATAAAAAAAGTAATTTATCAAAACTGACATTAAAAAACCCCAGAACACCTATAATCAATGAGGTGAAGTGAATCACTATATTCTTTTCATTTTCAGTGATCATACTGTTAGTGGTAGTTTTAGCATTGCTATTCAGAGATCACTTGATGAAAAAGAAAGCAAATGATTAATATGGGTTATTCTTATCCTCCTATCCCTCATGTCCTTGAGAAAACAGAATTCTTGAGAAGGAAGACGTGAAAGGGAAAAGGTTACCCTTATGGTCTTCAATTTGAATTGGAAGTATCAGATTAAACTCATGATGTATTTCATTTTAAATAAAAACATGCACACTCACATAATATAAATTTTCTAGTTCTGTCCACTGAAACGTTTAGAAATAATGACGAAGGCATTCTGTAGAAATGCACACTCCTAGCATCCCAGATTGTTGTCTTCAAATACTGTTTCCCCCTAAATGGAATCAAGGTTCCTTGGAGAAATGGCCAATTCTAGGTCTGGGGCTGGAAATACACATGGTGAGCTTGTAACATCTTCCCATTCAAATATCAAGAAAGTCATCCAAGACTTTTAGGGTTGTGCCAAAAGGTCCGGAAAAGGCATCCACTGGCCAAATAAGTAACAATTTGCATATCAATTCAAATCCTTTAATAAACTAAAGGATCTAGGCATTGAACATCAATGGCTGCTAATATCACAAAAAAAGAAGACAACTATTATGAGCTTCATGATCAAGGAAACATCATCACCAGTGAACAGCCTTGGAAAAAGAAATTCAGGTCTTATTCTAATCAACTGTTTGAATCTAACTATGAATTCATGGAAATACAGAGATGCAAAAGAGGAGAATAATATGTTAAACTACACCACGTGGATGCTCACTGAAACAAAAAATCCTGTAAAACACATATCCTGGTCTCCCCAAGGAAAAAAAAAATTGTGTAAGAAAAGAGAAAGAGAAATTAAGATTAAAAAGCTTAATTTAATGGACTAACACAAAATTCCACAACCAATAATAAGAGAATTACATATTCTTTTTAAGCAAACAAGAAATATTTAAAAATTTGAGTGTATATCAGGTCATAAAGAAAACCTTGGTACATTTCAAAGGAAATAACTCATAACGTTCTATCACCACAATGAAATTAAGTTAGAAATCAATAACCAATCAAATCAGAAATCATTAACAAGATTTTAAAACCTATCCATTTGGAAAGGCATCTCAAACCAATCACAATATCTGGACAGTATCTGGATCCTAATTCAAAGAAATAAATCAATCTGTGTGCATTCACAATTTATGTATAAATTTATGAATAAATTTTAAAATATATTATTTATACAAAATATTTTTATATATTACTAAATCCTTTTATAACATTCATCAAATTTGAAACCAACTGGTTCTTTGATATTAAGGAACTATTTATTTTAAGGCATGATAATGGTCTTGGGCTGTATTTTTAAAAAAATAGGTCTGCAGACATTCAAATGTCTTAAATTTCCTTCACTATAACATCCCCAGCCTTCCTTGGGCAAAGTGGATAGGGGTAAGGATGGGGCAGGTGGACCATGGGTTGACAGTTGTTAGAACTGGGTATAGGGATACATGGAGTTAACTATAATATTCTGTTTACTTTTTGATGTGTTCATAACTCCTTATAATAAAAATACTAAAAAACTAAAACACATATAAATCTCTCTTTTAAAAAAATCTTCCCAGAAAGAAAATACCAGGCCCAGCCAATTTACAAGTGAGTTTTAAAAATTAAAGAACAAAGGATCAATCAAGATGGCCAAGGAGGAGTATGTGGAACTCGCCTCCCCCTCATGAACACATCAAAAGTACATCTACGTGTGGAACAATTCTCACTGAAGATGAACTGGAAACTGGCAGAAAGACTCCCATACAAGAAAGACTATAAGATCCACATGGAATCAGGTAGGAAGGGAAAAGACATGATAAGGTCGGGACCTGTGCCCCTGAAAGGGGACACAGAGGAAAAGAGAGATTACATAGGTGGAGACCCGCCCTGGGGAGTGAGCAGTTCAAGCCACAGACTGGGCATCTCACTCTTGGGGTCCAACACAGGGGAGACAGGCCCGTGGCTGGCTGGAGGACTGCTGGGACTAACTGGAGGGGTATGGGAAGCCTGGACTCCATTTGTGAGAAGAGTGCATGCTGGTTTGCCCATGAGGCAATGAGGAGAGAACAGACTGAGGACCATCCAGTGGCTGCAGGGTTTCCTGTGACTGCCTCAGTGCATATCCCAGCCGAAGCCAAGCAAAGGCTCCAGGCCTGCTTACTCCATGTTGCAAGTGGTACTGGATCTAGGGGGTCACATGACCAGGAGAAAGCTCAGCTGTGGATTCAGAGGCAACTCGGTTGCAGAGCAGCGACAGCCACTGTTGCGCATACTCAGGCAGTGCATCAGAAGCAGCCCAGAACTCTGACAGCAGCCACTCCACTACAGCTCACCTCCCAATACACACTGAGACCACGAGGCCCCACCTGCCCTGTGGTGTGGCTTCACGACAGGGCAATGGTGGCAGAGGCTGGGGGTGTGATTGGCTGGGGCTGACAAAGGGGACTTGGACCCCAAGGCTGTGTCTGAGTGAAGGGGGAGAAATAATTGCTGGCAACTGCAAGGCAGTGCAGCTTAGAATCTGTCTGCAGGCAAAATAAGCCAAGAGTGCACACAGGCCCCACTTGCTTCAGCACTCCCTCACTCTGGGTCAAGGGTCATGGTACTGGGAAAGGGGAAAGCACACACTTAAAGGGAACAAAGTCAGCGCAGGCCTGACCTTCAGGGCTTCTGCTCCACCAACTTGGGATCAGACCCCACACCTGAAAGGGCAGTGATGGCCACTGAGCAGAGGAGAAGCCTCGTCTCATACCTGTCTACAGCTCTGGCCCCTCCATCTCCAGTGCCACCTCTTACCAAGGTGATAGTGGCCAGCATACCCTGAGGAAAGACATGACTGGCATCCACGTCAAATGCAGCTCTCCAACCACTGGGCACTGGGCATATGCAGTCTGTACAGGAACGATCCCACATAAGGACAGCCCTTTAAGACCCAATAGGTAATTATTTCACCGAAATTCAGAGAGACAGAGAAAGTTAAGTAAAATGAAAAGGCAGAGGAACTGGTCTCAAATGAAATAGCAAGAGAATAACCAGAAAAAAAATAATGAAACAGAAATGAACAATTTACAGAAAAAGAAATCAAAGCATTAGTAATAAGAATGTTAACTGAATTAGGGAAAAGAATAGATTAACACAGTGAGAATTTTAACAAGGAACTAGAAAAAAGCAAGAAAAACCCAATCAGAAATGAAGGATTCAATAACTGAAATAAAAAACACACTAGAAGGAATGAATAGCAGACTAAGTGGTGCAGTCTTCTGCACAGAATAATGGCAATCATCCAGTCAGAACAGCAAAAAGAAAAACAAATTTTTAAAAATGAGAGTAATTTAAGAGATCTTTGGGATAACATTAAACATATCAACTTTCGCATTATAGGGGTCCCAGAAGGAGAAAAGAGAAAGAAGAGGATCAAAAATGTATTTGATGAGATTATGGCTGAAAACTTCCCAATCCTGAAGAAAGAAGCAGATATCTATGTACAAGAGGCACAGAGGGTCCCAAATAAGATGAAACCAAACAGATCCATACCAAAACATGCCATAATTAAAATGGCAAAAGTTAAAGACAGAATTCTAAAGGCAGCAAGAGAAAAACAAAGATTCATACACAAGGGAATCCCCATAAGGCTATCAGCTGATTTTTCTGCAGAAACTTTGCAGGTCAGAGGACAGTGGCATGATATACCTAAAGTGCTAAAAGGGAAAAAACTGCAACCTAGGATACTCTACCCAGCAAGATTATCACTTAGGAACGAAGAAGAGATTAAAAAAAAATACTTCTCAGACAAGCAAAAACTAGAAGTGTTCATCAGTACTAAATCAATTCTAAAAGAAGTGTTAAAGGGTCTTCTCCAAGTGGAAAGGAAGTTAAGAATCCATGGAAAAGGGAAAATCTCACTAGGACAAGCAAATATACAGTAAGGGCTGAGTAACAACCACTTAAATAAGCTAGTACAAAGATTAAAACACAAAAAATTATAAAAGCAACTATAACTTTATATAAACAGTGAAGGCATAAAATGAAGATATAAAATGTGACATCAAAAACACAAAGTGGAAGGAGTAAAATATGTAGATATTTTAGAATGTGTTTGAATTTAAACGACTACCAGTTTAAAACAAGTAGGTATAGTTATAAGTCAACATATATGAAGCCCATGGTAACCACAAATCAAAAAACTTCAATAAATACACAAAAACTGAGAAGAAAGAAACAGAAGCATAATATTAAAGAAAATCATCAAACCACAAGGGAAGAAACAAAAAGAAGAAATCAACAGAGAAGAAACTACAAAAACAACCAGAAAACAAGTAATAAAATGGCAATAATTACATGCCTATCAATAATTACTTTAAATGTCAATGGACTAAATGCTCCAATCAAAAGACACACTGTGGCTGACTGGATAAAAAACAAGAGTCATCTACATTCTGCCCATAAGAGACTCACTTCAGTGCTAAAGGCATACATAGACTGAAAGTGAGAGATGGAAAAAGATATTTCATGCAAATGGAAATGATGAGAAAGCAGGGACAAAACAGACTTTTTTTTAAAAAAGGCTATAACAAAAGATAAAGAAGGACATTATATAATGATAAAGGTATCAATACAAGAAGAGGATTTTACACTGGTTAACATATATAAACCCAAAACAGGAGCACTTAAATATATAAAGCAAATAGTACAGATATAAAGGGAGAAACTGACAATAATATTGGGTTGGCCAAAAAGTTCATTTGGGTTTTTCCATAAGATGTTACGGAAAAACCCAAATGAACTTTTTGGCCAACCCAATAAAATAGTAGTAGGGGACTTGAGCATCCCACTTACATCAATAGACATCTTCCAGACAGAAAATCAGTAAGGCAACAGCGGTCTTAAATGAAACAATATACCAGCTGAACTTAACAGATGTCTACAAAACATTTCATCCAAAAATAGCAGAATACACATTCTTTTCAAGTGCACGTGGAATGTTCTCCAGGAATGATCACAAGCTAGTCCACAAAACAAGTCTCAACAAATTTAAGAGAACAGAGATTATATCAAGTATTTTTTCCAACCACAACAGAATGAAACTAGACATCAATTACAGAAAGAAAAATGGGAAAACCACAAATATGTGGAGACTAAACAACATGCTACAAAAAACACCAATGGGGAAGAAATCAGAGAGGAAATCAGAAAATACCTGAAGACAAATGAAAATGGAAATACAACTTTCCAAAATCTATGGGGTGCACCAAAAACAGTTCTAAGTGGGAAGTTTGCAGCGATACAGGCCTTCCTCAAGAAACAAGAAAAATTTCAGATAAACAACCTAACCTACCATCTGAAGGAATTAGAAAAAGAAATACAAACAAAGCCTGAAGTCAGCAAAAGAAAGGAAATAATAAAGATCAGAGAAGAAATAAATGAAATAGATACCAAAAGAGAGAAGAGATCAATGACACCAAGAGCTGGTTCTCTAAAAAAATAAACAGAATTGATCAACCTTTAGACAGGCTCACCAAGAAGAAAAGAGAGAAACCAAATAAACCAAAGAAAAAAGAAAAAAAGGAGGAATAACAATTGATACCAGATATAAAAAAAAAAATCGCAAGAGAATACTACCAACAGTTATATGCCAACCAAATGGACAACCTAGAAGAAATAGACAAATTTCTAGATATGTACAACCTGCCAAGACTGAATCAAGAAGAAACACACAATCTGAACAGACTCATCACTAGTGGCAAACCAGAATTTGTAATTTAAAAAACTCCTAGCAAACAAAAGCCCCGGACTGACTGGATGGCTTCACAGGGAAATTCTACAAAACATACAAAGAAGAACTAATACCAATTCTTCACAAACTATTCCAAAAAACCGAAGATGAAGGAACAATCCTAAATGGATTCTACGAGGCCAGCATTACTCTGATACCAAAACCAGACAAAGACACTGCAAAAAAAAAAGAAAATTACAGGCCAATATCTTTGATAAATATAGATGCAAAAATCCTCAACAAAATATTAGCTAACTGAACCCAACAATATATAAAAAGGGTCATATACCATGATCAAGAGGGATTTATTCCAGGGATGCAAGAATGGTTCAATATTCAGAAATCAATGTCATACACCTCATTAACAAAAGGATAAAAATCACAGGATCATCTCAGTAGACACAGAAAAAGCATTTGACAAAATTCAACATGCATTCATGATTAAAACTCTGATCAAAGTGGATCTAGAGGGAACATATCTCAACATAATAAAAGTCAGTTATGACAAACCCACAGCTAACATCATACACAATGGTAAAAAGCTGAAAGCCTTTCCTCTAAATTCAGGAACAAGACAAGGATGCCCACTCTCACCACTTTTATTCAACACAATTTTGGAAGTCCTAGCAATAAGTGGTGCCGGGAAAACTAAACAGCTACATCTAAAAGAATGAGATTAGATCATTTCCTCACACCATATACAAAAATGAACTCAAAATGGATTAAAGACCTGAATGTAAAACCTGAAACCATAAAATCCTTAGAGGTGAACATAGAACATTCTTTGACACAGATTGTAGCAGTATTTTTTTGGATCTGTCTCCTAAGGGAAAAAAAAGAATTAGTAAATAAAAGCAAAAATAAACAGATGGGACCTAATCAAACTTAAAAGCTTTTTCACAGAAAAGGAAACCATCAACAAAACAAAAAGACAACCTACTGAATGGTAGAAAGTATTTGGAAATGATATGACCAATAAGGAGTTAATATCCAAATAATATGACCAATAAGGGTTAATAAACAGCTGATACAACTCAATATCAAAAAACCCAAACAACCTGATAAAGAAATGGGCAGAAGACTTGAATAGACATTTTTCCAAAGAAGTCATACAGACGGCCAACAGGCACATGAAAAGATGCTCAATCTTGCTAATCGTCAGAGAAATGCAAATCAAAACTACAATGAGATATCACCTCATATCTGTCAGAATGGCTATCACCAAAAAGACCACAAATAACAAATGTTGGCGAGAATGTGGAGAAAAGGGACCACACTACATTGTTGGTGAGAATGTAAATTGGTGCAGCCACTGTGGAAAACAGTATGGAGTTTCCTCAAAAAAACTAAAAATAGAACTACCATATGATCTAGAAATTCCACTCCTGGGTATATATCCAGAAAAAACAAAAACACTAATTCATAGATACATGCACCCCAATGTTCATAGTAGCACTATTTACAACAGCCAAGATACAGAAGCAACCCAAGTGTCCACTAACAGATGAATGGATAAAGATGTGGTGTGTGTGTGTGTGGGTATATGTGTGTATATATATATATATGTGTGCCTGTGTGTAAATACACACAGGCACACACACACACACACACATATATATATAAAATGGCATATTACTCAGCCATAAAAAAAAACAAATTCAGCCATTTGCAGCAACATGGATGCACCTAGAGATTATTATGCTTAGTGAAATAAGTCAGACAAAAAAAGATAAATACTATATGTTATCAATTATTTGTGGAAGTTAAAATATAAAATGAACGATTATATGTAGCAAAACAGAAACAAACTCATAGATACAGAGAACAAACTAGTGGTTACCAGTGGGGAGAGGGGAGGGGGGAGGGGCAAGATGGGGGTATGGAATTAAGAGATACAAATTACTATGTATAAAATAGATAAGCAACAAGAATATATTATACTGCCCAGGGAATTATAGCCATTGTTTTGTAATAACTTTTAATGGTGTATAATCTCTAAAAATACTAAATCATTATGCTGTACACCCAAAACTAATGTAATAGTGTAAATTAACTATACTTCAACTAATTGACATCAAAGAACAGATCATTTCAATCTTTTTTTAAAAATGTTTAAAAAGTATTTATTTATTCATTTATTTATTTATGGCTGCATCAGGTCTTAGCTGCGGCATGCAGGAGCTTTCATTGCAGCACACAGGCTCTCTAGTTGTGGCACATGGGCTTAGTTGCCCCACAGCATGTGGGATCTTAGTTCCCCGACCAGGGATTGAACCCACGTCCCCTGCATTGGAAGGCGGACTCTTAGCCACTGGACCACGAGGGAAGTCTCCCAGATCATTTCTATCTTAAACAAATGCTTCCAAAGAATAGAAATTCAGCGAATACTCCAACTCATATTATGAGACTAGGATAACATTGAAACCCAACAACAATTTGAGAAAAGAAAAAACCATAATGAATGGCAAATATCCAGGTTTAGCCGGTATCAAGTGTCAGCAAAGCTGTTGGGCAGCATGAATTCTTACACAGCAGAAGTGGATAAATAAATTAAAACACCTTTGGAAAACAATTTGGCATTATCTTGAAAATTTGAACATTTCTAAAACCTATGCCTGGCTATTCTTCAAGCAGAAAAATCTTATACATATTTATCAGGAGACGTATGTAAGAATATTTATAAACATCATTCATAATGTCAAGAGAATGGAAACAACACAAATGTCCATCAATAGGAGAATAAGTAAATTGTTTTTATTCACAGAATGGAATAACATTCAGCAGTGAAAATGAATCGACTACATCTACTGTAAGAATATGCATAAATCTTAAACATATAATGATGAGTGAGAAAAAGCAAGGTACTGAAGACTAAAATCATATTATTTATAAAGTTCAAAAATAGGTGAAACTATATTATTTAAGAATAAATAATATCTTTAAATGGGAACTCTATAGAAATAGATATAAAAGAATAATAAAAGATTTTAAACTCAATTAAATTAACTCAAAATGGTTTAAAGATTTCAACGTTAAGACCTGAAACCTTAAAACTCCTGGAAGCAAACATATGCTGTAAGTTCCTTGACAGAGGTCTTGGCACTGATTTTTTTTAATCTGACACCGAAAGCAAAAGCAACAAAAGCAAAAATAAGTAAGTGGGACTACATCATACTAAAAAGCTTCTGCATAGCAAAGGGAACCATCAACAAAATGAAAAGGCAACCAACTGAATGGGAGACAGTATTTAGAAATCATATATCTGATAAGGGACTAATATCTAAAATGTATAAAGAACTCATACAACTTAATAGCAAAATAACAAACATCCGATTAAAAAATGGGTAGAAAATCTGAACAGATATTTTCCAAAGAAGACATAAAGATGGCCAACAGGTTCAACATCATTAATCATCAGGGAAACGCAAATCAAAACTACAATGAGATATAATCTCACACTTGCTAGAATGGCTATTATCAAATAGACAAGAAATAACACGTGTTGGCAAGAATGTGGAGAAAACAGAACCCTTGTGCACTGCTGGTGGGAATGTAAACTGGTGCAGCCACTACGGAAAACAGCGCGGAGGTTCCTCCAAAACCTCTGTACCTTCTGGATAAGTCAGGAGGAGAAAGAAAAATAGTGTCTCTTATATGTGGGATCTTAAAAATTAGCAAACAAAAACAAAAACAAGCTCATAAATACAGAGAACAGCTTGGTGGTTGCCAGAGGTGGGGTGGGGGTTGGAAGAAATGGGTGAAGGGGGTCAAAGGGTATAAAGAAAAAAAAATAATGTATTTTAAATGAAAAAAACTGCTTATAGTTTTAAAAAGGGGAATATTTTTTAAAATGAAGTCTTCCTTTAAGCATTTAAAAATTTGGAAAATAATATGGGAAAACACTAAAAAAACACTAGTCCTGGCTAGGAATACAAAGCTCAAAGAGAGACTGATATGAAAATCATAATATCAAACTTCAGAAAGTAGTTTCTATTATTCTGCAGTGATATGAATGTTCAGTATGTCACTAATCTCCAAATTCAAATTTTACAATATAATCCTATAAAAAATATAATTCACATATCTGAAAAACTATCTAAATCTTAGGGAATGGTCAAAAGATATTACTGGGTGTTCGTTCATGCAGTGCTGAGCTCGTGCCTTTGACTGACTTTCTACAGACTAATCAATAGGTACTAACATCTGTAGGGACAGGGGTTAACTTTCAGATTTTGTCCAGAAGAAATGCAAATAATTTATGATCTGTGCAGTAGATAAATTTCTGTCCAGTAGGGTAACAGAGAACCTCGAAGTTTAGAATTTATGGATCTGCAGGACATTAACTAGTTTTGTATCTAATTTGGCAAGCTTATCTGCCTATAAAAATCCTAAATTCTTCAAATGCTCTTTGAACCACACCTCACAAATTACTGATAACTTCATTAGTTAATGAGTTGCATAGTTGCATAATACGTTTAATTTACACTTAATTTATATTTACATGGGAGTCATGATTTTACCCTTATGAAAATCACACTTCAACATATGCTTTATCTTATCTGTTCAGGGATGTGGTGGGGATTATATTCTAATTTTTATCTAGTAAGCAATTGATAATTATCTTCAAATATCCACCTCCATGAATATCCTAATATGTATGGATACAATTAAATTCTTGAAGAAAAGGTTTATTGGTTATATTCAAAGCAGCTATCATTTTAAGAAACAGAAATCTAAATTTCAGAGCTATTTCCAGGGAAATCTGAAACCTAGTAACAAGCACAAACGGAATCAGAGTAAAATGGAGGAACTACAAAAAGGAGGGAAAAAGACCACTACCTACATGAGTTTTTGCCAAGTCCTTTCAAAGGAAATTAAAAAACATAATATTTTTAAAATAGTAAAGTCCTACATAAATATTACTTTTTCCTTTATTTTATATATGTTAGAGAGGTTAAGACAAGACAAATTGAACTAAGCCACAGTATTTTATTAACTAGCACACAGCGTTGTTCAGCAAGTTTGAGGAGAAAGATATTTACCATATGGTCTTTAATCAAAACATCTATGAAGGTTTTCTGGAATTCAATTTACAAAAAGACTTAAAACTTATTTCTCCTTTACTCCCACTCTTCCATCTGTAACTAAAACACTTATCCTCTCCTAATAAAACATTCCCAAAGAACCTAACACTGAAACTTTCACTCTGCAGGCACTCAGATGTTTTATTTATTTTTAAATTTTATTTATGCTAACAATGTGTGTGCAAGATCTAAAATGAAAATGTGTCTTTGTATATATCTTTGTGTGCTTAGTACAGATTCATGTGTATGTGTTATACACATACTATTTCAAAGTGTATGTCTGCTTATATCTGTTTGTGGAAGGATATTTTTCTCACTAAAGGAAATAACTTTCTGCAAAAACTACAAAGAATTCAGAAGAGATGGAGCCAGAAGTATTCTTGACAGAGAAACATGAAGGAAGTCTTTGGTCCTAGATCCTAACATTAGTATGGCCTCAAAAAGAGAACAGGATCAGATGTAGTAATAAGACGAGGTAAGAGAAGAAAACAACTTAGAATGGTGGCTGGTTATCATTACCAGTAAAAAAACCACTTTGACTCTCATGAATGACAATAAAGAATGAGGAGGTGAGATCATTTTGATTATTACTTTCTCAATTTGAGGACAAGATTAACACCAGTACTACTTCAATTTTACCTTGTCATTAGACAGACTATAGATACTATTATCTAACCAGTAAAAGGTATCAAAGCCACCAGGTATAATGTTGCTGAAGGTCAGAAAGTATTGGAATATCTGAGTTGCTAAAAAGGAAAATTAACAGGTAGGTATCAATTTCAGAGACAAGAAGGATATATAAAGAAACATTTAGGTGACCAATGAGTAAGGAATATTCAGTTGCTGATGAAAAACATTAGGGAAGTGAACAAGAGGAAGCCCATCTAGAAGAAACAATTTAGAGAGGATGATAGGCAAGAAAATGTGAAATCATGGGAACAGGTTGTCATTAAAATGACAACTGGATGTTTATTTGATGAATATTGTGGACAGCTAGTAATAAGTCTTTGTTAAGAATAATTCAATAAGGTAAAACACAAACTTTTGCTTACAGGAACACCAGTACTCATAACAAAGTTATCCTTTTAAAAATATTTAGAATATATACAAAAACATAGGCTTAATTACAACAGCCCAAATGATCCAAAATAACATCACGGAAAATAATTATTAATCAAACAAACATCTATATTGAATTTAATTATATATAGCTCTAAGTATCATTTAATGGCTGGTGTTGAATTGCCCCTTAAAGCTGATTATGTTTGGCGGTATATTAGCCAGCATTTGAAATTACTCTCGTCTCATTAGGACATTAGGCTTTTAAATAAGTGTCTAGTGCTTATTTACTTGGGAAAAATATTCTAACTGAATCTCTTTAGTGTCTAAAAGAAAATATATTGACAGAAGAAGCTTTAACACCTGAGTCTTAAAACATCAATCTATGATATCAGTTTAAGGCAGACAGGAATTCTCTGTCTTCCATTTTTTCCTCTAAGATGCAAGGGTATTTAGCCACTACAAATTCATATAGCATGAGACCCAACTAGGCATACATAGTATTTCCGATCAGATGTGCACACCTAAGCAGGATGTGACAGGTTCCTCACAAAAAGGATCTTTGCTTCTACTTGGAGTTCACAGAGTTAGTTTCTGAACCACTGGCCTCCGTCCACTTTGCATTCTTTCAGAGCAACATTTCCTGCATGCCCCTGGCATGAAAGGTAGACTTCCCTGCCTGTATGAAATACTCATTCACCATGGCAACATCCAGGCCTCCTACATTCAGCTTTTACTTTCTTCCCTCACTACACTTTTGATTCTCCTCCTTGGTATGCAGCTTCCCATCCAGCAATCAGGGTAACACCTTTCCTAACAAAATCCAGCAGCCAGGGCTGCCTTCCCTTACACTGCTGGCACACAGCTTCTAATAAGTCTACATCACAGTCAAGTCAACCAATGACAAAAGTTTGCAAGATAAAACTGAACAACAAAACAACTGTCTTCTGCTTAGGATATGTAGAAAGATGGAAAGAGCATTGTTCCAATCCTTACAACAACAACAAAATAATGCATATTAATCTGAAAAATGACAACTTTTCTTGAACCCATCAGTGAGTTGTAAGTCCACAGGAACACCAATTAACCTGAAATCTAAGGAAAGATGAAATCCAAGGACACATGGAGCTGCAGCACTTGCTTACCTGGGGAAAATACCAGGTATGATACAAGCCAGGTAAGAATTCAGCTAAAGTTTTTAATGAATTGCTTAAGGCCACATGTGGTTTAGTATGAAAGCATAGAACCTGTGGGAAGCAAAGATACAAGAAGAATTCAAACTCACTTGTAGACTCTTCTCCACAGACCTCCCAGGGACTCATAAGAAAGATGGGGGTAGGGAGGATAAGAAACTTCAAAACAGGTCTGGGGGAAGGGAACAGCAACCACCACTGTAAAGGCATGAAGCTGAAGCACAGCCCAGATCCTTCAACTCTTTCTCCCCTAGAGAACAAAAACCTTCAGGTCCCGAGGGAAGGCAGCAAGCCTGGATGACCTTAGAGCACAAATAAAATCCCACTGCTGATATAGGAAGGGGAAAGACAGGCCCTCTATCCCAATGGAGGCAGGAATATATTATGAGCCCAGACTACCATAGGCCTCCTAAAGCTGGGGAAGAGGGCCCTACCCCCTAGACCCTGGGTCACAGAGCATGCCTAAGACTGGGGCTGAATCAGAACAACAGAAAATGCCCTACCAACAAACACTGAGTAACAAGTAACAGCACTCTATTCCTGAGGAGGGTCAACAGTGCAAACAGAGACCTTTTCTGAGGCACAGGTGCAAAGGAAAGACCTACAGCTGAGGGTGAGACAAACACTAACTCTAGAGGAATCTAAAGCCTGTGATACACTGAGGAAAAGAAGAGCAACAACAAAAGCCAAAGCCAATTCAACTCCTGGCTAGACTAAATCAACCCCTCCCCTGCCCCACTAAAAGCCTAGCACAAACCAAGATGGGTCCATGTGCAGGCAAAAATACAATTTATCTCAGTCTTTACTGTCCTAAACAAGATGTCCAACACCCAACATACAAAAAGCAAGAAAGAAAACAACCCACTGTCAGGAAAAAAACCCAAACAACATAACTACAGTAAGACAGACCCAGATATTGGAACTATTAGGTATGGAATTTAAGATAACTATGATATATGCTAACAGTTCTCATGGAAGAACTGCAAGACAACATGCAAAACAGATGGGGATTACAGCAAAGAGACAGAAACCATAAGAAAGAATCTAGTAGAAATGCTACAAACCAAAAACATGGTAAAAGAGATAAAGTGCATTTACAACTGGCTCATTAATAAACTCAACACAGCCAAGGAAACAAACAGTGAACTTGAAAATGGATCAAGAGAAAATACCCAAACTGAAACACAAAAAGAAAAAATAGAGCACCAACCTAGAATGGTGAGAAATTTTCAAATGGTCTAACATACATGCAATTGGAGGCTAGAAGGAGTAGAAAAACAAAATGGGGCAGAGGAAATATTTGAAATGAAAATGTCTAAGAATTTTCCAAAAGTGATAGCAGAAGTCAAACCAGTGATCCAAGAAGTGCAGCAAACAACAAATAGAATTAACACCAAATAAAACATGTCTAGACATTACAAAATGTCTAGATTTGAAAAAAAATTTCAGTTTTTGCTGAAAACCAAAAACAAAGCAAAAATCTTGAAGGTGGCCAAGGAAGATAAAAGATATATAACATATAGGGGACCAAAGATACAAATAATAGTAGAGTTCTCCTCAGAAACCAAGGAAATGAGAAGGCAATGGTGTGATATAGTTAATGTGCTAAAAGAAAAAAAAAAATCAAACAAACAATGAAAGAAAATTCTATACCAACAGAAAATAACTTTCAAAACTGAAATAAAGACTTTTTTCAGGCAAACAAAATCTGAGAAAACTCAATGCAAACAGACCTGCAATGTAAGATATTTTTAAAGGAAGTTCTTTAGGCAGAAGGAATATACCAACCAAAAAGCTGAAAAGAAATGAAGAACACTAGGTGTTGTGAGCAACCATACTTCCAGGAGATGCTTCCCAAAGGAAGAGCCCTGGGGAAAACTAAGAATGGGAAACGCTGTATGTTAAATGTATCTTATGATCATTCACAACACATATTAGCAAAGTAAAAGTTTGTAGTAAAGAAATGTTTAATTAAAAAAAAAAAGAACACTGGAAATGTCATAAATGAAGGTAAATATGAAATTCATTGTTTATTATTTTAATTGCTATAAAAGACAAGAGACTATCTATAGCAAAAACAGTAGCAATATATTTTGTGCTTACACTATAGTAAAAGTAAAATATGTAAACAATGGAAGGAAAGTATTAGAGATATACTGTATTAAGGAATTACCAGTGTTAAGTGGTATATTATTTGAAGATAAGACTCCATTAATTAAAGATGTATATTGTAAACCTAGGGCAACCACGGGAAAAAAAAACTTAAAAGATATAAATTACCAGTCAATAATGGAGATAAAATGTAATCATAAAAATACTCAATCCAAAAGAAGGCAGAAAAAGAAAAAAATACATAAAATCTAGCAAGATGGAAGATTTTAATCCAACCATATTAATAATTACATTAAATATAAATGGTATTATAAACCAATGAAAAGACAGATTGTCAGACTGGATATGAAAACAAGACCCAACTATACTATATTTATAAAAAATCTACTTTAAATGTAAAGAAATAGGTAAATAGATGATATGTAAACAGGTAATATGGAAAAAGATACAATATGCAAACACTAGTCAAAGGAGCTGGAGTAGCTACATTAGTATCAGACAATGTACACCTCAGAACCTGATTATTATCATGGATAAAAAAGGGACATTTAATAATGAAATGATAAACTGGTCAACTCAGTAAGAAGACATAATGATTTTAAATCTATGAACTCAACAGAAGAACTTAAAAATACATGAAGAAAAAACTGATAGAAATGAGAAATAAATCCACAATTATAGTTGAAGAATGCAATATTCCTCTTTCAGTAATTGATAGAATAAGTGGAGAGAATATTACAAAGACTAAAGAAGACCTGAACAGTACTATGAACAATCTTGACAGTTATGGATCACTCCACCCATAACAGCAGAATACACATGCACAGTACATGGAGAACACATGTGCATAAGGAAATCACCAAGATAGAGCATATACTGGGTCAAAAACCAAACCTTAACAAACTTAAAATAACCGAAGTCATAAAATATATATTGTCAGACTATAATTTATACAAATATTAACTCAAAATGGATACATCTAAATATAAAACCTAAAATTATACAACATCTAAAACAAAACATGAGAGAAAATCTTTGCGACCTTGGATTAGGCAAAGATTTCTCAGCTATGATACCAAAAGCCTGATTCATAAAAGAAAAATTTAAAAATCAGACTTCATCAAAGTTAAAAACTTCTTTAAAAATGCTGTTAAGAGAATGAAAAAGCGAACAACAGATGGAGATGCAATTTTTGAAAATGACATATCTGATAAAGGATTTCTATCCAAAATACATAAATAACTCAAAATTCAATAATAAGAAAACAAAAAGCCTTAATTCTTTTTTAAAAATTGGGTAGAATTGAACAGACACCACCAAGGAAGGTACATGGATGGCAAACAAGTACTTGAAAATATACTCACATCATTAATCATCAGAGAAATGCAAGTTAAAACCACACTGAGATACCCCTACACACCTACTAGAGTAACTATAATTTAAAAACAAAGAAAACCTGACAATACTAAGTGCTGACAAAGATGCAGCTGGAACTTTCACACTATGCCTGTGGGAATGCAAAATGATACAGCCACCTTGAAACTGTCAATTTGGAAGTTTCTTATAAAATTAAACATACACTTACCATATGACCCAAGAATCCCACTCCTAGGTATTTTATCTCTTAAAATAAAAACTTCACACAAAAGCCTATACACAGATGTTTACAGTGACTTTATCTATAATCACCAAAAACTGAAAACAACCCCAAATGTCCCTCAACTGGGGAATGGATAAACAGACTGTGGTACATCTACACAGTGGATTACTACTCAGCAATAAGAAAGGAACTACCAGTACATCCAACAACATGGATGAATCCCAAATGCAAATGCATATGTGAAAGAAGCAGATTAAAAATGCTACGTACTTTATCATTCCAGTTACATGGCATTCTGGAAAAGGCAAAAACCACAGGGACATAAAACAGATCAGTGGTTGTCAGGGACTAAAGATGGAAGGAGTTGACTACAGAAGAACATGAGAGAATTTCTGGAGTAATGAAATATTCCTTAGTTTCTTGATTATGGTGATGGTTACAGACCAGTTTGTGTTTGTCAGAACTCTCAGAACTGTACACTAAAATGGATGAATTTTACTGCACTTAACTTTTTTTTTTAAGTGCAGTTAACTTTTTTTTAACTGCAGTTAATTTTTTTTTAAGTTAACTTTTTTTTTAAGTGCACACGTTTTAAAGACATTTTGTGCTACCTCATTTGAAAACTTTTAACTAGATTTTCTTAAATCTTTATCTAAGACACCTTGGAGACTTTTCCTCCATACCAAAAAATATTGACTTCACTGAAAATAAAAATGACTATTGTAGTCTGGCAAAGTCCACAATGAGTCTTTACTGTCTGACTCCTGTAAACATTCCAAGGCTAGATTCTACAGGGTTGAGTTAGGTTTTGCACCCTTCAGTGCTTCCACACTCTAACTAATGTAAAGTTTAGTATCTATCAACTCTCCTACTAGGAAGCTGGGATTAATAGGCTGTGGAAGGAAAATTATGACTGAGTTGTTTAAATTTGTATTCCATCTTAGGACTTCTTTCTGATCTACAGTAATATGTACAGCCCTCCCTCAGTATCCACAAGGGATTGGTTCTAGGAAACCCCATGGATACCAAAACCCACAGGTGCTCAATTCCCTTACATAAAATGGCAAAGTACAATGAATACAGTTGGCCCTCTGTATCTGTGGATGTTAAACCCGAAATAGGGAGGGCTGACTGTAAAAATCCACTTGTAAGTGGACCTGTGCAGTTCAAACCCATGTTGTTCAAGGGTCAACCAAGCTTTCACACAAGAAAAGTAAGAGGGAGAGAGTAATGCCAATAGGAAAGGATGGATAACTGTGTTCATGTATCAAAACCAAACCAGAGGGGCTTCCCTGGTGGCGCAGTGGTTGAGAATCTGCCTGCCAATGCAGGGGATACGGGTTCGAGCCCTGGTCTGGGAAGATCCCACATGCCGCGGAGCAACTGGGCCCGTGAGCCACAACTACTGAGCCTGCGCGTCTGGAGCCTGTGCTCCGCAACAAGAGAGGCCGCGACAGTGAGGGGCCCGCGCACCGTGATGAAGAGTGGCCCCCGCTTGCCGCAACTGGAGAAAGCCCTCGCACAGAAATGAAGACCCAACACAGCCATAAATTAATTAATTAATTAATTAATTAAAAAAAAAAACAAACCAGATACTAAGAAATAATTATGACATCATACAAAATACGCTCTAACTTCAACTTCTAAATGTCTAGGATTTCCTAGTATTAGTTAAATGTCTTCTTGGTAATGTAATAAAAATGTTTTTATTTTCATTTATTTATTTATTTATTTTTGGTCGTGCTGCGCAGCATGTAGGATTTTTAGGGAAGTCCCTAAAAATGTTTTTAATAAAAACCTTCTACTTATTCCAAAGATTCACAAAGAGTGATGAAAATGAAAACAAGAAAGCATTTGTGGCCTTGACAAGGAATCATAATTCATTCAACAAGTATGTGAATGCTGACTAAATATTAATCATTACTTAGGTACTGATTGAGCATTGCATAAGCACTGCTTAGTATCCAATGCTGAACAAACAAAATAATACCAGCAAAATGCTGTTTTTAAAGATATAACACACTTCTATTTTTTTATAGAGTATATTTACCTCAAAGCCAAGTCTATCCTTTTCTTTCCAAAAACAAAAATGTGTTACTTTCTTATCCCAGAATTCATCTGGTTTCACTACACAAACAAGGGACACTTCAGCTGGAACAACATTCTATAAAATACAAAAAATAATTACAAATTATACATGTAAAATGAATAATTTATTAAAGTTATAAATTATTAGATATTCATGATTAGGCTGAGTAATTAGGAGACCTTTGGAAAATAATTAAAATAATAAAATAGAAGCAATACTGCAAACTTCAAAACGTACATGGCAATAAAGAAATACTTGAAAGACAAGCTGATTCAGAGAAGGTTTTCAAAAAACAATGTAATACAGACAGTACATGTGAATTATTTTTGTATTTTACTGAATCTCTCTAACAGGAATATATTTAAGCTGCAAGATAATTTTTAGTTGAGAAATTATTAAATTTGGTTTTTCTATGATATGAAAGAAATTTTTTATAACACAATCATCTTAGAGAATTTCCTCCAATAATGTAAATCAATATTCTCACAAAATAAGTTTCTTACCAGCCACTATACAAAAAAGCCAAGATTCTGCATGATTATTAACTTGAAGAAGAGGACAAAGCTAAACCTCGACAAATACAATTTCACATTTACTAGATGCAGTTATTCATATCATCTAAAGAATGGAAATTAACATTTACTGAGTTAATAAATATTCCACATATATTTTATCAGCAAGTCCCATGAAGTCTATCTTTAAAATATATCTTAATTAAACCTACCCATTTTTACCACCTACATTGCTAACATTCCCAGACTAGTCAGCCTTTTGAAATATCCTCTTAGCAGGCCTTCCTGCTTCACGTTTTCTCACGCTCAGAATAAAATTCAAACCCCTTACCAAGGCCAAGAAGGCCCTCCAAGCTCAGGGTCCCATGACCTCAGACTTCATCTCACACCTCTCCCCTCTCAGCTCACTCCTCTAACACAGCCACACTGACCTTCTTGCTGCTCCTAGAATGTGACAAGTCTGCTCCCAGTTCAGGACTTTGCCCTTGATGTTTCCTCTGCCTGGAATGTTCTTTGCCCTATACCTAGGAGTACTTCCTCAGTTTATTTAGGATTCTACTCAAATATTCCCTCTTCAGAGAGACCTTCTCTGACCACCCTATCTAAAGTAGCAGGATCTGACTCAGTCTCTTTTCACCAATTTATTTTTCTACATAGAATTTATCCCTATATGATGTTACATTACTTAGTAATATGCCTAACTGCTTATTGTCTGACTCAAACAGAATATAGGCTTCCCAATTGCAGGTACCTTATCTATAATGTCACTCCTATATCTCCAGAGCCTATGACAGCACCTGACATATAGAAGATACTCCATAAATCTTTGTTGAATAAATGAATTCACATTAACAGAAAAGACAGATTGTCAGAAAAGTAAACTGAGCTTCCAATTTTACAGAAAAGTAAACTGAGCTTGAGAGAACTAAAGTAACTTGTCCAAGGGAACAGAGTTGTGAGGGATGGCACTGGATTAGAAACCGGGTCGGTCTGACTCTAAAGTTCTACCGTACCATTCCAAATGTTCTAGACCAGGGGTCAGTAAATTCTTTCTGAAGGTCCAGATAATAAATATTTTAGGCTTTGCAGGCTATACAGTCTCTGTTGCAACTATTTCAATTCTGTCCACATAGTATGAAAGCTGCCATAAACAATATGTAAACAATAAAACTCTATTTATAAACTCTATTTATAAAATAGTGGTCAACCACTATTCTAGACCATAAATGGCACTACTGAATAATAATAATGTTATATAATTATAATCATAAGTATTGATTAGGGGAAAATAGAAAACCTTTCAATTTAAACATGTCACTGTGCACATCACAAATCTAGCACCTCCTGCAATGACTGGGTTGTGAATAAAGTTAAAAAAAAACACCTCAGTGTTATCAAAACTTTTATCAGAGGGGCTGGGAAATTTCAGGTAGAATGAGGTTTATTTATATGTTGATTGTGGAAGAATATTATTTCAAAATCATTGCATATTAAAGCTGTGAGAAACAAGAGAAACCAAGCCACTCATTTTAGAGAATATTTGTTACAGGCAGAGCCAGCACTAAGCTCTGGGCTCCCAAACAGCCAGTACCAGTACCTTCTGAAATAAAAGCAATGAATAACTTTGTATGTAGAAACTGTTTGACTAGGAGCAAACAACAGGCCATTGCAACTTCTGAAAATCTTAACTATTAATAAGCCCCAAAGTTGTTAAAATACCTATCAGAAAAGAAATCACAAGAGGGAATTAAATCATCCATTGATTGCTCTTCAAAAGTGCCACTGGTCAAAGTCCAGTTCAGACAGCAAGTCCCAAACAGCTCAGCTGTGACACAGTTGAATGGAAGAACACAAGGTCATAATGAATGGATTTCTCATCTAACAGTTATTTTAACAACTTGTACAGAGAAGAGTTAATCTTCAAGGTTTGGAATGCAAAAGTGCTGGGAACATAGTTGACAGAAAAAGTTATTATGGGACACCAATCTGTGTTCCCTTAAAAACTGATCCACTGGAACCTATGTCCTTTCCAACCCAAAGGAGTGATTCTAATGATGAAGGTTTAGGCCAACCAGTTAAGAATAAGGTAATGGGTAGATAATTTGGGAACCACCTCAGATACATCCCACTGGTAAATATACACTTTTAAAGGATAAAAACCTGGGGCTTAGGTTGTGCCAGGTTCCAATCGTGACTCTCTCCCATGCTCACCACGAGAACCTTGGTACATTACTTAAAATCCTTGAAGACCTTTGGGGATCGTAGAACCTGCCTCCCAAGTTTGTGAGGATGAAATTAAATGAGATCTTTTATATAGCAAGCTTAGTGCACAGTACCTGAACCATACTAAGCACTAAAGCTAAAAACTAAAATTACCAGTTCCCATCCCTTGAATTTCTTTTTCCTAATTATCACAAATAAAAAATAAACCATTAAGAATCACTCTCCCTAGTTATCATTTAAAATTTTAAATTATATTCCTTTCCACAGAACCCTAAAGCAGCTACCAATTATTTCCCAGTTCATTTAAAATTCTTGATCTTTCTTTCAGTATCACTGATATTTACCTAATTCAATGTTCAACATCCCATGTAACAGCCAATATATTGCCCCCAAACTGGCCTGTCATCAGCTCCTTTCATTGTATTCACTTAATTTTTGAGCTATCACTAAATCAGTGTCCCTGCCAGGAATGCCCTTTTCACCTTCTTTCATTTAAATTAGATAATCTCTCTTATTTCACTCATTTAACTTTTACTTTCAATACAAGCCCTTCTAAGGAAACCCAGGTACATGAGAGCAATCTGTCCCCTTTCAATCACTCAAATACTGAATTGTTCTCTTTCAGATCACAGTATCCTCAATACTCACAATAAACCAACAAATATTTACTAGGTACCAACTATGTGCAAGGGATTACAGAAACATTCTGTGAGGAGCACAAGGAAATATAAACATAAGACTAGGACCAGATCAGGGATTCTATAATCACAGCTGTTTATGAAATGCTTATCTGTGAGCTGCTAAAGCCCCCAAGGACGCACCTGTCGAGTACCTTTCTTCTAGATCAGAGATAGATATAAGACTATTATGAATCCTGGTGATTTTTGAAGGAAAAAGGGTAACAGAAGGGAGAAACCTATCAGAACCACCTGAGAAGCTTTTTCAGATTAGAATTACCCAGTCCTACTCCCTACCTGTAGTATTAGGAGGGGGTGGAGGTGGGATGATGCAGCTACTACAGTGTGCAAAAGCTCCTAGATGAGTCTGATAACCTCTGCCCTCACACTTTGAGACTCACTGGCCTAGTTGTTTAAATTACTTAAACATGACATATTATTTTTGGTCATTTACAAACCTTTAGAATAGGGTTGAAATTTATTTTACTACTCAAGTAAAACCTGTAAGAATTGAATCTAAACAATCCAATAGTGACCTGTGCATTTCAGAACTCAGTCACTGCTGAGAAGCTTGGGCACAGTCCGATCAACAAAATGCATTTGCCACTATCACCTCATCTGTTGCTGTACAATAAAACCACTTCCTAATAGTCAAAAATAAAATTACCTGTAGCATTAAGACTACTGTTTTCACCACATTCCACTGGGATTTTCTGCCATCCACAATCACGGTAAATCCTCTAGCCTTACACTTTTCACTGAAATGAAACAAAATTACAGAGTATTAAAACAAGCTTCCTATTTTATTCTTCATAATCCTAAATAAAGTTTACAGTGTAATCATATATGGAGCAGCATTAATCTCAATTGACTTGGTTTGCACTGTCAATAAATAAAATTCTTCAGTTTTCTCAAGCAATTTATTTTTCTCATTTCAGGAAACACTGACAATTTATAAGCTAATTTGCTAAGAAAATTACTCTAAAAGCATGTAAATTCAATGTCTTAAAAAGAGAAGAAATCAAAGCAACATTCAAATAGTCTCACTAGCCTCTCAAATCTCTTCATCTGTAAAATGGGATCACAGTGAAGTAGGTAACTAATGACTACCAAGTGTGGACATACTTCTTGTCTCTCCTTCCTGCCAGAAGTGTAAGGTTGTGAAGTGATATTTCAAAACAGGTAGAAAATAAAGTAAGCTATTATTAAACCACTGGAAATAAGCTTCTTGGTGTTCTTTTGGGGAAATTTAATGAGGTGAAGTAGCATTGGTGTATATAAGAATTCAAAGCTTGAATACACCATGTCTGACCCACCTCTGCTTTCACTTTTGCACTCTTAGTCACTTGACCAGCACAGTATTATCTTGAGTGTTGGAAAATGTGTTATTGCTATATATTATATTCAATTATTCAAGTACCAACTAAACACTTCTCAGAAGCCTGCCCTAGCAAAATGCAACAACAACATGGAAAAACTTTATCCTATGACCAAAACTACACAGCTATATTATTATTATTTATTATTACTATTACTATTTGTTTTACTTATAAAATCAACTTAATGCAAAGATCTCAAATGCCCTCCCTCTAATATAGTGGAAGAAACTGCAGCTTTGCTTAGCAGAGCAAGGATTTGTTAGTGAAAATTCTCCCCATACAAAGTTCTCCCAATTGCCTACATTATAGGAAAGGTTAACAGCAGGCCCTTTCCTGAGATTTAAATCCAACAGTCCAGGGAATTTTACTAATCCTCCCTTACTCTCTCCAAACATTCACGTTAACCTCAAGAGGATTATTGGAGAAGGATATCCAATTCTATTGAGAAACAGTAAGGTCACAAGAATGAGGATGATATTGCTAAAGATATGGAAGAAGAATAGGTGCCTTTGTAGGCAGGGACAGAAGCTGAGCTTCCAAAGAAAGCAGAGAAGTGTTGAAGAGGTGAGGCAAAGTGAAACATATGTCCATACAAAAAACCTGCACACAGATATTCATAGCAGCATAATTCATAACAGCCAAAATCCAAAACAACTCAAATGTCCAACAATGGATGAATAGAAAAAAAAAATGTGGTAATCCATTCAATAGAGTATTATTCAATCATAAAAAGAAACGAAGTACTGATATATGCTACAACATGGATAAACCTTGAAAACATGCTAAGTGAAAGAAGCCAGATTCAAAAGCCCATATCGTATAATTCCATTTATATGAAATGTCCAGAATGGGTAAATCCATAGAGATATAAAGCAGACTAGTGGCTGACAAGGGCTGGGAGGAGGGGAGAATGCGATGAGGAGGGACTACCAATGGGTATAGGTTTCTTTTTTTTTTTTTTTTTTCAACATCTTTATTGGAGTATAATTGCTTTACAATGGTGTGTCAGTTTCTGCTTTATAACAAAGTGAATCAGTTATACATACACATATGTTCCCATATCTCCTCCCTCTTGCGTCTCCCTCCCTCCCACCCTCCCCATCCCACCCCTCTAGGTGGTCACAAAGCACCGAGCTGATCTCCCTGTGCTATGCGGCTGCTTCCCACTAACTATCTATTTTACGTTTGGTAGTGTATATATGTCCATGCCACTCTCTCACTTTGTCACAGCTTTGGGTATAGGTTTCTTTTTTGGGCTGATGGCAATGTTTCGGAATTAGAGAGTGATGGTCGCACAACCTTGTGAATATACTGAAAACCACTGAATTGTACACTTTAAAAAATGATGTTTATGATAGGTGACATATCTTAATAAAAAAATGTTGAAGTATTCTATTTTTGGATTGTGCATTACAAAATAAAGGATCCACTAAGCATTCATGGGGGTAAGGCAATACAGTGATCTCTTCTGCATTAGCAACAGCACATAAAGACTTGCTGGGGGAAGCAAATCTGACATCTAACTGCTAGTTGTGGGATCAGGTAAGGAGAAGACCACTCTGACTTAGGGAGGATACAAGCACAAGAAAGACCAGCCTAGTAGAGTAACTGTCAGTGAGTGGTCTTCAGAGAAGTGGCGGCAACTCAGAGACTCTACCAGTGCAGTGTGGAAATCTGCAGGAAGGGGAGCTAAGATACATGGAGCTGTCCAGTGGAGGGCCTTCCCTGGTTGGGACTAGAGCCCAAGAGAAGTGAGTCATCCCCATAATTGGGCACCTGCATCTATGAGGTACAGGTTACACAACCATTTTGTTAAACAAGTAAGTTTTACACAAACGAGACATTTATATTTCAAAGCACGCTAAATTAATCTATATATTAAGACAAAGAAAGTAATGAAGCTTGCAAATGCCATCTGCAGTGATCTTAAGGGCATAAAATACTCTAAATTTATCTTTTAGAGTACTTAAAAACACCCTTAATCATAATTTTCTCACATTTTACTAAGATAGATAAAGAAAATACACACAATTCAAAGATACTACATATTTGAAAATTGTAAGACCAAGTGATCTTTCAACTACCTGAAAGGAATAGTTTATTTGTTTTTTTAAATTTTTTAGCTGCACCATGCGGCATGTGGGATCTTAGTTTCCCGACCAGGGATTGAACCCATGCCCCCTGCATTGAAAGTGTGGATTCTTAACCACTGGCTCACCAGGGAAGTCCCTTTTTTTAAGAAATTGCAATCCTACAAGTGGAGTGATGGTTTAAACTGTTTTTAACAAGAACATACTTAGATTTAGAAGCATATTATGTCCCTTATAAAGGGTGTGTTAGAGTAGCTGCAGTGCTATATTAGTAAATTCCTATACTACTATTAACATTTTATAATTTTAAGACCACTAACCAAAAAAAAAAAAAAAAATCTATTAAGACCCCACTTCCTTGTTGCTACTCCATTAGAGCCTTTCAAGGGTGACGTGGCTGAGTTAAAACAGCTATTAAAGGAGGAGCAGGTCCTTAACAAGCTCACTCACTTTGGCTAGAAAGAGACTGTCAATGGGTTTTCTGTAGCTCTTCACTAATTTCTCTGATTATGACTAAGGGCTCCTTCTTTCCACTCAGAGAGCTCTGCTTATACTTACTTAATGGCACTAATTTTACTTATGCTTTTATTATAATTGCTTGTTTATAATTCATCTTCATTAGATAACATGCTTCCAGAAAGCAAGGATATTACTGTCTTACTGATATCTTGGCAGCTTCCACCTTTAAATACAGAGGGCCTCTAGAAATGTTAGATGACGCAGATCATGTTAGATGACACAGATCGTATCACTCCTCGGTAGGAATGTAACAATGGCCTTCCTTCTCGTTCAGAACTGAAGCCCTTACCATGGCCTACGAGGTCCTCTAAGGTCTGACTGCAGCCCCTCTGAGGGCTCTCCCAGAACCCTCCTTCTCTCAAATTGCTCCACCCACACTACCCTCCCTTCTGATCGCACAACACACTGAGCCTGCTCCTGATTCAGGGCCTTTCCACTTACTGCTCCCTCTAAGATACTCTTTCTTAAATGCTCTTTCATCAGCTATCTGTATGGCCTGGCCCTCACTTTACTCATCTCTGGTAAAATGTTACCTTCTCATTTTATAAAATACTGCCACACACTCCTTTGCACTCCATCCCTCCCTTAATTCTTTTCATGCTCTGTTCTATAGACTTATGAACCTCCAACATACTATGTATTTATTTATAATGTTCATTTGATCATTAGGGCATCAGGCCCAAAAGGGCAGGGACTGGGCCTTTGTTCACCCATTTCCTCAGCACCTAGAATGATGAGGAACTCATTGTAGGATCTCACATATTTACTAGGTGACTGAAGACTTATGAGTAATCTCTGTGTGATTCTTGGCAAGTCATTAAACCTCTGTGTTCTGATGTTTCTTCTGTGACATAAATGAGTTTTTCTACAATTAGGAAGAACTGACCTAAAATCCAAATTTGAAAAAAATCAATACTTGAGAGAAACAGAAAAGTAACTTCTATAGATGCTGACTCTCTACAGAATTCGATTAATCTGGGCAAGTACTTGGCAGCATTTCTACAAAGAGGATTTAAGTATGGGTAAAGTGGTTAGTCTAGATGATTGAAGATGTTTGGTCTAGATGATTGTTAAGGTACTTTCTAATCCTGACATTCCATGATTCTATAACTGGATGATCAACAATTTCCCTTTGAGCTAGAAAAATGCTATGATTTTAAATATACGCTGAATATACTGTTGAAAGAAAATGTTAAAACAAAAAAGATTTCCAAGATTTCCATTATGTTCAACTATGTTCACCATAGTTATTTTCATATGTCAATTCTCAATTGTGATAGATGCAGGTTAAATGCAAATGAATATTAAAAGTTATCAATAGCTATGGCACTGTGATTATAACAGAGGTGAACACAACAGTGGCTAGAAACACAGGCTTGGAGTCAGACCACCAGGTCCAAATCCCCCTCCGACCCTGGTTTGCCACATGTTCTTGGTCAAGATACTTAAATTACCCACTCTTTCTATGCCTCGGTTCCCTTATATGTAAGGGATAAGGATGATAGTGCTCGTCTCATAGGGCTGTTATGAGAATTAAATGACTTACTGTTATCTATTATTTCCTTAAGTATAGGATATTCTTTTTCACATATGCCCCCCAATCATCACCCATAAGTAAATTCCCAGGTCCATTTCAAATTTAATGTCTTCAAAGGAAAGCAAGACCAGCCTAGACAAACTTCTTATCCACCAAAATAGCTTCTACTGAGCTGCAACTTCTACATGTTTGATTTTCCAACAAATGCAAGATGTTCTGAAAATGATCAGCCAGCCTGCATTTGAGTACACAGAGCTAGGAAGAAACTTAAGTAAGATAAAGAGCAGAAACCCATATCCACTGACTATTGATTACTAAGTATCAATATGAGGTACTGCACAGGATTATGAAAAAATATGTATTATACAACACAGTTTCTCCCTTCAAGAAGCTTAAGATCATTTAGAAAGGTGAAAAGGTAAAAGTATTTTAATTAGTGTCTACTTTACACTCACTGACGTCACCTTTTTAATGTTACTAGGGAAACATATCTTTGAAATTTTTTTAAATGTAAAACTTAAATAATAAATGTAAAAATTCAAGAATTATCATTAAACACATTATGATTAAATGCCTAAACAGTCAGAAACAGCAAGTGCTGTAAGTTTGGAGAACAGCTGGAAGATTCTGGGAAGTACCTACATAAAGGAGCTAATGAAACTTAACATAAAAGGATACAGAGCAAGAGGAATATAAGCAAAGGTACCACATTAATTTCGGTAAGTTTCTTAAATTTCTCTGCCCTCACTTTTTCATCTATGTAATAGGGATAATAATATTGTTATTTTGAAGACTGAGTTAATACAAGTGCTACAAAACTAAGTGCCTTGCATGATAAGCGCTCAAGAAATATGAAATGAAAGCGTAAGTCAAATCACACAAGGTCTTGGCTTAGCAGTTAAGAAGGCTGAAAGACTGTCCTTGAGAGCGCACACCTAGTCTTTCTTGTCTTCACAATGCACGGTGTACAATGTCTGCACTTGGTAGCAACAAAATAAATGACTATTGAATTAAATTCATTGTGTGGAAAGGAGAGGAGGTCCTAGAAAACTGAGAAGGATGATAGAACTGTTGTTTTGGTGAAATTTATCTTGTCTTTGTGTACAAATTGGGGAGAGACTGGAGATAGAGAAATTAGCTTGGCTATTGCTGTACTAGTCCAGCTTGACAACTCAGCCATCCCTCGACGTGAACTTTTAAGCATATGAAAAGGGAACAGAGGAGACAGGAAATTTAAAAATACATGGTAAAGAAAGGAAATACTATCTTAGCTGTCACATTTTAAAATGGGACATTATAAGTTTTCAATACATATTCATTGAATGAATGAAGTAAATATTAAAAAAACACTCATCAACAGCATAAAGCATGTTCAGAGCATTTAACTACAGTGCTTTGAAGTAACTCTAAGATCAACACAATCATACTGTCATTTGCCAGAAGTGCATTTGCTAAGGAGCAAAAAGGAAGGCACTGCCTTAAACTTTCTTAGAAGCATGTCCCATAAAAAAACAAAAATAAAGAAGAGCCATCCCAATGTGTATAAAGTAGATAACTAACAAGAATCTGCTGTATAAAAAATAAATTAAAAAAAAAAAAGAAGAGCCATCCCAGTCACACTCTCACAGACTATACTGAACCAATCAGTGTTATATTCATATTCAAGTTATCTTCTAAGTGCTCTGCGGAGTCCTGTAAGCTCCAAGGAGGCTCCTTAAAAGCGGGTGAGGGGGCACTGCAGTGGAAGTGGAATTTGAGAAGGCGGGGATGAGCAGGAATGGCTGTGGGCCTACACTTCTAGCTCTTTTATAAATTTAGTTTCTCTGTAAGATTTTCTTTGAATAAAAATGTCCACAGATAAATTTTAAAAAATTCTGAATGTACAGAATATATGCCCCATAGAATTCTGGCGTTACAAAACTACTTGTATGGGATTCAAATGATATTTCACCATACACAGCTGTTGTATCTCCTTTCATAACATATTTTAAGTCGTTTCTATGACTTTATTGCTAAGTCTGGTTGGTTCCTTCAATATCCATATAACAAACACCTAAGGTCTCCAAATCATTTTATTGGCCTTGTGAATATGGAGATAAATGAAACATGGCTCTGCACTCTAATATGAGACTGATTTAACAGTAAACTCTATGACATCAAGCAGAAGTGAATAGGAAAAGCTGCCTAAAAGAGCTCCTTACAAAGATAACAATGACAAAAAAGGTTGAGAAACACTGATGCATATGTTTTGCCACATGTTTTTAAAAAGCTGGTAGTCTCAATATCTTATAATCATACTTTGTGTAACAGTACTGACACAAATTTCACTTTATACTTTGAATGTGAATATGCTTCTGACTTAAAATTTTGAAATATATAAAGAAATGATATGAGATAAAGATCTACTTGTGAGGTTTTGTTTAGTGCTAATCTCAATATTTACTTTTTTAATGAAAAGATTTGCAGATTTATATATCTTTTCTTTATCTCCATAAGGTAATCTTGAATTTGATTCTGCTTTCTGAGTCATGGACTCATAATTTCTAATCATGTTGTTTATGTCTAAAATGTACAGCAATCGCTGGTATAACAAAAGAAAAACTCCATTTACCTCTCCTAAAATTTAACACTCAGGTTGGCCCAGCTGTGTCAGTCTATGTTATTTTTTTATTAAAAACCCTTTGTAGAAAATGGGGCAGTAATGGTTAGTCTTGAACTCCACACAGACCTGGACATGAGGAGTTACCTGAACATAAACTTAGTATTCAGGTCAGGTAACGATTAACCTGAACTTCTCCTTTCTTCTCAGCCCTCTGCTCAAGAGTCAGAAACCAAAAACAAGCTTAGGACCAAGCTGTGTGAAAAGGAATCAGGAAATGACCCCATTTTCAACTGTACTGGGTTACCCATTTAAAACAGGTATGTATCACACCTTGCTCCTGGTCATGAAACTAAGCATAAAATATGGGTAAGAACTGGATAGTTTCTTTCCATTTTTAAATAACTTTTAAAAAGCTGTTACTATACTCAAAATGTTAACATTTTCACTGCAATGAAAGACTACTTTTGGACATCTCCTATACAGAAGAGGCCGCATTAGCTAGCTACACTGCTGGAGCTGTCTGGAGACATTCACAGTTGGGAGGAGTTAAGCTTTAACAGCAGGGTCTGGGAGAAACAAGTCACACCAAAACAAATGCAGACATACTAAAAAAGGAAAAACCTTCTAGACCCAAGCTGAGGCTGACCTGACAGGGTAAACTTAAAAACAGTTCTGGGACGGAAAGAGGGGTGGATAAACACATAGATATGTGATAAAGTATTACAACATTAGTTGCAGGCTTCTAAGTGATGGGCATAATGGTGTTTACTGCACTATTCCTTCAACTTTTTTGTGTATTTGAAATCTCTCATAATACAATTTAAAAGCAGTTTTGAATGGCAGGCATTCTGAAGGAGGAAAATCAGTTTTTAAGGTTGCACCTAATAAACTACTCTCCAGAGTTGCAATGAAGAGCTCAAAAACCCTCTAGCTCTCTAATGAAATGGCAAGCACTGATATAAAGCTGCCAACTACGTTTTTAAATGCCAAAGTTATAGGAGGTTGATCCAAGAAAGCAGAAGGCTAAAAATTCAGGGCGTTCACAAATATTTGAGACAGTCAAACTTTAGCAGAACAATTATCAAAAATAAAGTATCCAGGTATCTATTTTGTCTTGCTAAATTAAGTTCTTTCATCTTGCTTCAACTTACATCTTCTCTATTAGCTGGCAGGTAGGTATGTGTAGCTATGCAGAAACTGATTCATAATTTACATTGAAATAGTACTATATCTATATAAGAAAGAAAGAGAGAGAGAGAATGTTTAAATAGTGTAGGCTATTTTGCCCTCCATTGTACTTCCTGTTTGCACACCCAGAGTGAGCAGACAGGCTGCATGAGTGAAACTGGTCGTTTAGCCTGCCTCAGTTACCCAGTGCCTCTTACAGTGTGAGCATCCTGGCAGGCTGAGCGTGATTCTAGTATATACAAGCATACATTTTCTTATCACAAACCTAACCACAAGCCGACTGTGTCTTCCGGAACTCAGCCTCAATGACTGACATGTTCCAATGCCGGAAGAAAATCTAGCATGCTCACAGGAAAATAGTTCGTAAGGCTCTAATTCTTCCTCAGGCATTTTTCAAGGGTAATTTTGACTATCAGTAATTTTTGCATTACATTCTAACTTCAGAACCTCACCCCACATAAGATGCAACTACACTGTACTCTATTCATTTGAAGTATGAGGAGCTCTGGATTGGTGTCAGGAACTGCAGATTCTAATCCCAGCTCTACTGCTAATTAGCTGTGTGATCCTGGGCAAGTAACTAACTTCTGAGTCTCAATTCCCTCAACTGTAAAATAAGGCAGTTGGTTCAGATGGTCTCTAAGTTCCCTGAACACTTTTAACCATCTGTGAATCCATGAATATTTTTTTCATTATTTGTTAGCTATATGTTTAACTAGTGTCATTTACCTAAAAAGCAGTTCATTATCTAATGATGAATAATACAAATTGGCAATCAGCAGCTCAGAGAATTAGCAAGGTTATTCAGTACTAATACACTGTGAAGTCTGATAACTCTCCTTTCCAGAAAGTAAAAAAACTGAAAATTTTCACTTTAAGACCTCTATTTTCCCAATATCGAAAAACATTCAGCAACAGAATCATTATATTATACACCAATATTGGAAGCAGATGTGATTAAAGTCAGTTGTTCTAAAACATAATTTTAACCCTGTATTCTTCAAAGTGGTTTAAAATGAAATAATCTATTATGTCAATAATGCAAATATAGGAAAAGGATACAAAGAATTGTTTGCTCTGACTAAAATGTTTAAAATTCACTATTTTGAGCTTAAGAGCATTATGTAAGAGATAGTTTTGTTCCTTTTACCGTCTCTATATTTTACAAACACACACAAAAAAATCTGCCCTCATTCCTGCACTTTGCTGCAGTGGTTTGCAAATGTGACTGCATATTAGAATTATCTGGAAAGCTTTAATAATTTTTTTTAAAGTCTGATGAGCAGTCCTCCCCAAAACAATTGGATCAGACTCTCTGGAGGTGGACCCACAAGCATTAAAATTTTGGAAAAAATCTCCAGATGATTCTAATGTGCAGTCAGACTTCAGCCCCCAAATATCACATGTGGGAAAGGAAGTTGGGGAGGGGGCTTTTCTGTTCTTGTTGTTGAAATGATGGGTAGGCTCAAGCAAATACAAAGGTTTAAGTTTTGTCTTCACCAAAGAAATTTAAAAATTAAAAATCCAATGATCTTTGGATTAAAATATAAACATTTTTTGCATTTTTAAAAATAAAAATGTTTTAAACTCCAAATAGCTTTCACTCAATATATTAAAACATACAGATGTATTTATATCTATATATTGAAATAGCTACCTAAATACAAGAGCTTTCTACTGAATTCACTTTTCTAAGTTTTCTCAAATTACATGGTATATAGACAGATGCTCAATCTTTGCATTCCTTAAAAGTTACACTATATACATTTTAGAAATCGGTATCATTTAGTGCATCAAGAATATGAAATGTCTTTATTTAATCTGCTGTGGCATCATATATTATTGATTCTCGTGTTTTCAATTATAATTTCACTGCTAATAAAAGCAGATAAGATAGCAAAGTATACTTTAACAATAGCAGGAATCATTCATAAGTAAATGAAAACATATTGAAATTTAAGAAAAGACACCTTTAGAGTCACCTTGGAATGCTGAGTAGGTAGTCTAAGGTGACACTCAGCTCATCCATATTTGTCTGTTCCAGGCATAATGGAATTGTCAGAATGAGGCCACTTCGTCTGTCCTTTCCTCCTATTAAAGAAAAATATATATAAATTTAACATGTAAGAGATATTAAAGCATTAAATGAATTATATATATTTGCATCCAATGTTACTAAAGCAATTACAAGTTTAAGACATCAGTAAAGTACAATCTAATGGCTGTTTATTTTATATATTGTAAATGTTTATAGTAGTACAGCAAAATTATACAAAATTTAGAAAAAATAAGAGGAAAAAAATTCACCAATGAAATCTTCACTTAAACATAGCCATTCTCATTTTGTTTAATTTCTTCCACTTAGTCTGCTTCTGATTGTAATCAATTCATCAAACACCTATTGTGTGCCTAGCACAGTAAGCATTTGCAAGTAAAATAACATAAATTTCTTATCAACCTAGGACGGAAAACTTTAAGTCATAAGAAATAACAGTATGAAATATGACAGTTTATTTGCTCGGCTGTGTTGTGCAAAATAAATAAAATATTACAAAAAGGGATTCAGAAAATGGAGAAAATAAGAGCTATAATAAATGTAAAAAACTTCATAGAAAAGTTAAAACTTAAGAAAAATGAATAGAATTTATAAACCAAGTCAAAAGAGCATTCCGTGATGAGGAATGATCTGAGTTAACTCACAAAGGTCAGACAGGCATTCTTTGTTCATGAGGCAATAAAGGGAAAGCCCTGTCCAGCTGAGAAGAGTGCACGGGACCTGGATATAGAAGTCTGAAAGCCAGGAAGTGGAATGCACTTACATTTCATGGATGTTCAAGTTCTCTTCAATTTTCCATAAGCATTAAAATATAACTAGTACTTTTATACACACACAGCTTCTTTGAAAGCTCCCCACATGATTGATTTTCACACTGAAGTCCATCTTTTGACCCAACTGACATTTATGGCAATTTTAGAAACTTAAAAGCCAGCAAATACTAAAGGAAACAATTTTATATGATCTCTATCACTAAAAACTTAAAGGACTAAATTGAAAAAAAATGATTCCTATGAATAACATGGATGCAATTCACAAGGTACCAACCATAAATGATCTTTTATCAGATTGACCATGTAAATTACTGTTATTCAACCACTTTGTTTAATCTCAATAAATGGCAATTTCAAATGGTTCAACTTAATCGATAATCAATAGTGACTTCAACTGCAAATGTTGTTTTGTTTAGAATACAGGTTTTATCTTTTTTTTTTTTTTTAAAGAAATTCACGTTCTTTTATTTATTTATTTATGACTGTGTTGAGTCTTCGTTTCTGTGCGAGGGCTTTCTCCAGTTGCGGCGAGTGGGGACCACTCTTCATCGCGGTGCGCGGGCCTCTCACTGTCGCGGCCTCTCTTGTTGCGGAGCACAGGCTCCAGATGCGCAGGCTCAGTAATTGTGGCTCACGGGCCCAGTTGCTCCGTGGCATGTGGGATCTTCCCAGACCGGGGCTCGAACCCGTGTCCCCTGCATTGGCAGGCAGATTCTCAACCACTGCGCCACCAGGGAAGCCCTATCTTTTTTTTAATAGACTGCAACCATGGTTTTCAAACTGTATCCCCTGAATAATTTTGTTGGTTTCAGAAGTTCTTCTCTATTATTAAAAAAGTTTGAAAATTACTGGTTGAAATAATTAATGGTCAAGAGCAAGTCAAGAGGAACTGGGTTCAGAGAAGTCTCATTTTCTCCTCAAAAATCGCTAAGCCCTGCATTAAACCAAACTGCAAAAAGGTTCATATCTGAACTGCAGCACTCTGACCCACTGTGAAATTGTCTGCAGAGCACAGGTCTAACATACAGGATTACATTTAACCTCATGCCCTCAGCTTTCACTAAGGGACAATAAAATAATCACCAGTGTAGATGCAAAAGAAGGCAGATGTCAAGAAGAAAAAGACTTTCAAGATAGGTATGGTCACCAGGGTCAAATGCTGCACAGAGACAAGTAAAATAAGAATGCAAAAATGTCACTGATCAAGAATTTTTTTAAATAGTAATATCCACTCTTGGCAACAGTATGGGCAAACTGGCTTTTTTTTTTTTAATTGAAGTATAGTTGATTTACAGTGTTTCAGATGTACAGCAAAGTGATTCAGTTATACACATACATATATATCTATTCTCTTTCAGATTCTTTTCCATTATAGGTTATTACAAAATACTGAATATAGTTCCCTGTGCTATACAGTAGGTCCTTGTTGTTTATATATTTCATATTTAGTAGTGTTTATCTGTTAAACCTAAATTCCAAATTTATCCCTCCCCTCTTTCCCTTTGGGTAACCATAAGTTTGTTTTCTATGTCTGTGGGTCTATTTCTGTTTTCAAACATGCATTTTCATACACTGGTGGGAGAAACAACAATTGACACAATATTCTTATAGGGCAATCTGACAAAAACTTTAAATGTAAATGTAAATTCTCTTTAATACTTCCAGTTATAGGAATTTATACCACTGAACTTGTACAAAATGCACAAACTGTGAATAAGAATGTTTCCTACAGTATCATTCATATCATAAAAAAATAGAGAGAAAACTTAAGTGTCAACTGGTAAGGGAAGAAGTTTTTTTAAAAAAGAAAATACATATTAAATAAAGAACTAATATTACTAGTGGAATTCAATATCTTATTTTCTCCTTTATAATGTACACTAGAAAAACATGCCAATTTACAGAATGATATAATATACATTGAAAATGACATTAGTAGCCTAAATATCAAGACAATTCTGATAGGACCTAAAGAGTATAAGAGAGAAAAAGCACGATAATATAACTTAAATAATCTTCAATAGATGGGTCACAGTACCTATTCTAAAGCATGTGAAAATTTACTCAATGGTCCAAAATTCTAGAAAATTGCTACACCCAGCGTCACCACTGCTTTCACACTAGTAACATATCTCGAAGCTTCTCTTTGACTCTTCTTAGTCAATGCAGACTTTGGGTTAATAATGGAAGGTAAATTCAAGCCTTATAACCAAATTTGAGCAGTAAAAAGTGAAAACCATGTAATTTATATTTCATAACTCCCCCTCATAGGAAGATGGAAGACAAAAGCTAGGATGGGATATCACAAAAATGAATTACTCTATATTTCAGAAACAATACTTTAGATGCTGGTTAGTCAATTATTCTCAGCCTGTATTAATTATTTCATTTTTATATGAGAAGTGAGATGTCATGACATCTACCTTGTAGAGGTCACTTAATCAAATTACAGAACAGAATAAAAATTGGCTGCCAAGCACTAACAGTGACAGAGTTGGCTTGCACTGCTATCCATTCTGAGTAAAAGGTATCTCAGAAATACGTTTAAAACAAAACCTTCAGAGAAAAATGAAATGCCTTTCTGCCAAACTTATCAAAGAAAAAAAGATTAAACAAATTTATACATCAAACACTTCCAATTTTAAGAAGAAAACATACCTGAAAGGAAGGCTAGTTTTTTCTTCAGAATGGGTAATATTACTGAGGCCTCCATTTTACTCCAGTAAACTTCCTCTAGTAAATTTTCCTTTCTGAAAACACAGAAAGTTAAATGTCAACTACAAGATAATAATTACTCTATGAAATATATACAGGCATACTTCGTTTTATTATACTTCACTATATTGTGTTGTTTACAAATTGAAGGCTTGTGGGAACCCTGCATTAAGCAAGTCTACTGCTCATTTTTCCACCAGCATTTGCTCATTTCGTGTTTCTGCGTCACATTTTGGTAATTCTTGCAATATTTCAAACTTTCTATTATTATATTTGTTATGGTGGTCTGTGATCAGTGATCCTTGATGTTACCACTGCAAAAAGGTTACAACCCACTGAAGGCTCAGATGATGGTTAGCATTTTTCAGCAATAAAATATTTTTAATTAAGGTATGTACACTGTTTTTTTAGACATAATGTTATTGCACACTTAACAGACTACAGTATTACATAAACATAACTTTTATTTGTACTGGGAAACCAAAAAATTCATGTGACTTGCTTTATTGCAGTATTTACTGGGGTCGTCTGCAACCGAACCGGCAGTATCTCTGAGGCATGCCTATACTTACGGCTTACGCAGGGTTTCTCAATCTCAGAATTACGGACATTTTGAGTCAGATTATTTATTCTTTTTTGTAAGGAGTTGTCCTGTGCCTTGTAGAATATTTAGCAGCATCCCTGGCCTCTACCCACTAGAATACTAATACCATTCCCCCTTCCCAGTTGTGACAACCAAATGTCTCCAGACACTGCCAAATATCCTCTGGCAGGCAAAATCACAGCTAGTTGAGAATCACTGGCTTAACTGTTTTTCGGAGCAATGCTCTTGGGCTAGAACAGTGCATGGTACATAGCAGTAACTCAATAAATTATTTGTTGAAAAAAGGAATGAATCAATTAATCAAACTTGCAATATTCTATTACTGTCATTATTTACGCAGCTTAATTCCAAATATCTGATTCTTTCAGATCCACTATTAAATGGCTTTCTCTCACTTCTCATATTTTTGCTTCCCCATAACACATGATAACTCACCTTATCCTCATGTTTACCTCAAGTTACTTCCCAATACACTATTTCAAGTTTTGCCCTCACTGTTAACTGTCTCTATCTCTCCACATTTTATATTTTAAATTTGCCAGGGAAAAATCTGATTAGCCTAGTTGATCTTTTTGTACCAAGCCATAATTCACTGATCTTGGTTTCGTTTTCTAGTGTCCACTCAGGTACCCCCAGGGGTTATGGAAAATACAAAATGGGACTATCCATACAGCAAGGGCTAGGAGCAAGACAGTTTGCTTTAAATGGGAGCTTTGGCATGGCAGGCATCTGTATGCTTGGCCAGCCCAATATACCATCAAAGCAGGATTTTAAGAAAAGCAGGACCTTCAAAACAAAACAGAACAAGAAAATCAAAGGTTCAATTATATTAGCCGCCTAAACTTAGTTTCATGTCTGAGAGAGTATTCTCCATCACGTTTAACCCTCCTTCCCTTGTCCCACCTCATACCCACACACCATCACTATATAGTGTCAGCTCCTTGGAGGACACTGTAAAATTGCATTGCATTTAGTGAAAGTATACTCTTTTATAAACAGCCCCCTCTTTTTTTATTGAGCTATAACTGACATAGAAAATTATTTTAGTTTCAGGTGTACAGTATGATTTGATACTTGTATATATTGTGAAATGATCACCACAATAAATCTAGTTAACATCCACTACTATAAATAGTTGCAAAAATTTTTTTCTTGTGATGAGAACTGTTAAGACCTACTCTCTTAGGTCTTTCAAATATGCAATACAGTGTTATTAACTACAGTAATCAGAAAGCATACTCTCTTGAAAATAATTTTCCAGCAGAGCAGAAAATGTGACTTACTTATTCAGCAAATACTTGCTATGAACCTATCCCATTTCAAGCACTGTGCTTTCAGCTGGAGCTAAAAACTCAAGTCACAGCCTTGCCCTGAAGAAAATGTAGTCTTTTGAAAAAAATTCCAGATTACTTGGAAAAAAAAGATGTAGTCTTATTACTTGTCAGATAATGACTACATAAGCAAGACTACTTAAAGAAGTATATTATTTTACAGCTTTTGTATATACAACTAAAAAAAAAAATCACTACTATTTGTATATATCTACAAAAGAAAACATGTTGTCAAAGTAAATATGATATATTCTCTTCAAGTTTTATCCTTGAATATTTGTTTGCAATTTGTTCATTCATTTTTGTTCTACATCAGCCCAGGCTAACATACAATTAGTAGGAAGAATGAGGGAAAAGCTCATGTTTTACATGTTTAACCTAAAATAGTAGCACTTCATGTTTCCAGATCAGTATCTTGACCTGATGAGTTTTTTCTCCAGCACTACAAGAACCAGACAGTTCAGACTCACGTCTAAGCTCCCTTCTCTGGTGACCAGCTTGTCAAAGACCAGATGTAAAAGTCTGATAATGATGATTAAGAAAGTTAACATTTACCAAGTGTTTACTACAAGGCATACATTGTTCTAAATAACTTACTTGTATTAACTTAATCACTCCTTACAACATTTCTATGAGATAACTACTATTATTAACCCCATTTTATAGAAAAGTAAACTGGGGCTGAGAGAGGTTAAATGTGGCCCAACATCTCAAAGCTAGTAAGTGGGGAAGTTAGGATTCACAACCAGGCAATCTGGTTCCAGTAAAGATGTTCTCATATCACATGATCAGCTTACCAATAAAACAGCCCTGAAAATATCCAGTGACATCTGGCCAATTGAACAAGATGGAGTTCTAGCTTTTGCATTATCGGTGCAAATGTCAACACAGTGAAAGGGGCATTAATAAGAATTATTATTAAAATAGTTTTGAACTCACAGACCCCCCGAAACCTAGTAACAAGAGAACTGCTGATCTAGGCTGTCAATGGGATGCTCCAGACAACTTCTCAACTGCCTTTGTGTCCTTCCTATTTTCTGAGCCTATTTCTCCATCCTTCTCATAAATTCTGAGTTATATAACATCCTTCTAATGAACCCCTTTCTGCTTAGGTTTTAGCTACAGCAGCCTTCTCTTTTAGTCAATGGAGAAACTTAATTGGTACAGGAAGCAAAACTGCAATTCAGAGTTTGGTAGGTCATATCTGCAATCACTCAGCACCGCTGCTTCTTCTTTGTAGGTTTTTTTTTTTTCCCCAATCTGTTGCCATTTATTCTGAATGAAAATGTCCATCAATACACTGAGGGTTAAGCCTTGTCACAATAAAACCTAATTAACCAGTACCCAAGAAAAAAGAACCTCTGGAACTCCTAAGGCATAAGAAATGATAGCTGCAGGTAACCCTTTGAATAATATCTGTGTTATCTAAGCTTTGCAAGTCAGGTTATCAATTTTATGCCAGCAAGTGCCAAATTTTTCACCACTGTGTTCTCCACATACTTAAAGTGCAAAAGGGAGATGGTTTCAATCTCTGGTCTAGATTTACCTTGGCAAACTATAGTATCCAGAAGCAATCTGACATTTCATCACTGTCTCCTAAGACACAGATGCTCTTTCCAAACTTTCCATGACTTCACAAAACCACTTCAGCATGGCAAAATACTAATTTTTTTTAATCCAACAGCCTTTGTTTTTTTTAAAGAACATTTTGAAAGTGATGAAAAAGTAATTTAAAGTAATGAGAAATATAGATTTTTGGCTGTGTGGGCCAATATCAAATGAATTGATTAATAAAATGTGAAGCAGTCAAGAGATGAAAGCTGTAATGTTTACTCTTCATATCTTCCTCCCTTCTACAGTCCCCTTTACATCAATCTCTTTCATTGTTATCATAAAAGAGATGGGTAATAAAAAGTAATGATTACTGTACTACTAGTTACAATTAAATGTGGTTTTGCAAAAGTCATTTGTTTTACATTTTTCAAGTCATTAGCACAGCCATAAGAAAAAAAAATCTGCCTATTTCTAGTTATCTTATATAGTTCATAGAATAAAGCAATGTACAAAACACACAAAATAAAGAGAAAATCCTGCAAAATACAACACAACCATCCACTACCATCACCACAATAAATGTTAAATAACATGAGGTATCTGCTCATGCTCTTCTCCAGTGGGTAGATATAGATCATTATTTTTCACAAGAAGCTTACTCAACCTAAATATATCTGAGTGAATTATATTCTCAAACAAGGAATGAAGTCAGTAGCAGACATATACCTGATATGAATCAATGGAAAGTGACAAGGAAAACATGTTTTTAAAAAAATTTGCCAAATGAAGCAGGCCAAAAAATGGCAAAAAATTCAACAATTCACAACATGCTTAACACAAACATGTCATATTTCATATATGGCTATTTAAAACGACCTATTTTAAGTCACGATTTATTATACCTAAAAGAGGCAGAAAGCTAGAGTTTATAGCAGGTGAGGTGCCTTGGAAACTGGTGAATATAAAGGAAAATGTGCAACCATGACTGCATGTTGCTTTCAACCAAAAGCAAGAAACAGCAAAGTAAACATCGTTTCTAGGTGCAAAATAAACCCTACCTAAAAACAGAATCCTACGTTAGGGATGATGAATTCTGAGAAATTCTGAAAAATGTAAGGAGACTAGGTTTCAACTGATATTTGTATCTATCTTCTAGTTTGAACATCTTTCTCAAGATCTTGAAGAGTTAAAAGAGGAAAACTGGGGCAACTAAGTAGTTAGAGACCAAGTCCTATTTATCTTTACATTTATTTACTCATTCATTCACTCATTTAACAAATCTACAACAAGCACCTACTAGATCGAGTCAAGGCGAGGCGCTGGATATATTTGGCATTCAAAAAATATCTGATTAATGAATGGATAAATGAACGAACAAATGAACAAACATATGAGACCAACAGTAAAGTGAAACACATACCCTAGGAAACGTAACATTATCACAACTACCTGACAGTCAACACCTTGTGGTGTGATCATAGACCACACATGCATACTTCTCCTTCAAAGCGGCTCCTCCCAGCTCCTTCTACTGGGACACTCTCCCACGGATCCAGCCGCTACATAAATCACTGGATGCCGGAGGAAGGCAGGTCTATGATGATGGTAAGGGGGACCTCAATGGGTGCTACCAATGGGCAGCCGTTAGAGGGCAGCAGAGGATGTGTTTAAGGAGCAGGAAAAGAGAATTGCAGGCCTTTTAATCAAGACTGGGCAAATTACACTTCATAAGAGACTGTAATTGATGATATGAGTGGGTACACTGGAACTCCTCTCTCAGTAAGTATAAATCAACCAGTTTATTTGGAAAATTTAGTTAGATTCTTCGAAGAGGCATTTTTAACAACCAGTGAAAACCCATTAAGATAGCATCCTAAGGCTAACTAAATCATCTCTAATGAGTCTACATCATGTAGACACATAATGGCAATGAACAAAATCAGAATGCAGGCTCCTCAGCCCTGCGTTTTCAGAAGAAATACTATAGCTGTCCTTAAATTCAGATTAGAAATACCTTCAACTATTGTGACAGAGCAAGAGCAATCCTAGAGGAAAACAAACAAGCACACATAGGTACTCACTACTACCTAACTGGGCTCGTCACACTATATATCCATATATAAAATTATGCAGAAATAAACATTACTCAACTTTAGGAAAATATATCAGTAAAGCAGATCAACAGTTGAAAATATGTCATTTTTTTATTATTGTAGGTGCCAGTTATGATTACTAATCTGGTTTTACAATAACATTGACAGTTCTAAATGAAAGAAAAACAATCCTTTTGGACAGACTTTAAATGAAAATGATAAAATAATTATTAACTTTCATCAAAATACAGATCTATCCAAAACAGTAATTCTTCTAAATAAAATTGAAAGCTGAAATATCAAGTATTTTACAGATGGATCAGGACCTAGTTTATTCAGTGAGGGAGGGAGGAAGGAAACGGAAAGAGAAAGTTCTGAGGTTTCTATGAAAATATAATCTACCTTGAAAGACAAGAAAATTCTATATTAAAGGTCCAATGGGACATGAAAAGTCCTACACTGTATTTAAACGTCAAAAATTCAAAAGCTTATGGTAATGATAGCCTACCACTTAAAAACCCTTTTCAAAAACAATATAAGCAACTACCCCTACATCACCCTCCCTGCCCTGCCCCCTCTCCACAGGAGCCAGACACCAATTTCTACAAAGTCAAAGGGAAGTCAGTTCTTTAAGGATTTCCCCACCTCTCTAGCTAGTCTACCAAACCCTTAGCAGCGGCAAACTTTCATTTTTGAAGGTCCAGCTTCAAGAAGTCCTTTACTCCATGACTTTTTCAAATCTTTGGCTTTTCTTCTCTGTGTTAATTTACAGATAAATCCTCCTTCACCAAAATTGGGGCAGCAAAAGGAAAAAGGAATATTGCTTTAGAGAAGTGAATCAGGCTGATGGAATTCCAGTAAGGTAAAGATATTTCTGGCATCCCCAGCTATAGAGTACCCTATAGCTAGAGCTTCTTCACCTGCTGTCAGAGCTCTCTGAGGTGAGCTCTCTTCCTGCACGGCTTCTGCATCTGAGTATTGCACTGAGCTCCAAGAAGCCTGGACTGCTTCCTTCCCCAGGGCAATGGATGTGTCCACTGAGTTCACCTGCCTGGGTACAGGTCTTCCTCCATCATCAGGGGAAGCACGTGATAACTTTACAAACTCATGGTCTTATTTCTAGATCCCAACCTCTCTTGACCTGCTGTAGGTGTCTCCTCCCTTCTTCTTTATCTCACAATTTCTCTGGGTCATCACTAAACCTGTTCTCTACTGACCTTCATCCTAGAAAGAAATGTTCCTCCTCTACACTTGGCAAAGACATACATGCCTTTCATTGAGCTAATCTCAGGCTAAATCTAATTCAGACATATAATAGTCTAATGGATTTGAACAGAAGTTCATATGTATCATCAGGTTCCTAATTCTAAATAACTGGCATACAAATTAATTTTTAGTACCAAATTGTTTATATGTTGGATACCACACATATACAAGAGTACTTTTGTTCAAATGAAATAATATATATATATAAAACATGAATTAAGACTTTGGTACTATTAAGTTTTTTTGTTTATATAATGAAAATATTTGGTATATACCAAACACCACACTGGAAAAAAAGTTAAAAATATAGTACAAAAGAAAGTTTAAAAAATTTAAGCTAACTAAAGAGACAGAAAACTGCTCAAAAAAACAGAAATTATTATGGCATTACCCAAGCAGGAAGAAGCCAGTGGAACATGTGAAAGTTGTCTTCCATCAGATTAAAAGTCCATTTAAAAAAACCATGGGCTTCCCTGGTGGCGCAGTGGTTGAGAATCTGCCTGCTAATGCAGGGGACACGGGTTCGAGCCCTGGTCTGGGAAGATCCCACATGCCACGGAGCAGCTGGGCCCGTGAGCCACAACTACTGAGCCTGCGCGTCTGGAGCCTGTGCCCCGCAATGGGAGGGGCCGCGATAGTGAAAGGCCCGCGCACCACGATGAAGAGCGGTCCCCGCACCGCGATGAAGAGTGGCCCCCACTTGCCGCAACTAGAGAAAGCCCTCGCGCGAACCGAAGACTCAGCACAGCCAAAAATAAAATAAATAAATAAAAATTTAAAAAAAAACAAACAAACCATGTATTGGGGGCTTCCCTGGTGGCGCAGTGGTTGAGAATCTGCCTGCCAATGCAGGGGACACGGGTCTGAGCCCTGGTCTGGGAAGTTCCCACATGCCGTGGAGCAACTGAGCCCGTGAGCCACAACTACTGAGCCTGCGCGTCTGGAGCCTGTGCTCCGCAACAAGAGAGGCCGCAACAGTGAGAGGCCCGCGCACCGCGATGAAGAGTGGCCCCCACTCGCCGCAACTAGAGAAAGCCCTCGCACGGAAACGAAGACCCAGCACAGCCATAAATAAATTAATTAATTTAAAAAAAAACCATGTATATTATAATGTATTTTTGAGGTAAAACTACAAAAACAATACTGAACATACTGCAAATCCTTTAACTTGTTCAGTAACTAAAATGTCACATCACAATCACATGGAACAAAGTAATATAAGACATACGGAAAACTGTGAACCAGTACCTGTTATCCCTCAGAAGGACTGTTAGCAATACTAGATATCCTTCCCAAGCAAAGTCCTCCCCCACTGAAGACCTTCCTGCCATGGGATTCTGTTTCAAAGAGTTGTTCTCCCTGAAAGGCAGTCTGGTGCAGTGGTAAACATCATGGTCTTAGAGCCGGGGTGTGACTCTGAGGCAGCCACTTACTAGCTAGGTGGTTTGGGCAATTCCTTTACTTTCTTTTATGGGCATAATCACCGAACCCACAGGACCCAGGATTAGGTGAGCTAATGTATGTATAGTGTTTAGTATACTCCAGAATGTTAAACACTCAATAAATGGTACCTATTATTAGCAGCTAAATTCTCCTTCCTCCACCAATTACTAGCTTACTACCACTGATTCTCCACGAAGGCCACAGCCAAAGCATTCCCACTAAGGCCTTCTTGGTCCAACATACTAAAATGGGCACAAACATATTACACATAGCTTAATACATCTTAGCTTTTTTTTATGTTCCAAGAGTATTATTTCATCCTCAGAACAACATATAATTATATTAATATCCCCTTTTTTTTCTGATGAGAAGACTGGGGCACAGAGAAATTAAATAATTTGCCCAAGGTCATACAGAAATTAATAGATTTATAACCAGGGATTTAGAACCATGGAGAGCATCTACTTCAATTTTTTCATTTTATTAATAAGGAAACTGTCTTAGTACATTTGGGCTGTTATAATAAAAATATCATAGATTGAATGGCTTATAAACAACAGAAGTTTATTTCTCACATTTCCGTTCAGGCTGCTACAATGAAAATACCATAAAGTGGGTAAATAAAAGAAATAAATAAATAAATAAAAGAAATTTATTTCCCACAGTTCTGGAGGCTGGGAAGTCCAAGATCAAGGCACAGGCAGATTCAGTGTCTGGTAACGGCCCACTTCCTGCTCCTCAGAGAGCCATCTTCTACATTTGTCCTTACATGGTAGTAGGACAAGGGAGCTCTCCGGGGCCTCAATACTAATCACCTCCTAAGGCCCCATCCAAATACCATTAATTGGGGATTAGTTTTCAACATATGAATTCTGGGGGGATACAAATATTCAATCTAGAGCAGAAACTGAGATCTACAGACATAGATTTACCCTTCTAAGGCCACATAGCACGTGAGTACTAACATGAAACTCAGACTCCTAAAACCCTGCACAGAGCTTCTCTCCACTATATTGTCACATAATAAAATCAAAATTAAAAACACATGAATAAAAGAGAACCATTATTTCTACATATGTTAGTAATTTTTTAAAACAAATATGTCCCCGTGAAAACTTACACACAGATGTTCATAGCAGTATTAGTCAAAACACTAAAGACATGGAAACAATCAAATGTCCATCAATTCTGAATGGATAAACAAAACATGGTACATCCATATAATAGAATATTACTCAGCAATAAAAAGGAATGAAATATAGATACATGGTTCGACATGGATGAACCTTGAAACGTTATGCTAAGTGAAAGAAGCCAGACACAAAAAGTCACAAATTTATGACTCCATTTATATGAAATATCCAAAAGAGGCAAATCTATAAAGACAAAGTAAATTAGTGGTTGCCTAGAGGTGGGGTAAGTATGAGGAATGACTGGTAATGGGCAGAAGGATTCTTTTTTGAGGTGATGGAAATGCTGTGAAATTGTGGTGATGATTCTGTAAATCTATTTTAAAAATCACTGAATTGTACACTTAGACTGGGTAAACCTTATGGCTATAAACTTTACCTCAATAAAGCTATCAAAAAATAATTTTAAAAAAACCAGAATTGCTCATTTTGTAAATCAGGAAAATCTGCATGAAAGTGATGAGCACTTTAAGTATTAAAAAATAAAAACTAAAGATGTATAAGCAATATGTTCCAGAAAGTCTGTACAATGAATTGCATATGCTGAGCATTTTATCCCCTGACTTCCACTATAATTAGAACACACTACTATGAAAGAACTTTAGCTGCAAAGACAAATTTCCTTCAACATTGTACATTCTGGATGGAGTAAAATAAGAAAAAAGATTAAATGGATTAAATAGAGGGAAGAAACGAGAGTGTAAGCAATAATATTGATACCACTTTTATGTTCACATTGCCCAAACTATCACTTTAGGTAAACTGGCATTTAGATTTGCTTTTTATTTTTAACCTATATGGAGATTTATAAATAATGGTCTTATCTCAGGGTATCTCAAAGTTTTCATACCAACACACATAAAAATATCCAAGATTTGAGTAAAAGTTAAATATTTATTGCTTTCAACAGTATCACATGTCTTAAACTGTTTACTTTTGAGAAAAGTGTAAAATATACCTTTGAATTAAAATAATACTAAGACTTTTCGGCATTCCCTAAAACTCAAAGGCTTAGAGGATCACTGAATGCAAATCACTTTGAAACATCACCTACACTAAAAGGTGGAATGTGAAATTAGTTATCTGTATATTTCCTTATACCTTCAAATAAAACAACAACAATGACTAATATTATTGAGAATGTTGTACATATAAAGCAGTATCCTAAGCACTTCATGTTCATTGCTTCATTTACAACTCACAACTATCCTATGAGGCTAGAATTACTGTTATTACCATTTAACAGCTAAGGAAACTGAGGCTAAGTGAGATGAAGAGAGGTTAACGTGCCCAAGGTCATGCAGTTAAAAAGCAGCAAAACTGGCATTTAAACCTAAGGCTGAGTCCAAGGCTTAAGTGACATTACTTCTCATGCTCTTGTTTAACACAGTGACCTGTATTATGATATGAATAATAAAGGTCTTTAACATCTCTCAAATAGAATTGTTCATTTTTTCAGATGTAATGACAGTAAGGTTATATTTATTAAAAAGGGTACCTTATCTTTTAGTGACAGATACTTTCATATTTACAAACAAAATATGTCTGGGATGTGCATCAATAATGGGGAGGGGGAACATACATGGAATAGGATTGGTCACATTGACAATTGTTGAAAGTAGACAGATGATGGGTGAACAGTGGTTCATTTTACTACTCTCTCTGCTCTTGTATGTTTGAAAATGTCCATGATTAAATTAAGAAAACTAAGTCTTTAAACATACCAATACTGTAAAAGAGGAAGCTACAATCCTTTACTTTTTTTACATTTAGCAATATTTTATTTCAAAATCAAGAAAAAACAGCAAACAGACTACATACAATTTTTTAAAATATTCACATATTCACCAACATATCCTAAAGCTCTTTATGTAGAAAGATCTGAGTATTTGGTCCCCATGTAAAATTGCTGAGGAGGAGGAGACCAATTCTGACATACAAAATAACCAGAAGATAAAAAGAAGCAGATAGGCAGGCGGAACCCCTGCTTTCACTGCTGCGTTGGCACTGGAGACTTTTGCTTCCTGTCCCTTTAGGTTTTTCTCACTTTGTGACTGGAGTCATTTTCTCAGCAGTCTCCCTCTCACTTTCATACTCTTTTATATATCACTATATCATACTCTTTTATAAGAAATTAAATTACTAAGAAAAGCAAAAGTTTATGTCCACAACAGGCATTCACTGTGACGTAGTGGCTGGTCAGAAGACAGGAAGATCTCTTAGGTGGAAGACTCAATTAAGTACCATACTGTTTGACTCAGAAAAGAAAGAAAGTCCAAAGGTTTTGCATGTAACACATATTAACACTTAAGAGCATGTTCCAATTTAATAACAATTTGTTTTACCTATACAGTCAACAGAGCCAAAAAAGTTATTTCTGAAATCTTAAGTAGGTGTCAGCTCAGTCATTTGAATGCATCCACTTGTTTGCCCAGGACAAAGCCTGGCACATGACCAATGCACAATAAATATTCATTGAACAAAATCCCTTCTCACAATCCTGCCAGCTTTCTCGTTTAAGTGCCACTGGGCAGAATAATGAGGAAGAAGGAGAAGAAGCAAGGGGAAAACAATCAGATAATTTTAAATTTGACAAAGCACTATGAAAAGAGCATGCATTTACTCTGAAGAGAATATTAAATTTCATAGTTCAGGGACCTTTACTGAAACATCTTGGGGCCTGGCCCATTGGGATCATGAATGAAGAGAAGCATTTTATAAAGCCTTCTTTATGCTGAGCCAACTCTAAATTTTGGCTTTTAGAAATGGCTTATTTAACTTTACTACATTTATAGCCTAAGTGAGTTTTCGTTATCTATTTTCAACACTTGGAAAAAGTCACTATTTAAATGAACACTTTTTCATTTTCTGAAATTGCATCTTCACTTTTATTACAGCATTCACCATCAGCCCCTCCTCCACCTCACTTTCTCATTTTAATATCTATAAATACTTTCCAGTTCCTAGTTCTTTCTTGCAATATTTAGATGGCTCCTGATTCTAGCACCCACATCTCACTTGTCAGATCATCTGATCTGTAGAATCCACAGAACAACCACAGAGGAAACTTTGGGATTCCTCTGGACAGCCAAAAAGAAGCTTTTGACAGCGAGTATTTTGAATAATTGAAGCAATATCATGTCTGCCATCAACTAATCCTATATTTTGGAAGGGAGACTATGGCAACAGCAATTAGAAAGAATACTACTTTTTTGTTGGAACACACTACATACAAAATCAAATTTTTTAAAGTGAGAAACTGTTTACTTTACAGAAAAATGATTTAAGTTTAAAAGGGCTTTCTTGAAGTGGCCCCTGCTTCTAGTACAAAGCATACCAGTTAGGCAGGAGGCAACAAAGCAGCACTTCCCATTTTTAATGACTTCTGTACTGTTTGTGGAAGCCCTGAAAATAAGCAGAGGCAGAAGGGTGTTATAATTAAGAACTAGAGTCAGACTGACCTGGGGTCAAATCTTAACTCTGCCCCTTATCAGCTGTGTGACCTTAAGCAGGTTGCTTTACCTCTCACCCTGGTTTTAGTACCTAAGAGGGCCCAGCTGCCATTCTGTGTAGGGTGAAATCCCAGCTTTCAATAAATCCCATTTTAGCTTAAGCTCATTACACTGGCTTCAATGCTTAAAATTAAAGGGACTAAAAATAAGACAATTATCCTTCCTGAACTCCATCCTTCAGATCCTCCCCGCTCCCAGGAATCTTCCTTGATATCGATATCTATCAACCAACCACTGAAGCAAACTGAGAGACACACAATCCTTTCACCTACCAGAGGTAGGTACTCTGCTACAGTCGGTACTCTGCTACAGTAACGGAGGAGGGTACTCTTAAATTAGTATTCTTGTAAGTCCCTAAAACATCAGCCTTGCTCACATAAATGCAGAGGCATGAGCAATTTTCATCTCTATAAAACTACTACAAAATTAAATCAGAACAATTACACTGATGAAAAATACCCCCCCAAATCGATAACAAAGCAGAAAACGTTAATAAACATTCCAAACTCAATTGTATCTCCTTAAATACAAATTTGGTATACGAAAAAACACGTTGGATCACAAATTAAAACCGAAAAACAGAACGAACAAAAGCTAACAGAAATGAAAAAAAAGAGGTGAATGAAAAAGATAAAATTCTATCAGAATTGAAGCCCAAATTGCAAGGTGCTCAAGAAAAAATTCAAATAAAAACTTAATAAAAGATACTGAAGAAAACAGGAAAAGAATCAAGAGGATGAAAATGAGATAAGTAAAAATAGAGAGAAAGTTTTTGAAATGGAAGATAGACAAAGAAGATATAATTATGTGTAACTAGAGTCCCCATAGAAGAAAAACAAAACATTAGAATATTTAAAACTACAATCCAAAAAAAGCTTTTCAGAAACAAAAGTCCCAATAATACATATTAAAAGGATCCAGTAGGTAGAAGGGAAAACTGACCTGCTACAATAAACTCTAAGACATATCCTAATGAAACTATTAGACTTTAAAAATAAAAGGGAAAATAAAACAGAGCAAAAGGGTCAAATAACTTATAAGGGCAAGAAAATTAAGACTGGCATCAGATTTCTCAAAAATGACATAAAAAGCAAGGGCACACTGTAAGCAAGGAAACAACAAAGTGTGAACCAAGCTGTCCTTCCAGTATCAAGGCTATAGAAAAACAACTTTACATATGCAAGAACTCAGGGAAAATTGTGCCCACAAGCTCTTCTTAAGAAATCTACTAAAAATTGAGACATATCTACCAGTAGGTGACTGGGAAACCTCAGCAAAAGACTGATGGTGAGGATTTAACACATTTAACTGTAGAACTAAGAGCAAAACAAAGTTGCAGTTAAGTTTGAAGAGAAAGTAGACATAATTCAACTAAAAACATGGGAGAAGAGAGAAAAAGAACACAAAATAAACTCACTGATTGTTCAAATAGCAATAGGTAAGAATCAAAGCACACCATTAAAAACTAAAATAAAGGATAGTAGAAAGTTACACAAGGAAGAGGGCATTTTAAAAAGGCATAAGTACACAAGTAGCTACTATAATAAAAACAAAAAACAATAAATCCAAAATACCCAAAGAAATTTTTTAAAGGGAAGTGCAAAGAAAGCACATCACAAAGAAACAAAGAAAAATATAACATAATGCATACAGTAGTATATACATAACATAAAATGACAAAACTGAGATTGAGCTCAACAGTCATTAACAGAAAATGATTTTTTAATACAGCTTATAAAAAAAGACCTAATTAAATGCTGTATGCAAGAGATAACCTAAGAAAGGAGGGGCAAGATAGGGGTAAGGGATTAAGAGGTACAAACTACTATGTATAAAATAAGCTACAAGGACATACTGCACAACACAGGGAATATAGCCAATATTTTATAACAACTAAAAATGGACTATAACCTTTAAAAATTGTGAACCACTATGTTGTACACCTGAAACACATAATATTGTACATCAACTATACCTCAATTAAAAAAAAAAGATAACCTAAAACAAGGTAAATCAAAAAGACTAAAAATTAAAGAGATAGGTAAAAGCATATCTAAGCAAATAAAAACAGTAAACAAAAAGCAGTAGTGATCCTGACACAGAAGAATTCAAGTCAAAAAAGCATTAAACGTGACAAAGAGAAGCAACATTTAATGTTAACTGCCATATTACACAATGAAGATATAATAATTAAGAATACTTATGCTTCAAATACCACAGCAATTACCTTTAAAGGCAGAAACTACAAGGGATGCAAAAAGACTCAGAAAAAACAACTTTAGTAATATGTAAGACTAACACACACTGATGAACTTAACTGAGAATATAAACAACTTACATAACATAAAACGGTAAATCTTATATATCAAACTTTATATTCCGATAATAAAAACTTCTCCTCAAGTGGACCTGAATACTGAACAAAAATATGGGGGGTGGAGGGGGATCATATGTAGGTCTTAAAGAAAGCAACAGTATATTTCATGAAGTAGAAATAATGCAAAGGCTGATCATAAGTCTAATAAAATTAGACATCACTAACAGAATCAAAAATACAAGGGCATTCTACTCCAAAATTTTTAAATTGTCTACTATTAAACAACTTGATTACACAAGTAAGTAGGAACCAAAATTACAGATTTTCTAAAAAATGATACATTTAACGCACTGAAAAGAGGAAAATCTATACACTTGAAAATTTATATCAATAATAAAAATAAATTCCTAATTCAAAAAGAACAAAATAAACAAAGAAAAACACAAGCATGGAAATAATAAAGATTTAAAAAGAAATTATGAGGTAGAGAATTTCTAAAAATTTATCTAATTCACAAATCAAAATCTTAGACTTTTTTAAATTAAGAAAACAGACAAGGTTAATCCAGAAAAAACAAAAGGAGAAAACATAAATATACAAAATAAGGGGGAAGATACACTTTCAACAATATAAAAACAAATATTACGCAAGATTATTCATTGCAGTATTACTTGTTATTGAAAAATACAATTAGAAATAATGTGAATGTCCAAAGTGTAAGAACAGTTGAATAAACAGTTGGTATAGCCACACAATGGAGTACTATGCAGCTCTAAAAATGAATGGAGATCCCTATGAAATAATATAGATATCCAGTACACATAGACAAGTGGAAAAAGCAACGTGCAAAAGAATGCCTGCAGTGTGCTACTTTTTGTGTAGTAAAAAAGAGGAAAGAAGAATATATATATGTATATGCTCATCTTGTGCAAAGAGAAACAGAAGATAAAAGAGAAACTTAGACTAATTGCCTATGGGAAGTAGGAGAGAATGGATGGAAAGGATGGGGGACTGGAAAAGGAGGAGAAGACATGGGAGGGATGACTAACATTTCTCTTTCTGTATAGTTCTAAATTTTGGAACTATGTGAATGTTAAAATAACATTTGTCAAAAATAACAAAATTAACGATGAGAGAAAAAAAAAGAACACTAAAAGAGAAATCAAACAGAAAGAAATGTCTCTAATGGCATTTCAAATGACAAACACAATTACACTAAAGAGGAAAGGGGGAAGGGAGAACTAACCCAAGTAACTTTTGAACACAGTATTTTTAATAATACTCTCAGGCTATAAACAAACACACAACATTGTAAAGCAACTATACCCCAATTAAAAAAAAAAACAGAAAACTAAATAAACACTGAATTCCAATAAATGTTTTGTTTTATTTTTCACAGTGTTAAAGATTAGCAATTCTGAATTACTTTCTGTGTATTCTAGGGTTGAGCAAATAAATAAGTAAACTGTGGATAATGGAAGCCGGAGTTCTCATGGTCAAAGAAGAGAGTTACAAATATGTAAAGTGGGGAGGGAGGCTACAATGAGCCCCATAATGATGGCTGAAGAAAAGTAATATGTACTCATAGTTTTCACTTAATATAGGTGTGTGTGTATCCCCTAGCTCCGCCCACTGAGCAGGCTCTGGTGGTTGATTTCATGTCTCAGGTGGCCCAGAGTGACCAGATGTTTGATTAAACATTATTCTGAATGTTTCTGCAAGGATGTTTTTAGATATGATTATAACATTTTAATTAGTAAAGCAGCTTGCCCTCCATATTATGGGTGGGCCTCATCCAAACAGATGAAGGCCTGAACAGAACAAAGAGACTGACCTGACCCTCCCCTAACATGAAAGAATTCTCCAAGTAGACTGCCTTCAGACTTAATCTGCAATATTGGCTCTTCTTGCCTGATGGCCTTGGAACATTGGTTCAATAGACCATCAAACATTAGTTCTCCCTGGGTCTCTAGACTGCCAGCTCACCCTTGTAGATTAGACTTGCCAGTCTAATCACATGAGCCAATTCCTTACGATAAATCTCCTTATACGTATTTCCTATTGGTTCTGTTTCTCTGGAAAACGCTAACTAATACAAGGGTCTAAAAATCCATGACCTCTCAGTAGCAATGAGCACAGTGCCTAGATCTTGATTTCTAAGTACTACTGCCACTAAAATGAATCAGGGCTCCTTGAAAAAATGGCAGATTCCAACACTGGGTAGGGAAAGTACAAAAGAACTCTGAAACACCTTGTTGCCAGAACAGAAAGAAGTGCTCAAAGATTTATGGGTACATGTCAAAAGTACACAACGATTCAGGTAAAAATTATTATTGTGTGTTAAAACTATTAGGCAGGGGCTTCCCTGGTGGCGCAGTGGTTGAGAATCCGCCTGCCAATGCAGGGGACACGGGTTCGAGCCCTGGTCTGGGAAGATCCCACATGCCGCGGAGCGGCTGGGCCCGTGAGCCATGATTACTGAGCCTGCGCGTCTGGAGCCTGTGGTCCGCAACAAGAGAGGCTGCGACAGTGAGAGGCCCGCGCACCGCGATGAGGAGTGGTCCCCACTTGCCACAGCTAGAGAGAGCCCTCGCACAGAAACGAAGACCCAACACAGCCAAAAATAAATAAATTAATTTAAAAAACTATTAGGCAAAATTTTAGGAGAAACAGGATATTTACAGAGTCTCAAAGTATTTCCCCAAAAGATACCTATTAACTACAAAGGGAAAAAAAGTAATTTTATAGTGGAAAAAACTGGAGGACACTACCATACCAGGTGATAAGAATTTACATCACCAGTAACGAAACAGTAGTATGGACCTTCGGATATGATACACTGATACACTTTTGTAGTATTCCAGCCAAAAATGCATAACCTAAATCTAATCAGGAGGAAACATCAGACAGACCCAAATGGTGGAATATTTCTAAAAAATAATTAAACTGTAGTCTTCAAAAATTTTTTATCAAGAAACACAAAGACCAAGGAAGTGCTCCAGATTAAAGGAGATTAAAGAGATACAGCAATTAAAAGTAACAAATGATCCTAGACTGAACTATACCCAGAAAAAAAAATTTTTTCTCCTTTACTCAAAAGGACATTAGGAAATTCAGCAAAATTTTAATTAAGCTTATTTAGTGCTCTATCAATGTTAATTTCCCGATTTTGATGACTGTACTGTGGTTATATAAGAAAATAACCTTGTTTTTTGGAACGTGTAAACTGAAGGATTTAGGAGCAAAGGGCCATAATTTAGCAAATTACTCTCAAATGGTTCAGAAAAAAATATTTATTTATTATTTTATGAAGAGCGACTGTGGTAAAAAGTTAACATTTGGGGAATCTGGGGTGAAGAAGAGGATAGGGGAATTCTTTGAATTATTTCTGCAACTTTTCTGTAAGTCTGAAATTATTTCAATATTTTAAAATTAGGTAAAATTACAGTAGTATCTGATAATAAGCTTTCCTACATTGTTCTCCTACAATATTTGCGCACCCACACACACATATTATAAAAACCAAAGCCAAACACCTAAGAGAGGTTTTTCTTTTCCTATACCCTCTATACAAATGGCTACATAACCTGCTGACTCTATCCTCTTCTCTTCAACAGCACTATTGATTCAATTATTGTATAATTTCTAAATGATTTCCTGACTCCAGACTCTTCACTTTCACACACTTGCAAAATTAACCACCTCACTACTCTACTTTAAAATCTTTAATGGTCTCCATGGCAACCCTTTTACAAGACTTAAGTCTTCTCCATATCATGCCCTTTCAGCTCTACTTCATGCCCTTCTCGTCAGGAAGAAAGCAAGTGCAGTTCTCTGAACCTGCAATGCTCTTGCATTGCTTGTGCTCTGGCATATGCTATCTATGCTGAAATATCCTTATCTATCCAGTCAAAGAAATTCCTATTTATTCTTTAAACCTTTTCTTAGCTTCACCTTCTCTGTGAAACCTTCCCTGACACAATACACAATGTGAGGGTGAGTAACCATTCTCTCCCTCCTTAGTGCTACTATTTTATCTTATACTATCTCTATTACACTTATCACACAGTGTAAGTCCCATTCTAAGGTGAATGGGGATTCACTGACAGAGGAACCAAGTCATATTTATTTTTGGAATTACTTAGAATACAATAGGTTCTCGAGGGTAGAAAATGTTAGGAAAGTCTTTATCTACATGATGAAAAAATAAAAGCTAAAAAAAAATGAAAATATAATTTTAAGACTAATATACCTTTCACAGGGAGATGATATATGCTTTTGCTTGTTATTTAATATAAGTTAGGACAAGCCCTAGACTTAATATTTTGCACTCATCTTTGGAAAACAAAAAATCTGATGCAGTTTTCCAATTTTTTATTTTCTGTAGTTTGTTAAAAACACTGTTGTTCACAGCCTTTTAAGTTATGAACTGGGACTAAAATAAACTTATGTATATGAAATAATATAAAACCAAAAGTAGTTTTACTTTATAATACTTAAGCGCAAGAATCATCTTTTTGGTCTATGTGCTTTAAATGCAGTAATTCCTGATTTAAACTCAATTCTACAAAAATCTAATCACTGCTTAACCTTACTTTTCTTGATATAAAACTAAGCCAATTATATAATTTTCTATCAGAAAGAAATTTAAAGGAAAATATTACAAATGGTTCACTTGCCCTCCTTTCCAATATATACATTACAGGGATAAATAAAATTATTTTCTAATCTTAAGAAATGGATCCTTAAATTATTAATCACATAATACATGTGAAAGATTCCATGAAGAAAATGCTATAACATACAAATATGCAAAATCATAACTGTTATTGATGTCTTCTATACCTCACCCGCCTGGTTTTCCTGATGGCTTTATGATGGTCACTTTATCTTAAACTTTTTTGGGGACCTAGCATGTGACCAACCCTTGTTTGCCTTGCCCTTCCTACATGTTTCTTTCATAACCTATATTTCCAAGTATAAAGTTTAGCATCTTGTAAGAGTATATGCAATCATACTCTAATAAAGATGTTAAAAAAAAAAAAAAAAGTATATGCTCCAGAAGGTCAGAGACCGAGCCAATTTTACTATCTATTATGCAACTGCCCCTTCCCTACAAGTGCCAAGTACAGTGTCTAGAGCATAGAAAGAGCTCAATAAATGTAAGAGAAATGGCTGTTAGTCTGGAGATATTTTAAGTGGTAAATTTTCATAAAGATTTAATTTATTTTCTTTAGGAATAAGGAAAGTAATTATTTTCCATAAGAAGCACTGGTAATCAGACATGTGTGCCAAAAATGGCAATAGGCATACTTTCAATAGCATAAAGAATAAATTCAAAATTTCCCCTCGGTGTTTGGGAGTACAGAGACTTCCCTTAGCCCTGCTCACCAGACAAAAGAGTCCATGGGAGTTGGCGCCTTTATTTCCTACCAGAAGGACCAAGATACAGCCATGGTATATAAAGTTTGAAATGAATCTATACGTATAAGAATACTAATAAGCCTCTAGAAAACTGCTGCCATAATGAAAACTAATGTCTTCTCTTGATTTTCCCTTAGATATCCTAGAATCACTAATTAAATTCCTTCAAAATTCTTAGAATCCATTAAAATATACATTAAATAAAACATTATTTAGAAAAACAGAAGATCTGACAAGTATTAATATTAATTTGACAATGAGCCAATAACTTTGTCACTGTCATTCATTAAAATTAACGTAGTATAAAGTATCAGTTCTTTTGTAGTCCCCTCAGTCATGCCAGTTCCTGTATGAAACTAGAAACTTACTACTTAATAAATTACTAACTGTAGGAAAAAAGTCAGTGTTATCTTATAATTCTTTCTGTATCTTGCTTATAGAGGTCATACATAATACAGTAAACTGAGTAAGTGTCCATAAAATAAAGAACGAACTAGAGCACCTAATTTCTTCTTCCTCAGAGGAAAGGCTTTGTTGTCACAAAAGTTAATTGAATTCTTGTCTTTGATCCTATTTCTTTGCTCTACATTCTCTATTAACTGACCTCTTTTTTCTTTTTCTTCCTTTGACTTGCCTTTCTTTCCTTAGCTGTAACCACTTTTATTATTGAAACCAAGTAACCTTTAACCTTTTTAGTCAAACATACTAACTACCTAGATGTCAAATGTCTACACCAATTTTAACATAAGACATTCAAGAGTGCTATACTTACTAATCACTACCAACGTCTGATTTCTCTGCTATAGTAGCAAATTCCTTGTTTACAACTAGCTAAGATACTACATTCTTTCTATGTATCTTAATTGTTAGACAAAAAATACTCAAGGTCAGTCTAGTTTAAATGGACTGTATAACAGGCTGCTTCATTATCTTACTGTTCCTACAGCCATCTTTTTAAAAAAATCAATAGTGAATTAAAATAAATCTTTGAAAAAATCTTAGTAATTTTAAGTGCCTAAAGAAATATTTTCACAAAATGTTGTCTTCTCTTTGCAAACCAGATCATATTTCATATAACATACAACATGGTTTTTAAAAATCTGCTAAGGTAAAAACTGAAAGACAAAGTTCAAAGCTGCACAGCTGGAAGCATCCTGGGACAAAACTTTAAAGTGACTGAAATCACTGGTGTTCACTTACATTTTTTAATAATCTGATTCTAGACCAGTGGTTCTCAACCCAGCTATGTATTAGAATCACTTGGGGAGCTTTTAAAAAACATCCACTCCAGGCTAACTGAATCAGAATCTCTAGAGTCTGGACCTAGGCAAAAGAATTGTTTCAGAGCTACCCAACTGACCATAATATGCAGTTAGGATTCCAAACCATTGGCTACGTCTTTATAATTATTAACACAGACTAAAATACTAAGGCATCATTTAGCACTAATAGCATTTTATTCTGAAAGAACTGTCATTCAACTAAATGTAAATCTTTAAATTATCTAACAGTATTCCAACATTTAAGTCCATTATTCAACAAAGAGTAGGTCCTCCACAATCATTTGTTGGTGATGCAGATATTTTAACAATTGAAATTACAACAATCCCTTACTTTAGAAGGAATATGTAATTATTATAATACAGAACATATTATTTTGACATTTTACAATAATTCCAGCTTCAAATCCTCTGGAACAACTGATGATGCAGTCACCAGTTAAGGTGATGCATCACCTTAAGATGAAGGATTGGGGCATTTCAGGCCAAAGAACAAATTGGTGAAGACCATGCGATACAGACAATAGGAGTACAGAATCTATTTATGACAGAGGGGAAAATTCGGTATGTCGGTGTGACGGAGACAAACAGGAGTAGCTGGAAATGGGAAGAAAAGCTAAGATTGTGCACAGATTGGGAAGGTCTCTGACAGACTAAGGAACTTAGATATTCATCTACAGGCAATAGAGAATCATTGGAGGTTTTTAAAAAGGAATGACAGGATGTTCTACTTCCAAGATGATTGAATAAAGGTACTTCACCCTATTCCTCCCACTAAGTGCAATTGAAAGCCCTAGACATTACACATAAAATAAACATAAGAAGTCTGTGAAAGGTGGACAGACGAAGGCAAATGCTTAGGAACCTCAAGACCTGAGGAACAAGTCAGTGGTGAGATCCCTGGGTTTTCTTTTTGCCTCATGTATCTCAGACTTGCAGCTGAAAACCTGGCAACACCAAGAGGCAAAGACAGGGACTTCCCTGGTAGCACCGTGGTTAAGAATCTGCCTGCCAATGCAGGGGACACAGGTTCCAACCCTGGTCCAGGAAGATCCCACATGCCACAGAGCAACTAAGCCCATGTGCCACAACTACTGAGCCTGCGCTCTAGAGCCTGTGAGCCACAACTACTGAGCCTGCATGCCACAACTACTGAAGCCCATGAGCCTAGAGCCCGTGCTCCACAACAAGAGAAGCCCCCACTCGATGCAATTAGAGAAAGCCCGCACACAGCAATGAAGACGCAATGCAGCCAAAAATAAATACATAAATAAATAGATTAAAAAAAAAGAGGCAAAGACAAAAAAGCCCCAACAAAAGCTTGCTCTCTTTAGCCAAAAGACCAGGTAGGGACAGTCTAGCAAGACAGAAAACTTTTAGACAGTAACAGTGCTACTCTAGCTAAACACTACACAAAAAACCATGACCCCATTCTCATCCATGCCAACAAAGGCTGAATGGGGAGGCTAGACTTCCACCCTCACATGGTTATAATGAGGCATACCCAGCAGAGTGGTGTCATAGAAGGCCAAGGAGGAATTCAAGACTTTCATCTGATAATGAGTCCCCACGTCCCCATACTCCCCCATCCTTGTGTCAGTGGAGGCCACATGGAACGCTGTTAGAATTATCTGACAAAGATCTTAAAGCAGCCATGATGAAAATGCTTCAATGAGCAATTATGCTCAAAAGTAATGAAAACACAGAAAGTCTCAAAACAGAAACAGACAATTTCAGCAAAGAAATAGAAGATATAAAGAAGGACCAAATGGAAATTTTAGAACTGAAAAATACATAACTGAATAAAAAAGCTCAGTAGATGGACTCAAAACAGAATGGTGGGGACAAAGGAAAGAATCAGTGAACTAGAAGAGAGAGAGTAGAAATTACCCAACCTTAGTAACAGAAAGAAAACAGAGTGAAAAATAAACGAAGGGATCCTCAGAGATCTGCTAGACTACAACAAAAGATCTAATATTTTTGTCACTGGAGTCCTAGAAAAAAAGAAAAAGGGACAGGGGATGACTGAAATAGTACTTGAAGAAATATGGCAAGAGACATAAACCTATAGGTTCAAGAAGCTGAGTGAACCCTAAACTGGATAAATGTAAAGAAATCTATGCCAAGTCACATCATAATTAAACTTTTGAAGACTAAGGACAAAGAAAGCATTCAGGAAAAAACCAAAACCTTTCCTACAAGGAAAAAACAACTCAAATGACAGTGATTTCTCATCAGAAACCATGCAGGCCAGAAGGAAGTGGCCCAATATTATTCAAATGCTACACCCAGCAAAAATATCCTTTAGTTATGAGGGGGAAATCAAGATGAAAAAAACTTTTCATCTTTTCAGATGAAAAAAAACTAAGCCAATTTGTCCCCCACAAACTAACCTTAAAATAATAACTAAAATAAGTTCTCTAAACAGAAAGAAAATAATGAAAGAAGGAACTTCCAAATATCAGGAAAGGAAAAGGAAAACAGGAAGCAAAAATATGGGTAGATATAAAAGACTTTCTTTGTCCTCCTGAGTTTTCTAATTATGTTTGATGGTTGAAGGAAAAGTTACAACTGTCTGATGTGGTTCTAAATGAATGTACAGTAAACATTTCAGGACAATTATATAATAAAGAGGGGAGGGTGCAGGGATGTAAAGAAAAGTAAGGTTTCTATACTTCACTCAAAATGGTAAAATGACAACAGTAGACTATAATAAGTTATGTATATATAATATCTATAGCAAACACCAAAACCAATATATAAAGAGATATATCCAAAACACAATAGATAAAATAAAAATGGAATTCTAAAATATGCTCAAGTAACCCAAAGAAAGAGAACCAAACAGAGAAAAGAAAAACAGAGAGATAAACAGAAAACAAAAAATAAAATGGCACATTTAAGCCCTAACAAATCTAAAACTACATTAAATATAACAGCCTAAATGCATTAAGACATATTAGCAGAGTGAATTAAAAAATATAATCCACCTATATGATGTCTACAAGAAACTATATGTCTATAGGAAACTCACTTCAAATATAAATATAAAGGCAGATTGAAAGTGAAAGGATGGAAAAAGACAAATCATACAAACATTAACCAAAGGAAAGCAGGAATGGCTATATTAATATCAGATAAAGTAGACTTCGGAGCAAAGAAAATTATCAGAGACAGAGAAGCATATTACAGAATGATAAAAGGGTCAATCCAACAGGAAGACATAGCAATCCTAAATGTACCAAATGACAGAACTGAAAGATATGTGAAGCAAAAACTGAAATAACTGAAAAGACAGACAACTCCACAATCATAGTTGGAGACTTCAACATCCTTCTCTCAATAACTGATAGAACAACTAGACAGAAATCAGCAAGGATATAGAACTTGAAAACACTGTCAACCAACAGGATGCAGTAACATTTATACAACACTCTACCAAACAACATCAGAATACATATTTCTTTCCAAAGGCCCATGGAACATATACTAAGATAGACCATACTACTAAGGCAAACCCTGGGTCATAAGGCACACCTCAACAAATTAAAAATAACTGAAATCACACAGAGTATCCTCTCTGACCACAATGGAAATCAAACTAGAAAGCAATAATGGAAAGATAAAAGGAAAACTCTTCAACTACTTGGAAACTAAGTGATACTCTTCTAACTAACCCATGGGGTCAAATAGGAAGTCTCAAAGGGAATTAAAAACAAACAAACAAACATTGAACTAAATGAAAATAAAAATACAACGTATCAAAAAATGTGGGGGACTTCCCTGGTGGCTTAGTGGTTAAGAATCTACCTGCCAAGGCAGGGGACATGGGTTTGAGCCCTGGTCTGGGAAGATCCCACATGCCGTGGAGCAACTAAGCCCATGCACAACAACTACTGAGTCTGCACTCTAAAGCCCGTGAGCCACAAAAACTGAAGCCCGCGTGCCACAACTACTGAAGCCCGCATGCCTAGAGCCCGTGCTCCGCAACAAGAGAAGCCACCGCAATGAGAAGCCCGCACACCACAACAAAGAGTAGCCCCCGCTCGCTGCCGCAACTAGAAAAAGCCCGCGTGCAGCAACGAAGACCCAACGCAGACAAAAATTAATTAATTAATTAATTAATTAATTTTAAAATGTGGAACACAGCTATAGTGCTGAAGGAAAAATTATTACACTAAATGCATACATTAGAAGAGGAGAAATCTCAAATCGGTAAATCTAAGCTCCCATCTCAAGAGAAGAGCAAAAAACCTTAAGAAAGTAGGATAAAAAAGAAGCAAAGAAAAAAAAAGAAAGAAACACAAATTACCAATATCAGGAATGAAACAGGGATATCACTATAAACTGCAGACAGCAAAAGGATAAGGGAGTACCATAAACACCTCTACACACTTTAAATTGACAACTCAGACTAAATAGGCCACTTCCTCAAAAAATACAAATTACCACAATTCACCTAATATGAAACAGATAATATGAATAGCTCTTCAAAGGTTATCAAGGAAAATACATCTATAAGACTCAAAAAAAAAAAACTCTGAGCCCAGATAGTTTTCACTGGATAAATCTACCAAATGTTTAGAGAGGAATTAAAATCAATTCTACACAATCTATCTCAGAAAACAGAAGAAGAGGGTACACATCCTAATTCATTTTCTGAAGCTACTATTACTACCAAAACCAAAACCAAAGAAAGACACAAATATAAACATAAGAATCCTTAATGAAATAATAGCAAATAATATTCAGCAATATATAAAAAGATGATAATCAACTGGGGTTTATTCCAGGGATGCAAAGCAGGTTCAATATTCAAAAATCAATGTAATCCACCATATTACCAGGATAAAGGAGAAAAATTCCATAATCATATCAATTGTTGCAGAAAACACAACTGGCAAAATTCAACACCCATACATGATAAAAAAAAAAAAAAAACTCTTAAAAAACTATGAAAAGAGGGGAACACACTCAACTTGATAAAGAGCTTGTACAAAATAAACCTTACAGCTAACATACTTATGGTGAAAGACTGAATGCTCCTCCCTATGATAAGGAACAAAGCAAGTATGTCTACTCTCACCAATCTTATTCAATATAGCACTGAAAGTTCTAATCAGTGCAATAAGACAAGAAAAAGAAATAAAGGGAATACAGATCAAAAAGGAAGAAATAAGACTGCTCCTCTCTGCAAATGACATCTAGGTAGGAAATCCCAAGGAAGCTATAGAAAATTCCTAGAACTAATTAATGAGTTCAGCAAGGTTGCGGGATACAAGATTAACACACAAAAACCAACTCTATTTCTATACACTAGCAATAACATGTGAACACTGAAAAAAAACACCATTTATAATCACCCAAAAAAATAGAATACTAAGGTATAAATCTAACAAAACATGTGTAATACTTCCATGCTGAAAACACAAAATGCTGATGAGAGAAATCAAAGGAGATCTATAAAACAGGGAGAAACATACCAGTTCATGGATTGGAAGACTCAATATATCAATTCTCAAGACATCAATTCTCCCCAAATTGATACTGAGTTTCATGCAATTTCTAACAAAATCCCTCCCATCAAGAGTCTTTGTAGATGTAGAGAAGATTATTCTAAAATTTATATAGAAAGGCAAAGGAACTAGAATAGCTAAAATAATTTTCAGAAAGAATAAAACAGGAGGAATCAGTCTTACCATATTTCAAGATTTATTATCTACCTATAGCAATCAAGACTGTGACATTGGCAGAGGGATAAACACAGAGTTCAATGGAACAGAACAGAGAACCTGGATATACAACACAAGTATGCCCAACTGTTTTTTGACAAAGGTTCAAAAACAATTCAATGAAGAAAGACAAATGGTGCTGGAGCAATTGGATATGCATAGACAAAAATAATAAACCTTGATCACACCTTATACAAAGATTAACTCAAAATGGGTCATGGACTTAAATGTAAATAGAAAACTGTAAAACTTTTATTTAAAAAAAGTTTTCTAAAACCTAAGGAGTCAATTTTCAGGATCTAGAGCCAGGCTAGACTTGATACCAAAAGCACAATCCATAAAAGGAAAAACTGAAAAATTAAGTCATCAAAATTAAGAACTTTTGCTCTGTGAAAGACCATGTTAAGAGAATGAAAAGAAACTACAGAATGGGAAAAAAATATTTGCAAACCACCTATCTGACAAAGAACTAGCATCTAAAATATATGAAAGAATGCTTGAAATTCAACACTAAAACAACAAAAACAACAAACAATCCAAGCAGAAAATGAGCAAAAAACATGAATAGACATTTCACCAAATAGACATTTGACCTACAGATGACAAACAGGCACATGTAAAGATGCTGAATATTGTAAGCCACCAGGTAAATACAAATTAAAACCACAGTGAAACATCACTACGTACCTGTCAGAATGGCTAAAATTGAAAGTCAAAAAGCAAATGCTGACAAGGATGCAAAAAAACTAGATTATTCACTGCATTAGTCTGCTAGGGCTGCCATAATAAAATACCACAGACCGGGTGGCTTAAGGAACAGAAATTTGTTTTCTCACAGTTCTGGAGGCTAGAAGTCCAAAATCAAGGTGTCAGCTTGTTTAGTTTCTTTTGAGACCACTTTCCTTGGTTTGCAGATGGCTGACTTCTCACTGCATTCTCACATGGTCTTTCCTCTTGAGTGTGCATATCCCTCAAGGATGTGTGTCCAAATTTCTTTCTTATAAGGACATCAGTCAAACTGGATTACGACCCACGGTAGAGCCCTCTTAATCACCTCTTTAAAGGCCCTATCTCCAAATACAGTCACACTGTGACATATTTGGGGAGTTAGGGTTTCAACATATGAATTGGGGGGGGGGGACAATATTCAGCCCATAATACACATGCACTAATGTAAAAGAGTACTGCCGCTCTGGAAAACATTTTGGCCATTTCTTTTAAAAAGTAAACAAGGGGGGCTTCCCTGGTGGCGCAGTGGTTGAGAATCTGCCTGCCAATGCAGGGGAAACGGGTTTGAGCCCTGGTCTGGGAAGATCCCACATGCCACGGAGCAACTGGGCCCGTGAGCCACAATTACTGAGCCTGCGCGTCTGGAGCCTGTGCTCTGCAACAAGAGAGGCAGCGATGGTGAGAGGCCCGCGCACCGCGATGAAGAGTGGTCCCCACTTGCCACAACTAGAGAAAGCCCTCGCACAGAAACGAAGACTCAACACAGTCATAAATAAATAAATAAATAAATAAATAAAAGACCGTGAATTTCTAAAAAAAAAAAGTCAGTGAACATTATTTAAAAAAAAAAAAAAAGTAAACAAGGAACTATCATACGACCCAGCAATTACACTCCTGATCATTTTTCCCAGAAAAATGAAGACTCATGTTCACAAAAAAACCTACAGACAAATGTTTACAGCAGCTTTAGTCATAACAGCCAATAACTAGAAACAACCTAGAAGTCCTTCAATGGATGAATGTGTAAATAAACTGTGGTACATCCATACTATGGACTACTACTCAGCAATTAAAAAGGAACAAACTACTTAAATATGGAATAACTTAAATGAATATCCAGAGAATTATGCTGAATGAAAAAATCAATCCCAAAAGGTTATATACTGTAGATCCATTTATATAGCACTTTTGAAATGATAAAATTATAGAAATGGAGAATGGATTAATGGTTGCCAGGCATTAAGGAGAAAGGGGGTAGGTGGGAAGGAAGTAGGTGTGGCTACAAAAGGGAACTCTTTATGTCTTGCTACAGATGGGTGGAAAACTTCACTGAAACCTTTTCCCACTTTCTAATATTTGAATGATGTGCTCCAAAATAAATTAGATAACAACGATCAAAAGGGTGGATGGGGAGATATTAGTTACCACATCTGGAATGATTAAGGAGGGCAAGGCTCTGTGCTAATCCAGACTTATCCTGGCTCCAACGCTGTGCTTTACTTCGCCAGGCTGCACTCAATTCTTAAATGTCACCCAAAGTTAACAACCACAGTGTCTAGCACGATCCTGCACAAAAGATGTATATTATAAAATTACCTCTCCTCTTCTACCAACATTCTTATTTCCTTAGTATCTGATCTCATTCAAGAATTAATGAGAAAAGCAATAATTATCTGCTTAAATGATTCACACTAAGGTATAAGTAACTGATAGGTTTAAATATCGTCACAATGTACAAAAGCAGGTTAACTCAAATGGCATTTTAACAAAAATTGTATGTTTAAGATAGAATTAAACTGTAGTCCAAGTGTTGTCATCTGTTTAATTCAGATGCCCTAAAACATCACTCCCCATCCTGATCTTGGAGTTCTTAGGTATTTTGGAAGTAAATTAGATACAAATCCTAAATTCAAAGTAATAGTAATAGCTTCCATCTCACCACAACTCAAGATGCATGTCTGGTTAGCTGCCTGCCCTACAGGGAGGAAATATTTGTAACAGAGCTTTTAATTGTCTGTGAATAAAGATAATCCAAGACCGGTGAAACTTGTAAAAATCTATGTTTGTTTTCTCAGCTGCCTCTACGTGTCCCTTTCTCCTGCCTTCTAAGTTCTCTACCACTCCCAGTGCATCCTTCATACCTTCTGCTTTCAGGAGGCCATTATCTTCCAGTTTCTCCAAAACAGTAAAGGACTTAAGCAAGGGCTGAACTCAGTCTTTCAACAGACTTATTTGTAGTTTAAGGCAGCCAGGAGAAATGTTCGCCTTTTGGTTGACCTGGACTCACTGAAAGCCTAAGGGCTTGGTTTGTTTTTATTTTGCTGAGTCCAGTATGAAAACTGCCTTAGTACTGATACCACGCCTCGGGGGACTGGGTCAAAAGAGTTAATAGGTCACTTTTAGAGCTCTCCTTTGCCCTGTTCACTCTATTAACCTTAATTATTCAGAAGCCAAGAATCTCAAATTCCAAGGATTCAGATTCCATTTTCAGGGTGTCTACTACTCCTTTCTGGTTTGATATCCCTTTCCTTCTTTCGGAATGGTGGTCATTTTCTCAGAATGTTGGTCATTTTCTCCTGCCCCTCAACTCCTAGCAATCTGTTCTCATGCCCCAGGGCTCTTGCAGCCTCCAGTGTGTGAGAGGTAAAGAAACTATGAATGTCTGGAGTGGGTAGGCTGGGCTCATAGACTCCCAAACATGAAACTCAAACTAAGAAAAAGAGCAAAGGACCATCACCCCACTACCACCCACTTGCAGCTAATGTAAAGTAAGATTTAACACTTTTGTTTTTTACAGTGTAGTTGTGGGGGATGGGGGGGTACTTTAATGATAACAACAACTGTGCACAATACATGATATCAGAAAAAACTACCAGCTGGCAGTGACTGTACACACTGGGGAATGGATGGAGGAAGAAACACTTCTACAACTGGATGTTAAAGTTAACTACAATGACATGTTGTGACCTGCTTTTAATTTCTGCCTAATCATTACACAACATAATAAACATGCATCTCATAAACGATGTGTCAGATTAACTTTCAGTTTTATTTTAATGCAACTGCAGCCTTTTCTTCCAACCTCCACCCCTGCAGCTTCGCTCATTGCTGGCTGCAAATGTAAGATGGAGATTCCTTCTAAAACAATTAACAAGACACCATGCTGCCACACTGGAAGAGAGGCCAGCAACTGGGTGTCCCACTTTATAGATTGTCCATCTTGCAACAGCCGTACTGCTTCTAGTCTCTCCCAGGTCCAAACTATGCCTTTTCTAGTTACTCTAATTATTTTCCCCAAACAACATTTTTTTTTTCACTTCCCAGCCTATGAAGCACAAGTTGTTTCACAACCAGCAGCATCAAAATCTAAACTCTTAAATGGCTCAATGAAAAGATGGTCAAATGAATTCAAAATATGAGATATGCATCAATGGACTGGCAAAGATCAAATAATTTGGTAAAAGGGACACAGAAACACAGATGTTCTCATATATCCCTGGTGGATATACAAAATGGTTCAACCTCTATGGAGGGAAATTTGGCAATATCTATCAAAATTACAAATGCAAGTACCCATTTGTAGGAATTTATCTTATACTATACTTGCCTGTCCCACCATTGTTTTGAAATAACAAGTTATTCATTGCAGTATTATTTTAAGGACAAAAAAATTAATAATGATAATAGCAAACACTTATCTAGCACTCAGTATAGTGCCAAACACTGTTCTAAGCACTTCACACATATGCTCATTTAATCTTCTGAACAATCCCATGAGGCAGGTGTTATTAACATCCGTATTGTACAGATGGAGAAACTAAGAGGCCAAATAAAATTAGCCCAAGACCACATAGCTAGTGTGAGCCAAGATTTGAGTAGCTCCAGAGCCTACTACCTTAACTATTATAATATACTAAATCATCTAAATATATATCAATAGGAAAATAATTGACTAAAATATATGATACATCCGTCTAAAGGAACATTACATTTTTAAAAAGAAAGCTCCTTAAATTGCCCCTCCCACTTTGAGGGTAGGTTAAACTTAGTGACTCACCTCTAAAAATAAAGTACGGAAAGGGAAAAACAGCAATTTTACAGTGGAGAAACCTGGCAAACACCACCTTAACCAAGAGGTCTAAGTTAAACATCACCAGTGATGTCTTGTAAATATCAGGTAGTACTCCCTTGCTGAGACATTGAGAAAGACAACTCAACTTTGTGCAGTATTTCCAAAAATCCATAGCCCCATTCTAATCATGAGGAAAACATCAGACAAACCCAAGTTGAGAGACAGTCTATAGACTGGTACTCCTGAAAACTGTCAAGGTCATTAAAAACCTTGAGAAACTGTCAAAGGAGACTAAGGAGAAATGACAACTAAATGTAATTACGGAATGTTGGATGGGATCATGGGACAGAAAAAGAACATTAATGGAAAAACTGGTGTTATCCAAATAAATTCTGGAGTTTAGTTAACACTAACGTACCAATGTTGATTTCTTAGTTTTGACAAATGTACCACAATAAGATGATAATATTAAATAAAGGGAAATGAAACTGGGTGAGGTGTATATGGAAACTATTTGTAACTTATCTGTAAATCTAAAATTATTGGGGCTCCCCTGGTGGCGCAGTGGTTAAGAATCCCCCTACCAGTGCAGGGCACATGGGTTCAAGTCCCGGTCCAGGAAGATCCCACATGCCGTGGAGCAACTAGGCTTGTGCGCCACAACTACTGAGCCCGCGTGCCACAACTACTGAGGCGCGTGCACCTAGAGCCCGTGCTCTGCAACAAGAGAAGCCACCGCAATGAGAAGCCCGCACACTGCAACAAAGAGTAGCCCCCGCTCGCCGCAACTGGAGAAAGCCCGCCTGCAGCAACGAAGACCCAACACAGCCAAAAATAAATAAATAAATAAATTTATTAAAAAAAAAAAAATTTGGGCTTCCCTGGTGGCACAGTGGTTGAGAATCTGCCTGCCAATGCAGGGAACACGGGTTCGAGCCCTGGTCTGGGAAGATCCCACATGCCGCGGAGCGACTGGGCCCATGAGCCACAGTTGCTGAGCCTGCGCGTTTGGAGCTTGTGCTCCGCAATAGGAGGGGCCGCAATGGTGAGAGGCCCACGCACCGCGATGAAGAGTGGCCCCCACTTGCCGCGACTGGAGAAAGCCCTTGCACAGAAACAAAGACCGAACACAGCCATAAATAGATAAATAAATAAATAAATAAATTGTATAACTTTAAAAAAAAAAAATTTATTTCAAAGCAAAAAGTTTATTTAAAAAAAAAAAGAAGGAAGAAAGCTCTTTGTGCACTGATATGAAAAGAATCTCCAAGAAGTGAAAGATGTAAGGTAAAGTGAAAGACGTAAGGTAAAGAATAAAGGACTTCCCTGGTGGCACAGTGGTTAAAAATCCACCCGCCAATGCAGGGGACACGGGTTCGAGCCCTGGTCTGCGAAGATCCCACATGCCGCGGAGCAACTAAGCCTGGGCGCCACAGCTACTAAGCCTACACTCTACAGCCCACGAGCCACAACTACTGAAGCCCGCACACCTAGTGCCCATGCTCCACAACAAGAGAAGCCACCGCAATGAGAAGCCCGCACACTGCAACGAAGAGTAGCCCCTGCTCGCTGCAACTAGAGAAAGCCCGCACGAAGCAACAAAGACCCAACGCAGCCAAAAATAAATAAATTAATTAATTAAAAAAAAAAAAAGAATAAAGTGTATATAGTATGGAAGAAGCAGTATGTGCATAGGTACAGAAATATCATTTGTGTAAAATGGTTGGGAAAGCACATACGTATACAAAAAATATTTCTGGAAGGATATGTAAGAATCTGATAACACTGGTTGACTTCGTAGAGAGAAGTCTGTAGCTGAGGAACAGAAATAAAACTTTTGATTGTGTCCTCTTGCACTTTTTAAATTTTAAAACATATGAGTATATTACCTACTCAATTAACTTTTAAAATTAAAAGTATGACAAGGACCTGAACTCAGGCAAAGCCCTGGAAATAACATAGGGGAATAATTAGAATTTTAGGAGATTAAAAAATCTAATCTCCTCCACCTACCAGTTACCCACACCCCCTTCCTCACTTTTCCCACCAACCTCATTTCTCCTTATGCAGTGCGAACATTTTATTCTAGCCAAACCAATCTGACTCCCAACCCCAACAAATCAGCTTGTTTCCCAATTCCTTATCCCTCCCAGCAAAACCTAGCTCTTAAATTAAAAGCCACCCACCTATTGAGCTATTCAGCATCCTGTAGAGTCTGTCTGTAACACGGATGGCAAATACAGACACTCATGCCATCACTACTCCTACATCCATGACAACAACACTGCTCAATGATCACAGGAGCCTTTCCCACTAAACCTACACACTGCCTCCAACTACTTCTTAACGCGGTCCTCCGTGCAGCCATCATTATCAACCAAAGCTGGCCCATGAAATAAAACCTATTCGCCATACTACTCTCTACTATATTGATCTGTTTGCCTTGATATGTTCCTTCATGAATTTCATAGACATTCATTTACATATACCCCTATTTCGTTCTGAAAAGGATTAATGAGACAAGAATACATGAACTACAAAAAGTTAATAGATTTAAAATATTAGCAGAAGAATAAAGAAAACACCAAAAATGATGCCACGAAAAAAGCTGAAAAAATGTACAGCATAAAACCTATATGCCTACTCTGGGGTAGGCCACAAATCTGGCTCTGGCTTTCTAACAGCCATCACAAAAAGAAAAACCCAGTCCACAGCCCAGGAGATAAACAGAAAAGTACTCGGAAGAGGAACTATTCTTGGTACTTAGGCCAAACAGTAATTTTTACAAAGCAAAGAGAACACTATAGAAAGGGCAAGACATACAAGATACACAGCTACCAGTTTTCGAAGAGTTGGGATGTTTCTGATAGTATCAATCAGGAGAACCTACAGTGTCTCACCAAAGCCCAATGCAGCAAAACTAATTTTACAAGGAGCGGACACAAGCTTTAAGAACTCTCTGTGTCCCTTCACTTGGTCTCCTCCTTCATTGCCTCCCTAACTAAATATAAACTCTTTGAAGACTAGAACCATGTTGTGTAACTCTTATAAAGCTCACAGTGTTCTGTATCCTGCAAAACAGCAAGCATTCAGTATCAGTGAGAATTTACTGAGAGCAATTCAAGCCTATTCTGAAAAAATTCTCTAATCTAAACATAGGAATTCCCACTCCTACTAAATAGGATAAAAATGATACTGAAGCCTCAAGGTATAATCTCTAAACCTTCATACTATTACTGAATCGCAATTTAATTTATGATGTCTCAACAGCATTTTTTGTTTTGCATATCCCTGGCACAATGCTTGCAGAAATGCCAAATCAGTATCACTAAATCTGACCAAATAAAATGGCAACCCCTATAAAATGAAAGACAATATTAACTATCTTTCAAGAATATAAGCAATAGCTCTTTACAAACCAGCTGACAAAGGCAGTTTCATTTTTTAAATGACTCTGCAAGTCCTGTAGCAGACAATGAATTATAATGCAGATATTCTCTACTTCTTTCCAAGAAACTGTAGTTTCTGTAAAGGCCAAACTGCCAGAGAACTATACTTCCCAGCTCTTCCATACATACGTCCATTCATAAATACATACACACACCACTATCAAACACTGGTGTAAAGCTTATCTTTCCCTTTACAACCACTCCCTACCCTCTCTTCTTTACCTGGTCAAACTGGAAATGAATGAAGCCTAATAAATTATTTAGGTAAAGCGATTATGAGCAACACAAGTATTAAAAAACTTAAATTACTACTCTTAAGCAGAGGCATTAGGACACATTAACAATCTCTGTATTTTATTAATGG